>NW_021940535.1:40523347-40987111 GCF_001715985.3 Manacus vitellinus
GGGGGCATCGCTGAACCCCTCTCCTACAGCCCCTCGCGTTCCCGTGTGCACATAGAAGGGATCCCTCAGCTGCACGCATTCATCAAGTTTAAGCATTATCTGAATCAAACCAGCTGACGCTCGGGTGGAATTTAGGACAACAATTTTAAGAATTTGTTACTGGCAGTAGGATTAAAACACTGCAGGACACGGTAGTGTGAATTTGGCAATTGCTAAAATTGGGCAGGACTACTTTTTATTTCTCATCCAAAAGGCAGTAACTGTTGCAGAACTGTGCTGCACAGTAGCTCCTCTTCAGTCCGTTTTTAGAGACAAGTAGCACCTTTACGAAAGCCAGCTGCCACAGCATTAGAAGCTGATGAGTTGAACTTGTCTCAAGGTGTCAAGAGACAAGATGCATTTTTTGTTTATTATCTGCAGTGTAATGACTATCTGCTTACTGAAGTCAGTGGCAAAACTTTCATTATAAAGTTTCAGGACAAACATTCACCTTAGGCTTCAGTGTTTACTAGTTTATACAAATCCTTTTCTGTTGATATGATCCAGACACATTGACTCCCTTGTTTAAAGGTTTTATGTTTGCTACCTCTCCTATGTTGTACAAAATGGTCCAAAGTATGTCACAAATGACATTCTGAAATGTGCAGGGACTTGGACTCACTACAGGACTTCCTTTTCCTTAGCATCATAATTATGTATGTGGAACACTGCTAGCAGGGTTAACCTTTGCTCACACACAGTGTCTTCTCCAGACTATACAGATGATAAATACATTGGCAAGCCTCCACAAAAAAATACGTGCGTTGTTTGTTGTTCAACTCAGTGCATCTGCTAAAAAATGGCTGTGAGAAAAAGGTAAGAAAGCCGAAGATTAT
Source organism: Manacus vitellinus (assembly GCF_001715985.3). Lineage (NCBI taxonomy): Eukaryota > Metazoa > Chordata > Aves > Passeriformes > Pipridae > Manacus > Manacus vitellinus. Next base: position 40,524,223 of record NW_021940535.1, read on the forward strand.
TAAAGAAAGACAAAAGAGAGGAAGAAAATTAAGGGAACTGAGGAAGAAGTTAAGCTATAGGAGAGGCCAGGCCAAGGAAAGGGCGGAATTGGCAGCACCTTGAAAGTGGGAGGTTAAGGAGGCTGAGTAACACATCCTTAACGTGCAGCACCTCTCACGCTAGGGTACTTGAGGTATCCTCTTTCAGGAACTTGCTTGTGCTATTAGTTTCCCCAAACCTACAATTAATTTTAATTAAACCATTTTCTTTTTTTAGACCAACTTCAAAGGGGGAAAGAGGAGGAGTTTCTCTTTCCACATCAATGAATTTAGGCAGGACAAGTCATAGGATTCCAGAGGAAACTCACCAGAGAGAGAGAGGGAGGAAACACAAGTTTCTGCTCCATGGTGTGCATATGTAGGATATAAATTGAATGGCTGTATTTTAGGTCAATCTACTCTGTCTTAATGATCATCCTGGGATACAAACCCAAGATCATTAGAGCACAGCAATTATTTACAGATCCTGACTTACTAGGAGGCTACCAAGAGTATATAGAGCTCTGCAGTGAAGACCTACTAACACACAAAGTAGCCACATGGTCCCTAACATAGACTACAGATGCACCCACATGTTTTATATAGATGCCTGTTATTAAATACTAAAGAAAATGACTTTTTCTTCAGTCCATACCAGGGGAACCATGCTGCAGGCCAATAACTACTTGCTGGGCACCCTGCAGCTCTCTGCCCCAACCACTGCATTTTTGATCCCACAGAACATGTCCTGGCATGGGACTAGACAAATAGAATCACAGAATCAATTAAGTTGGAAAAGACCTCTGAGATCATCAAGACCAACCTATGACTGAACACTGAGTGCCACATCCAGTCTTTCCTTAAACACCTCCAGGAACAGTGATTCCATTCCCTCTCTGGGTAGCCTGTTCCAATGTCTAATCACCCTTTCTGTGAATAAATTCCTCCTAATGTCCAATCTAAACCTCCTCTGGCTCTTAAGACTATATCCTGTCATCCTGTTGCTAGTTGCCTGGGAGGAAAGGCTGACCTCCACCTGGCTCCAACCTCCTTTCAGGTAGTTGTAGAGTGTGATAAGGTCACTCCTGAGCCTCCTCTTTAGGCTAAATACCCCCAGCTCCCTCAGCCACTCCTCAATGGATTTGGGCTCTATACCCTTCCCCAGCTTTGTTGCCCTTCTCTAGACTCACTTCAACATCTCAATGTCCTTCCTGAACTGAGGGACCCAGAACTGGACACAGTACTTGAGGTGTGGCCTCACCAGTGCCAAGTACTGATGGAGAATCACTTCCCTAGTCCTGCTGGCCACACTATTCCTGGTAAGACCAAATGGTTTACATCCCCTTTTCAAGTAGCCAGTCTGCCAAAACCTACATTAGGTCTCCATCACCTTGGCCATGCAACCCTTTTGGTTCACCTCCATGCCCCCTCTCACTCTCCTGCCCTTGGCTGGTAGGGCTCATGCAAGGGGTCAAAGCCGGCCCTGGCCTGGGCTGTGGGTGCTTCCTCACACAGGTCAGGCAGCTGCCCACAGCCCACACCTCAGGCCTGGCTTGGGAAGCTCACAGAGTATCTTGAATTGGAAGGAACCCACAAGGATCATGGAAGTCCATCTCCTGGCCCTGCACAGGACAGCCCAAAGAGTCACACTGTGTGCCTGAGAGCATTGTCCAAACACTTCTTCAACTCTGTCAGGCTTGGTGCTGTGACCCCTTTCCCGGGGAGCCTGTTCCAGTGCCAAACCACCCTCTGGGTGGAGAACACTTTCCTAATATCCAACCTTAATTCTCTCCTGACACAGGTTCATGCCACTCCCTCAGGTTCTGTCAGCAGTCACCACAGAGAAGAGATCAGTGTCTGCCCCTCTTCACCCCTCACGAGGAAGTTGTAACTGCAGTGAGGTCTCCCCTCAGTCTCTTCAGCTGAACAGACCAAGTGCCCTCAGCCGCTCCTCGTACGGCTTCATCTCCAGGCCCTTCACCGTCCTTGTTACCCTCCTTAGGACGTTCTCTAATAGCTTAATGTCTTTTTTATACTGTGGTGCCCAAAACTGCACACAATATTCAAGGTGAGGCCGCACCAGTGCAGAGCAAAGCGGGACAATCCCCCACCTGGACCGGCTGTCGATGCCCCCCAGGACACGGTTGGCCCTTCTGGCTGCCAGGTCACACTGCCGACAGCTCAGTTTGTTCCCTCTGCGTGCAGCAGGCAGCTGTCCGCACCCTGGGGCTGGCTGCGTAGGTCTGCTCCCTGCCGCCGGAGCTCTGCACGCCTCGGGCAGCAGCAGCACCAAGCCACAGCAAACATCCCTTCCCCCCGCCGGCGCCGCGGGGCCGCTCCGCGCCCGACGGAACCGGGCTGAGCCTCGGCCCGGCCGCCGTGGAAAAGCGGCGCCTGCGCAGAGCGGCGCGGCCGTGCGGGCCATGGCGCTGTGGCTGCTGCGGCGACGCCTGCGCCTCCCGGGCCCGGCGGCCGCGGGCACGACGCCCGGCTTCGGCCCCTCCGGCGCCGCCGCCGCCCAGCCCGCTGCCGAGGAGCCGGCCGAAGGTACGGAGGGGGCTGCCGCGGGGACCGTGCGGGCCGGGCAGCATGGCGGGCGCTGCCGGGGCGCGTGGGGACGGGAGCGGCCGCATGTCCCGCATGTCCCGCCTGTCCCGCTCGGCCCCGAGAGAGGCGCCGGGGCAGTGCCGGTGTCCCGGGCGGGAGGAGCTCTCAGGGCCCGGGCAGACCGGCCGGGCTGTGCCTTCCCGGGTGTAGCCCGAGGGGCAGAGTCCGCTGTCAGTGCCCGGGGCTCGGTTTATTTACCTCAGCTAGGGGTAAATCAGGTGACAGAGGTTGTCCTGGGAGACCCCCTCTGAAAGGCATAGGAAAGGCGTGACTGACGTGGTGCCTTTGGTGCAAGCCAAAAACTGGTGAGGAGTGTCCATCGCTGCTGTGCTGTAGCAGTTCATGTGGGTGTGAGCCTGAGGCCTGTGCTTGTGTTCATGTTGTACAGCTTGAAAACGTGAGGTAGCAAGCGTTTCTTGAGGAGAGGAGACGATGAGGCAGTATTATCACAGCTTCTCAAAGCCAACAAGTCTTTTGCTGTTTATATCCTTGTACTTGCAGATGTGCAGCAAAGTGGATTAAGAAACAACTCCAGATTACAGTTAATCATTCTTGTTTTGCTGCATAACTTTGATCATTAGTCTCATTTGGTTTGCTGCATGACTGTGTAAATGCTTGCATTAGCATCAGCATGCAGAGAGCAGCATATGGGGTATGGGGCTGTTTCTTTTAGCAGCAGTGCTGGTGTATGCATCTTTAAAACGACTGTGAAACTCTGGCACTAACTGGAAATGTTTTGTGGAACAGGGGAAGAAAGCAAAGTGGACTGCCTGTCATGCATTTGAAATACTTACAACCACCATTTGGATGTGAACGTGTGAATTTGTGCCATGCTCAGATTGTGCAAAAGACAGAGGCAGAAAATGTCAGAGCACATCTGCTGTAGTAACTAAGTGTGTACAGGCAGTAAATCGGGCAAGAATCACAACCATTCTGGCCTAATGCAGAGGACTGTGAGAGTGAGAAGATCTGGTTTTACCTTCTGATCATGCAACTCATCCAATGGACTTGTGCTTTCTGCATCTTGGTTACTTCACCCTTCTCTGCTCCTATGGAAACGAGGCTATGTGTCATCTTCATAAAGTGTTTCATTGGTCTTCTGATGAAAAATGGTATAAAAAACTAAGCCATTGAAACAACTACTTTGGTGACTATTTACTAGTCTCCATGAGAGCTCAATAGACTTACAAAATAAAAGATTTTTAAAAAATAAATAAAAGTAATACTAACAAGTATCATTTCATGATAGTTAAGATTTTCATGAAGCAGCTATATCACATGGGTTCCTCAATATCAAAAACATAGAATAAGGAGCTCTCTGCTGAATCTTCCTGTGGCAGATAGTGCTGGGAAATGCTCCACAGCTTCCCAGTCTGAATGTCAGTATTAATAGGTAGCAGCTTCACAGACTCTGCTGATGGGATGTGGTCAGTGGATTAGTTTGAGAGTTATGCAGGGAAGTGATTATAATTTTGGATTTGGGACATGGCCCCCTTGCCTGTATGCAATGAGGAAAAAAGTTTCCATGTTTCTGGAGGTTCAGTATGTCTCGATTCCACGTGGATTCTGTAGGCTGTCAGCAACAGTACAGGTTGCCAGTAGTGTGGTGAGATACAACTGATCTGTGGGTTTATTGTAGTGGAGCAGATGAAAGTGTATTATTAAATGAAATTTTTGAGTAGGAGTTTACTGTAAAGGAAGGCGCTGAGTTGTAAAAATATCAAGTGTTGAAATGTTCCGAAGGTAAAAGTGCTGGTTTTGTGGTAGCAGAGAGAGGTTATGTTTTTAGTGCAGCTTGCCAAAGGTCTGCCTCATAGCCTAGCTGACAGTTCCAGGCTCTTATGTGTGTGCTAAGTTTTTTGGTGGTGAACAGCAAATTAAAGAACAAAGACTCCTTGTATCATCAAGCTTCCCATGGCATCAAGGGAAGTCAGTATTGCTTTCTTCCTACATTTCCTACTCCTTATTATTACAAATCTATGCATTTGTTACACAAACACACTTATATTTCAGTCTTTTATTATTTCTTCATGGTTTTCTCTTTTGCACCATCTTGGAGAACCAGGACAAACATTTATTCAGTTGTTCAATGCAGAGGAAGAGATTAAGTGTACTAAAAATCAGTTTTACATCTTTCTGTTTATGTAGAAGAACCTTGATGCTCATTTCTTCTTACAGATGCTGAAGTCAATACCAGAAAGAAGACATTCACTGAGGTCCAAACAGAACGACTGGATCAAGCTGAACGGACTGTTTTAATTAAGTGCCCATCAAAACTTAATGAAAAAAAGTTATTGCAGTATTTATCCAGTCATGGAAACGTTAGAAGTCACTTCTTCTTTGAAAATCGTGTAAGTAATTAACAATGTGAACTAAAATCAGATAAAAAGAAATACCGACATTTGGTTATGTCCTCATACATGCAAGTTATGCAAATTATATATAATTAGTATATTAAATCAGTTTTTATCTGTGCTAATGTTTACAAGTTGCTCAGCAGCAGATTTTTATTCAGAAGTCGTCTAAGCAGCACCTCTGAGGGGTAGCCAGCAACCCGTTTTGCAGTAAATCTTTGAAACTTTGATGTTGCACTGTTCTTTGTTCAAACAATAGTGATAACTATTTTTTATGTGTTTTGAGCATTTCAGTTGTGAAGATAAGTAGATTTCAGAACTTTATGTTTAGTGTTTACTGCCAACAATGGCACATCATAAATATTTTTAACCTCTTGTAGAAGCATCTAAAACATGTTGAGATACAGAACCTTGTATTCAGTTTCAGGGCTGGCATATTAAACTGTCTCAGTACTCCCAGGAACATCTGAATAATATCAGTACAATGAGTTCAAGGCTTGTATGCATTTATCTAACCCTGTATTTGCATTCTTAATGTTTTAGGGCATCAATGCTTTAGTAGAGTTTTCAGAAAAGAGCAGTATAGCCTCGTTGCAGGATGCTGTTGGAATCCCAAATGCTGCAGAGCATCATGTTGTCCCATTTAAATCAAGACTTTTTACTTTCACGCTGAAAAACCCAGTGAGTCAACCTGCTGAAGAGACACCACTTCACCTCTCTCCTCAGTGTCACATTCCAGTGACAGGCCTTATTCAAAAGCTTTGTCTTGCAGACAGTGTAAGTAGAGGTTTCTAGATTTCTCTCAATTAAAAATGAACCAGCTTCATTTCAGATTTTGAAGTGGTCATGTGAAATTTAAAAAGAAATTTATTTCTAGTAAAAAAAAGTAACCCGTATTAGAATTTTATCTGTTTCTCCTACATTGAAACAAATCAATTACATTAGTCTTTTTAATTGTGAACATAATTTTTCCGTATGAAAGAAACCTGTTTGAAAGTTTAAAAAATAATCTTCTAATTGCAGTGATATTAAATGGATGAAAATATATGTTAATAGATAGAAAACAGGTTATTGTATGTTTACAGTTTTTATTTTCTGATCTAGATAAGCAGTCAGATGTACATTCTACTGAATGAGTATCAGCTTACAGAAGAAAATATCAGGCTCCGATTTCTGGCCTGTTCTTTGGTTCGGGATTTTGCACGGGCATATTTTCCAGACAGCACAGTAAAGCCATTTGGCTCTTCAGTCAACACCTTTGGCAAACTGGGATGCGATGTGGACATGTTTCTGGACTTCCATGATACACAAAAGAGTCCTACAAAAATGGTAAGATTATGCTGTGCATCTTCAGTTTATTGGATTTCTTCAACAGAGCAGCTCATTCACACACAGGAATCAGTTTATTTATATTCAGGTTTTACATGAGTTCATACTATAGATTGTGAACAAGTTAATTTGAATGTTTGGACTTGAAGACTTTCAAAAGCTGGATGTGACATGAAAGAGATCTTTCTTGCAATAGGAAGAAAATGGTTTGGTGTTTATATAAACTTTGTACTGTTAGGGTGAATTTCACTATGAAAAAAACCCCTCATCCTCCAAAATTGATTCAGCAGAGTCAGAGCTTCTCATTCTACTATTGCATTTTCTTCTCTGGAGCTGCTGGGTCTCATATCCATGCTCTGTTAAAGCTTGGCTTTGATTTTTAAGGTCCTCCATGTTCTAAAGCATAGTAAGTTTGTGCATGTGTGAGCATGTGCATTTTGAGAGGGTTGTCAGATTCTTTTCCTTAGCTGAAAGAGCTGACTTTATGCTCCAGGAAAGTTACTGGATTATGTACTGAGGTGCGTATATATATGTGTGTGTATATATATATGTGTACACACACACAATAAGAGTGTGTGGAGGTGTGAAGGCTTAGAACCTGGGATAGTGCTGGTGAGTAGTTACAGTGACACAAATGTTCATATTTTTGTTGTCTGTCCTGAGAAAATTACCATGTTAACAGCATCTGATTTTCACTGTGGAGGAGCTTGAGGATTAGCTGGAATATGTGAACTGTAGATGTTTTGGGGCCCAGGACCAAATAGGAACTGAATCAGATCAATAATCAGATACTTTCAGTTGTCAGACTTTCTGTAAGATACTTACTAGTTACTTGAATGCCTCATTGATAATACAACAGTAAGCATCAAGACAAGCAGGGATTACTAAGCAAGTGCAGAGGCTTGAAGTTGAAATACAGTCACTTGAATTTGTTGACCAAAGTACAGAATTTGCACCACTGCCTCAGGAAGCTGAGGGTTACAAGACCAACAGTAAGCAAAGTGATTGGCCAAGTTACTATCTTTTTCTTTCTGTTACCTATCTCAATGCTGAATAGTTACAGGCTCCTTTCACTTTGAGCCAGTCCTACTGTAGCATGCAGCTACACAGCCAGAGGGGATTAGGGACCTCTGTCCTCACATGTTCCAGCACACGTGCTGACTGGAGAGCTGTTGGCAGGAGGAGAGCAGGAACGGTCACCTTGGTGATTGCCAGAGCCACTCAGAAATTCAGCACCTAAAGTGAGTTTGTTGGAAAGGCTGCAAGGTCCATAACTTCTGAATTGTTTCACCCAACTGTGAGTGCACGTTTTCTCTGCACCAATCTGGTGACAAGAAAAATAACCTCTGTGTCTCAGCTGATGAGTTAGGTCACTGTAATGCTGTTTGCATAGTATGCATTCACCCATGACATGTCCCAAGGGGAAGGATAAGTCAGTGTCAAGTATTGGATTAGCAAACAAAATTATCCGAGGTTTAAAAACACAGAGAGACTATGAAGAGAACAGACATTTCATAAGTATGAAGTTATTTTATTGAGGTAAAAACTACAAATATGGCAAATCAAACTAGAAAGACCTACAGGACAATTAATTTCTGATGTTGTTAAATATATCTTCACAATATTTTTGTCAGAAAAACTATGTGATGTGAAGTGATTATTTCAAGTCTTACAGAGGCTTATCTTAATTTTGAAGGATTAAGTAATTTGCATGCTAAATTTTTTTACATTTTTAATGAAAAAGACATTTTCGTTTGCATTGCTGGTTGATTCACTAACAACTCAGTGTTCTCTGAGGATTTGAAATGGAATCACTGGTGGCTTGAAATTAACAGTAGTTTGGTTATGTTCTACCCCTCTTTAATTGTATGCTCCTCTTTTGCAGTTGGAGCATATATGCTCTCTTGGGAATTCCAGAATTACTTGTTTTAGCCACTAGTGATACATAGTAGTATTATACCTTCATTTGAACAAGTAACTTTACAGTAAGTTCATCACTATTAGCCTGGAAGAATTTAATCACTGAAAAAGAATATAAAAGAGAGAGCAATATGTTTTTACCTATTTTAAGCTCCGTGGATTTTACTTTGAATAATTCTTGTCTTTCAATCTCTAGTTGTACAAGCTCCTTTGTAAATTGTTGTAGTCTTTCAGAAGTATTTTTAAATGTCTCTTTTGTTCTAGAGTTAACAGATTGCTTTTAAAATTCTGTGTTAGAAAAAAGGTCCCTTTGAAATGGAGTTTCAGATGAAAAGATTACCATCTGAAAGATTAGCGACTCAGAGGATTCTTTCTGTGATTGGTGATTGCCTTGATAATTTTGGTCCTGGATGTGTGAGTGTACAGAAGATACTCAATGCTCGCTGCCCTCTGGTGAAATTTTCCCATCAACCGACAGGATTCCAGTGTGATCTGTCAGTGAGCAACAGGTGAGACCTGATTTCAAAAAGTTTAGAAAGAATTCCAAAGTACCTAAAGTGTTATGAAAACCTGTAACGACAACTGTTTGAGTCTGCTCCTTTCTGTGTTCTTAACAAATGTTAAGAACAAATGTTGGCTCTGAAGGTAAAAAGGGTATTTTTTAACTCCTAGAGCTCAGGTTTTGCTGTGGTTATCTTTCTCTAGCATAGGAAATAGACCCTTTCCTTCTTCCTAAGGGCCTGCATTCACCTGTTTTCTGGGAAGATCCCTGGAAAAGGAGTCTGTGGTCTTCCTGCGGTGCCGCCAGGGGGCGCGGGCTGCCTGGGAATGCCCGTCACGGCTCCGCTCCCTCCGCGCCCGTTCGGTGACAGCAAAGCGCGGAAACTGTCCTGAATTACCCGAAGTTCTGTTTCAGAATGTGCAGAGGTTATTAAGGCAAGATTGAACAAATGTCTTGCAGTAAAATTATTTTTCTGTATGCAGCCACAGTGAAAGTTGGGATGCAGTTCTGTGCAAGCATCCTTGTAATTCACTGCTGGATGGTTTGGCTGGTTGGGACTGCACGTCTTGTCTTCTTGTTGCTTGGAGTAATAACAAACCTCTGTGGACACCATAAGGCACCTCACGGTTGAAATTTCAGAAGTCCAGGTGTTACAAAATGTTGACCTAGCAAACATCTCCAAAAGGCCATGCTGAATTTTTAAAAGAATTCAGCGCAAGTTTTGGGGTAAAATCTGCAACTATAGTTCAACGAGCACTTCAGGCTAAAACTGAACCAAAATAAGTTTTACTCTAACACCGTGCTTCCATTTTTTTTCTACTTTTTCTTGCCCTCCCATTTGTACACTACAAGAAGGTTTGTATAACAATGTGATGAAGCAGATCAAAACCTGACCCATCTGAAAACCTTTATCCTTCCAGATTACTGTTTGGTCCTACAGAAGAAAACAAGTAATCATTTGAAAATTACAAAATTGAATTGGTTTGCAGATTCATTGTGTCTCTGCACTTAGTTTATTTTTCAGTGCAGCATTTCATTACTCTTTAGATGAAAGTTGTAAAAGAAGTATTTTATTATATAGTAGGATAGAGATATTATCTAATATACCTTGAAGGCAGTTGTGGCTAAATTATTTTTCACCTCGATTTTTCGTAGCTTGACTCCTGAGTACTTGATGGTGGTTTTTTGGTTTTGGTTTTTTTCTTCTACTGTGATGTGGAACAAGGAAATGGGAAACAGTGCAAATGCAGTATTATTATTTACCCAAAATCATAGTTTTCTTACTGGGGAAAAGTACATGTATTTCATCCTGGACAATTTCAAGCATTCCAGCCCAAACCGTTCTACAATTCTATAATTCTTTTTCTATTTTCTAAAATGCATAAATGTTACTTTTTTTTTTTTTTAATGGATACCACCTTATAATTAACAATGAACATTGCATCTGATACGTCACAATTCTCTGGTCATTTACATGTCTTTTATTCTTCATTTCTTCTTCAGCATTGCTATCAGAAGCTCAGAACTCTTGTATATCTATGGCTGTCTGGATTCCCGTGTGCGAGCGCTGGTGTTCACTATTCGGTGCTGGGCCCGTGTTCACGGACTTACCAACAGTGCTCCTGGTACCTGGATTACCAACTTCTCTCTGACCATGATGGTCATGTTTTTTCTGCAGAAGAGATCACCACCTATCATTCCAACACTCGACCAACTTAAAGAACTGGCAGGTCAGGACAGCTATTTCTCTGTTTATTGCACTTTATTGTTTTTTTCATCTTTGTTTTCTCTAAAGTGATAAATAAACCCAAGCCATCTCTTTGTGTTCTCAAATACTAATGGATATTATGTGTGCCTTAAGTTTGATGGAATACACAAGTTTTACTTGTATTTTTTGTGAAAATAATGCATTCTTAAATGCAAAATAAAACCATTTTCGGTACAATAGTAAATTCTATATAGAAGGGTTAGACTTACTCTGTACCTCAGATAATTAAAAGTAATTTATTTGTTCAGTGCTCCTGTGCTGAATTTTTTGTTTATTTTGTATTTTATTTTTTAGAAGACTTGTAGGGTCTCAAATGTCTCTGAAGTTAAGGATTTTGTGCAGATTGATATGATGTGTATTGTTTTATAGAGATAACAAATGTTTAAAAGAAAGGCTGTATCTTCTCCTCACAATTTGTAATATCCTTGAGATTGTTCAGGCCATCTGCAAATAATTCTTGTATCTTTGCAAACCAGCTGTTCTGGCTGTTTCATACACAGCTTTCAGGGTTGATTATCTTCAGAGAATCTTATGAAAGCACAGAGAATGACACCTCAAGTTCTTAATTCTTCATTCATGCCTTCTGCTTACTGACATGCTTCCTTGGAAGCTTTGAGTGCTTTCAGTGGAGAAAAAGGTCTGTGTTCAGTTGCTTTAAAATAATTTTAAACATTTGCATCAGAATTCTGTAGAATTTTTTATACATAAAATATCTCTTCTGAGATTTTACAACGATATTCCTAATTCTCTGAAGTTTTTCAGAAAAAGGCAGTGGATGCTCTGGGTCTGATTTTTTTGCAACTCTGATGTAGGTATTAACCCAAGAGAGTTGTGCTGTTTAGTGTATAATACAGCCCTGTATGCAGATGTCATACCTTATTCCTGTAGGCTTTTGAAAATATGCCATTTGCTCATGATTCTTTTCCTTTGCCTATCTGTAGACTTTTTTTCTTTTAAATCTTTTACCACTTTAAGTTGAATCTTTAACCTAAAAGTTCACTTGTGAACTCCTAATTTTTGTAATATGGTAGCATTCATTGATTTCAGTCATGTCTGTTATCTGAATTTCATTAAATACAATGGCATTTTATTGTTTATTGTGTCAAAACATGGCCATTTTTTTTCAGGTGCAAAAGACAAGCATATAATTGGAGGATATGATTGCTCATTTGTTAGTGATTTAAGGAAGATTAAACCTACAAAAAATACAGAAACACTTGGTAGGTAAATCTCCATCTTTTTTTTTTTAATGAGCATATTGAAAATAAACTTTTCCTTAATGTTACTCATGGCCCTTGTTTTTCTTTCCCTTAGATGTATTGTTGGGTGAGTTTTTTGAATATTTTGGAAACTTTGATTTCAGAAGGAATTCCATAAATCTTCGAAAGGTAAACAAATTTTAATTGCTCATCATTATCAATTGAATCTCACCATCTGCCACTTGATAAACTACATATATTAAGCAACAATTTCTGTCATTTTTCATTGTATATAAAAAGTACATTTATCCAGAAACTGAGTTCTTTCTTTGAAGGAAGAGTGTTTTCCTCTCAGAGCCTAATAACTTACATACCATTAAGAACATCTACAGTGTCGTTACCTGGATATGTTGGAAAGCACAAAATCATGTTAAGCCTGTATGATTTTACTTGAAAGCCCTGTAATGAAAGTGGCAATTTGAAAAAGTCAAAGCTATTTTGCTTCTGTGAGAGGAAAACTTTTCAAATGTCATGATGTATGTCACAGCAAAAGTCTGTGACAAATCCTGTACGCCAACAGGCTTTGCACTTAAAACTGGGAGTCCAGACCCAGTGAGAGTCTGCATTAAAACTTACAGCTGAGTTCTGAGTTTGCTTTTGACACTTGCATTTTCCACTGCAGTTTGTATCAGCCTACAGTAACTGTGTGTACAACTCAGTAAGCAGGGCATACGTGATTATTCTGTGCTATTCACTTCAGTTTGCTTTATATGTTTAAGTCATTCTGTTTATTGATCCATATGTGTGTGCATGCAAGTATAATAGAAATATATGAAAATATAACTACCCTAACTTGCATCTGTTCCTGCTGGGCTGCTGACAGGGTAGGGGTTCCAATGCCATGTTGCTGTGTGGACACCCATTTGTGTCCTGTTTCCTGTTTGGGTGCTGTGGGTCACTGGCACAAGAGCTCTTTTTGCAGTTGCAGGTTGATCCTAGAAGCTGATTCATTAAGGTGGAGAACTTCTGTTTGCCACTAAGCCTTAAAAAGACAAGCAAAACCATGAGTTTGGAGCCTGAGCTAGTTAAGGGAAGTGTCTGTGCTGCTGATTTTTTTCTGTTTAACTAGTCTATCCTCTTGGTCCTGGGACAACACGTACATAGACACTTCCTGGACCAGGAGTAGCTGGTGGGTTCCTTCTAGAGCTTGTGATAGAAGGCTTGAAGAGGTTCTGGAATACCAAACAGGTCAGCTAAGAAGCACTGATAAGCACTGAAATGGAAGTGCATTTAAATAGCAAACCTACACAGTTGTCAACTACGTGTGTTGTACAATACCAACTGACCAAAAGTAAACCATGACCTCAATAGCTCTGTGCTTAGAAGACAGACCGAACTGGGAGGGATTTCAGCCAAGGCAGTAATCTTGTTTAGTTACAGTAGCTCTGTGAACTCTCTGAGTACTGTGGGATGAATGGTTTGAACAGTTCAAGTGCCTGCAATAGTTTATCAAACTGGGCTACACAGGTTCATGTGACACATTCATGCTGCCCATAGACAAACAGAGATAGGAGAAGGGGGTTGCAATGGGTGAAGTCTGAGGTTTGTTGAAAAGCAAATGGGAGAATGGCCAAAAAGACAGGTTAAGCTGTAGTTGCGTGTTCTTTGCCTTGAAGGAAATCTAAGCTGAATGTGGCAAGGAAAACCACCACTAAGAGGATTCAGAGAACAGGAATCATTCAAGAGTCAGGTTGACAGGAAAATTAACTTGATTAATAACGACTGGGTATTTTGCAAAAAGTTCTCTAGTAAGTCAAAACACTTTTAATGCTCATGTAATAAGTCAAGTGATTTGTTATTTGCTCAGCCTATAGTACATATATGCAACTTCTGCTTTTTCTTTACACTATCTGCAGGGAAAGGAAGTAAATAAACCTGAGTCATCTCCTCTTTATATCTGGAATCCCTTTGAACAAGACCTTAATATCAGCAAGAATGTTAATCAGCCACAGCTGGAGAAATTCATAGCTATGGCCAGAGAAAGTGCCTGGATTTTACAGAAGGAAGATAAAACTCAGAGAATAATCAGTAAAGAACCTTGGGGACTGGCAGCACTGCTGATACCGTTTGGAAAAAGTAATTCCAGCAAGATGAAGAATAGGATGAAAGGAATAGGAAGTGAAACAATCAGAAGCCTCTTGGACTCTTTAAAGTTAAATAATGCAAACAGCCAACAAAAAGCAGTGGGAAAATGACTTTCAGCACAGAAACACAGTAGCTAATATTCTGTTTTAGGAACTGTATGTGACATGCAGTCTGAAGAACATAACTTTTAATATTTCTGTTATGGGGAATGGAAAGTCAGATGGTCTCTGTTTTTCATTGTGATTCTTTTTGTACAGGTCTCCTTTCTGTACATTTTTCTCCTCCTTGCTCTTCACTTTTCCATCTGCTTTATGAATGAAGAATATTCAAATGGAAATTTTACTGGTACATTTTGGAAATAGCCTTCAGACTGACAGGAGCAGCATGGGAAAGAGCCTTTGGGAATTCTGTTGACTAACATACAAATGATATGCTAAGTAACAGCTCAAGAAACAGCCACCTTTCAGTGAAACCACAGTTTGAAAGAAGATGAATGTGTTGGAACTATTGTTTCCAATCCAGTCATGTACTGAAAGCCAGTAAAACCGAAGTGCATGCATCTATTTTTGCTATTGTTTTCCATTCATGTAGATAGTGCCAAGACAAAATAAAGATAATGGAATTAGATAGTAGGGTTTGCAGTTTCCTAAAGCATTGCTCTCCAGGGGTAGTGCAACTGTTTTGTGTTGGAAAAGTGGGTTTGCTCTTGTGTTTACCACCTGATTTCAAATTTATTTAGTCAGCTCTCCTTTGTTTTCTGTACCCATAGGACTGGTCCCCGCCCACATTTGTGTAATGTTTCTCATTTTACCTTCAGCTTCATTTTAAACCTGTATTTCAGGTTCAGGCAGGGGCTTTTGCATGCTCTTCTTGCTTCATCACTCTATTCAAAGTTGCTGCCTACTAAGTGACACCAAAGCCTTCCTGCAGAGGGATCTGTCCCATGCAGAGATCCATAGAAAATCACGTATCATGCTGGAGTCCTGTTCCCAGTCTTGCCTTGGTTTTCACATACTCAGCAGAGTGGTGACTGTCTCTCTTCCAGATCAGTTGGGCCAGTAGAGTCAATGCTTTTCACTGACTTAAAACATTGAGTGCTCTGCCTCTGTCCATCTGCCACAAAAAGGAGTGTTTTCAGAAGAAGGGGGAAAGCGGGGGGAAGGAAGGAAGGAAGGAAGGAAAGAAATCAAAAAGGGAAATGGAAAGCAGGCAAACATCAGACTTTACAAGTACATTTGTGAGTATTTCACCTGTCCAGTTTGAGAGCCACTCATGGATTATAACTAAATGGCAATGGTGACAACTCCACAGATTGTTGTCTTTATTCTTAATAGAAATTCCATAAATGAAATTACTTTGTTCAAATTATCATACAGCTGCAACATGATTACTGTTTCAATTTCAATATTTTTAGATTCTTTCATGTTGCAGTGGTAGATGATTTTTTGTAGACTTCCCTTCTAATTGTGTAGTCAGAAGTCTTTTCCCTCATGTATTATTCATTGAAAATACTGTAATAAGCAGTAATGCATACTTCCAAAGTACTGGTAAAAAACGGACAAGGAAAAGTATTTTCCAGCAGTTGACAGACTAAAGGGTTAGACCTTCAGATCAATTCCATATTAATTTATTCAGAGTTTAAAATAATACTCAAATATATCTTGTTTCTGATTAATAAATGTTTTCGTGAATAATGACTCACGTAGTCATTATCTCAATTGCTGAAATTGATTCTCATTTTAACTTCTTCAAGATTAAGCCTTGAATTTGAAACTTAGTTTTCTTTCTAAATCTTGATATCAGAACTTCTTTTTGAAGGCTGATATGCAGTTTATTGTAACTTTTTATTGGTGCTAACCCAAAGCCTTTGAAAACAAGCTTGGCACAATGCTGTAAGGAGCCTGTTGCTGCCTTAGTCTTTACAGGACCTAGAGGTACATTTTCTGCTGTTTACCCAGCAACAGACTTTGGAGCTTTTTGAAGACTAGGGCAGTACTCAAGTAGTTGTGAGTTTTCATTTTTCTAGATAAACCAAATGGGTAAGGGTGCAATAATAAGAAAATGGATTACCAGGGAGAGAAGGATGCAGCAGAACTGTGGCAGTGACTACCCACGTGTGTTATATTCACAGTCATCCACTGACATAGGTAGGAAAGATTTTATATGAATTTTGACACGTAGATACAGGACACTTGTAGACAAATAACAATACATTTTATATTCTGGTTATATGGTTGAGGCATGCTGAAGCACAGGCTTCATTTGTAAATGGTTATAGATGTTCAAGCTGCTTAGTATTCCTTAAAAGGCAGGGCAGAACACCATTACTGTACATGCAGTGTCTTTCAGCATCACTTTTCTGTTTGGACTGCCTGTCCCTTTTGGGAATGGTTCTGAACCTTTGTCATGGCTGCAGGCCAGCTTCTGAAAAGAGGTGAAAGAAGCCAAAAGCAGTGTTGTAGCAATGGAATGCACAGGTGATTTTTTCAGATGTCTGCAAGTCCAGGGGGCTGGAGACCAGGGAGCTGCTGACTGAAACCTTGAGGCTTTGAGGATCAGCTCTCATTGATGATGCCAATAGGCCCAGTGGGCAGCTTTCATAGAGGAGGCTAGAGATGGAGATGGAGATGGAGGTAGATAGATGGAGATAGATAGATGGAGATGGAGGGCTGACCATGAGCTTCTCTAGAGCATGAGCTGTGTCTGGGAGAAGAGCTGAAGAGGAACTGAAGCCACCTGTGGGAAGAGAACCAGACAAGAGAACCAAGATTTGAGGGAGTGTATTTATCAAATCAAGAGAGATGATGTGAATATAATTTCCTAGGGGCTGCAGTCTTGAAGATAGAAAAAACAAATATGGTTCTGTCAGTGAAAACAAGGGTTGGATATTTGTCAAGAAAGGACTATGATTATGGTCTGCATTTGAGAGCTCATTCATATGGTCCAAAAGCATGTAAACAATGTCTCTTTGAGAGTAAGGCAGAAAGTTTTAGTTACTTCTCAAACTTGGTGCTGATATGCTGTATTGTATGGTGAGGCTGTTAGGGAGGTCACGTGTAAGGAACATGAGTTATTAATTAAAATACATTAAACACATTTTTGCCCCTCTGCCCCTTTTTCTTGCTGGGAATACTTTTTAGTGCAATCTCACATTTCCTGGCTCTTGAGTGGTTAGGGAAACTGAAAACATTCAGAAGTTCCATGCCCTGAGAAAATACACTTCAAGACATTAACTTCAAGTTAACATTTATTGCCAGAGATTTTTATTTTTATTTCCCTAGACATTGATGCTCACAAATGTTGCAGTCATAGGTTCTACTGCAACTGCCACTGCTCCATCATTCCTCTGTAACTTCCTGGGAATCTGAAGCCTTGGCCTACAGTTGACTGCTGGGTGAGCATCTCTGTGTCATGCTTGTGGTGAAGACACAGTCACCAAAACAGACTTCTTGGCTGGTAACAGATGCTCTGTTCCTCTCCCTCAGTTTCAAAGTACAGTTCCTGTCTGGGTTTCTGTTCTTTAGACTTTGAATCACAGTATAATTCAGGCTGGGAGAGAACTCTGGACCTAGTCCAACTGCCTTTTTAAGTGGTATCAGCTCTGAGATTAGACCAGGACTTTTATCTAGTCAGGCCTTGAAATCTCCAAGGATGGAGACCACACAGTCTCTCCAGACAACCTGTTCCAGTGCTCGACTCTCCCTGTCACCTGATGGGCTGGGCTGTAACAGACTGCCATATCCTTGTCACTCTTCCTGACTTCTTTTTTGATCCTGACAAATGCTCTCGATCAGATTGCCATCTATTACAAATATTCAAGTTGCTCCTTTGTGTAGGAAGCCCCCTGAGTCTTCCCTTCTTTCCCTGTCTTTCCAGAGGAACTTGTATCCATCCATCACAGTGCTCCCATCACATGTGAGCCTTCCCATTGTAGCTGTTACTCCAACAATGCTGTAGCACAAGGAGCTCTAGTTCCTCTTGTTTGTTCCCCAGGCTGCCACACATTTGTATCTGTACATTTGAGGTGGGTACCTGTTAATAATTTTTTTATTATTCTCGATGTCCCTTTTGTTCCTGTCACCCTGTCTCCTTTTCTCTCAATCCATGTCCACAAGCTGGCGTAAGTGGAGGTTATTATTGTCCGCCCTTATTGTTCTGGCTGAATGCCTTGATATGGCCACTGCGCAAATCCAGGCTACAAAGTCCTCATGACATTCAAATCCTGACTAAAAATTAATTTCTAAAAGACTCTGCAGGAAAATAAGAGTCTGTGAGTACCAGACTGGTATATTGTACTGGCGGAAAAGCCCCAGAAAATACATTTGTGCTGCTGTAGTGGAGCATGATGGAAACATCCAAGGTAGCCTCAGCTGTGCTGGTGCAGCTGCAGAAAAGCACATAACACCATGTAGAGATACTGGTGCAGGTGTGGAATCATCTTAGAGCACGGTGCTGCATCTACAGGACCTCATTCCTTCCACAACTGCACTAGTGTGGTACAGGATGCTGCTGCCTGGCAGAGCTTGTCCGCTTGGATTTGGCACATTTCTGGTGCTGTGTCACCTCTGGACCTAGAGCAGTCGGGCTCTCAGCTGCAGCCTCACTGTGCTCTGTGCTCATGCTGGGTCTGTGGTCATTGAGGAATTGTGTTCTTAGAACAGCATGGTCTTGCAGATTTGTTTCTAAGTTTAATTTCTTTTAGGCTCTCTAGCAGGACAGGCTATGTTTTTTCTTAAAATTTATTCCCTTTGGGAAAAGGAAAGGTAGACAAACAGCCTTTATTGGAATGATTTTGCCAACAAACTAGTTAAAGGTCCATGCCAAGTTCAGCTACAGCAAGTTTAGGATTTCCAGCCTGGGCTGCTTTGAAAATATGATGAATCAACAATTAGGAAGTTTTTAAAAGTGAAATCATCCTGTTCATTGGAAAGCTCTCTCTTCCAAATGCCTTGCCTTGCTTATCACAAAATTACCACCAAGGTTTTCTTCTAGTACAAAATTCTTCTGAACGTCACGGGTAATTTGGGGTCAGTTTGTTTAAAACAAGGGTTAGGATTTATATGAGGCTAACCTGTGCCTGGAGATAAAATCTCCTTCTCCATAAATCCTCTTAGTTGAAAGTCTTGATCCACTGCTTTTGCAGACCTGTTTCTCATACTTTCTTTAATCAGAGGATTGGTTTGCTTTCTTCTGCAGGACCTCCCTGCTTCTTTTCCCTCTCCTCATTGTCTTTTCATCATATCTCATCTGATCTGATCTGTAAAGAATAGTATTTCACTTGGCCCCTAGTATTTGTGGAGCAATAGTGAATAGAGCTGCATTCAAGAAACAGGTAGTTTTTAAAATGTGGCTCTCACATTGCGATGTAATTTTTTTTTTTTATTACTGCTTCACTTCTTGTGTAGATTGAGTCTCCATACTGCATTTCCCATGGCTCATAGAGGGATCAATTCGCTGGACTTAATGGGCCTCACCTATATTGACCATATATTTTTGGGAAGTCTTTTCATTTAAGAAACTTGTTTAACACAGTCTGTAGTATTAGAAAGCAGAAGTTCCCTGCAAATTTTTTGAGAGGTGCTTTATCCTTCAAGATTATTTCTGTTTTCCCTTGTTGTT
Organism: Manacus vitellinus; assembly: GCF_001715985.3. NCBI lineage: Eukaryota > Metazoa > Chordata > Aves > Passeriformes > Pipridae > Manacus > Manacus vitellinus. The sequence goes on from NW_021940535.1 coordinate 40,543,684, forward strand.
ATGGGGAAAACTATGTTCAATTTGTTTTACAGAATGACTTCAGAGATAGGTTTTTGTTCCCATGCTGAGCTCTCTTGTGCACACAGATTTGTAGTCAATGTAAACAGTGCAGCCCTGTACAGGAATTTTTGCATGGAACAACTCCCAGAATATGTCTTCTAGGCATTATCCTCCCAGCCCAACAGGGGAGGTAAAAGCCCCACAAATTGCTAAGGCATAGCCTCTCATTTGTGGTGCTGACTGCATGGGATGGGACAATTCCCGTAATTCTGTATTGCTTTTCTCATGTTGGACACAGGAAAAACTGTTTTCCTGCAGAGAAAAGGTATATATGTTAGAAGTTGAATTGTTGGAGTGAAAAGCAGTGTTATTTAAATTCTTTCCGAATATTTCCATCTTAAGTTTGTTTTTTTAAGTCCTTCTCTAGGAGCAATTACTAGAGATTTTCAGGATCAGAGCAAGAACTGGGAGCATATACAAAGGCTTCATATTTCAGGTAATCAGATAAATAGTACTTAGATTATCAAAAATAGTTATACAGGGGAAAATAATGCATATAACAGTCTGGCAATAAACAAGGAACACCGCCTTGTCTCTTTGAACCAGTTTTCCTGCCTTGATTTTCTGTAGTCCTCCCAGTGGTGCACTACTTTTATACAAGGGTTGGATTTGGGAGAGCATACTGAATGGAAACTACAGTACTCAGTACATAGGAGGGTGAGTATTTAGCCACTGCAGTAAAAAAAAAAAAAAAAGAAGTGTTACTGACTCCATCATGAAATGAAATTCAGAGATTTTATGACTTCAAAAATACAATACATAGAATTGTTCTGTGGATCTTTAGGTGATTCATAATTCTTCTTTTTGAAAATTATCTTTGGACACCAATCAAAAGAGGGTTTGCTGTAATTACTTGTTTTCTGAGCTTTCAAAGTAAGGTCTCATTTGAAATGACCATGATCTGTTTTGTTGAGACACTAAAGATCTTAGTGATTACAGTTCTGCTCTAAAGCCCATGTTTAAGAGGGTTTGCATTGGAGGTTTGCATTGACTTAGGAATCTGGAATATTATAATTTTCAGTTATCCTAAAAATGCAAACGCTTACATTTAGCAACAGACTTTCACACTTCTATCACTTAGGCTGTTATGATTTTAGTTCCCCTTTTTACTCTAGACAATATTTTCAATCCTTGAAATGTTTTGCAGCAATTAATTTTATATGTCTTCTATGAGATAAATAATAAATAAAATATGTTCTCTGTATTTGTTCAGTAAGTTGCTGTTCCATTGTGCTGTTGAAGTCCTTGAGGAGGTAAAGAATATCATATCTGGTGTTCTCCTTCCTCAGATGCGGGCAGAGATCTGTTGCGCTGAAATGAGGATGCATTTCATAGAGAAGTGGTTTTGAACAGTTGATCTCTGAATGCCCCAGTGTCCAGTGAACTATGTCTACAGAGCTCACCAAAGAAGCAAGGACACAAAACCCTGAGAAAGCTCATTGTCAGCCAGCTTCAAGTCACTCAATAGACATTTTTAACTTTGGGGATTTTCCAAGCAGAACAAAGGTCAAACCAAATGCTGTCGAGTCATGGTTGGAGATGGAGCAGTTCTTGCCTTCCATCACTGCTTTATGATTAATAATTTGTTTAAGTAGATGGTGGTCTGTGAAGAGTGCATCTCTGTCACTTGGTTTCTAATGAAGAGAGCAGAAATAACATTTTGGATGTCTGACAAACTCTGAGAGATATCTCTTAGTAGGGAGAGAAGAATTTTTTTCTAGCTAGATATCTAAAGTTCCTGAACCTTGCCCTGGCAAAAAACTGTGCCTTTTATCCTTATAAATTATAAAGGGGGAATACGGGTGTCTCCATTTGTCTTGATTTAATTTTATCCCACATGCATAGGGTTACAAGTATGTGGCAGTTAGGCATAAGTGATAGGATTTTATGCTCCAAATGCTGGTAAGAGAGAAGCTTCAGATCACATAGGTTAATGCAGGCTTGATTCAAAGACACCTAGTCCAAATCTCCTACACTTTTTCAGACCCCACCTACCATTGCAGCAGAAAACTATAAATATTAACCACTGCCAGCTGCTCACTCCTGGTAAGGGTGACTTCCCCTAAGTCAGTGGGGACCTTTAATTGCCAAGCCAACCTAGGGATTTCTGAACCTGAGAAGGCAAAAAGCAGTTTGTCATCTCCATGCCCCATTCTTAGCAAGTTTTTTTCCTTCTGACTCCATAACTGTTGGACATACCCTTAAAATTCTTCTCAAATGCAGAAAGAGAGAACAATGATGCTATGGCTATTTCTATTCCTCCGGTTTGTGCAACTTATGTATGTGTGGGGGAGCGTGTGTGCACATTTTTATCTAGCATCTTTATTCTGTTTTTCAAAAAAGATTGATGAATTTTTTTGTTGTTGTTTTCCCTGGAGTTTAATAAGCTAGAGCTTTCAGAGCTGTGCTTCGCTGGTTCCCATGTTTGTCCTGGCAAAGAGCAAAATTCAGAGCTGAGCCTTTTTCTACTGAGTGTTTTTCTTTTCTCCGATAAACACAAAATATGCAGTTGGTGTCATGAGAGCAGTAGGTGCAGGATTCAGCTGACACTTCCCAGCAGAAAAGTCTCTGTCTTGCCAGGCCTTTGAGAAGACATGATAATGATTCATTTTGGTGATAACACAGCAGGAATACAAGTCCAATTGTTCACTATGTAGGTCAGAATGGGGTATGTTGGCATCTCTGTTTGCAGACTTTACAAAGATGTCTGGGAATGGGAAGCATGACAGGAAAAAACCTATTCTGATATAACTTAAATTGTTCCCCTGATGGAAGTAGGCTATGAACAGTTTTCTGTCAAATACTTGCTCTCTAACTGGCAGAGCTGAACACTGTCTATATATGAGAAGGTTTACTTTTTCACATTAAACAGCTCATTTACTCTTTATTCAAGCTCTGCAATTAAAGTCTGTGTCTGTGCCAAGGAGAAGGCCCTTAGAAATACTCAGTCATGCTGTTTCAGCATGAGTTCCTGACAGTAGTTGATGTACATGTATATATTTAATGTACTTAAAAATCAGGGGAAATTGGCAGATAACTTGGTTAGCTCAGGACTTTTTTTGCAGCCTTGTGCCTTTTAATTCTTTGCTTCGGAAATTTTTTTCACCCATCAGTGTGGGTTTTACCTGTTCAGTCAAAACGTGCTTTTGGGACATAATTTTTTGTAACACATTACAACATTTTGCTATACACCCCCTTGCACATCATGCATGAAGATGACATGTCTTCTTGTGGGACTCAACCAACTCTCCCCTGATGACTCTTCCTTCCAGGAAAGCCTCTGGTTATTGAAGATGAAGAACCAAACTTTTACCTCTTTCCCTATATGAGCACTCCAAGGGGGAGGGCCCTGGAACTGCTTTTACATGGTACATTTGGATGGTATCATTCACTCTTTGGACCAGACGTGTCTTCCTGCATGTGCCCATGCCAACACCTCAGGTTCTTGCTTCAAGGTTTGTCCCTCTGATCCTCTGTTGCCATCATCTACATAAACAGCAGCATTACTGCTAATACTGCTCTCTGGCTAGGAGAAGCTGAAGTACCTTCCTGTTTTGGAGAGAATAACTCTTTTCTAAATGATGAATCTCCTTTAAAGTGACTGTCAGCTTCTTCTCATACCAGTGGGAGAAGTGTGCAATACCTTACAGCATTGCTCAAATACATGTTATGACAAACATTGCAGCCAAACCCATACTTTTTTAGGTTCTACACCACACAAATTCAAGGAAATGTATTCTCTCTGTCACATATCTTGAGAGCTGAATAGATTTTTGAAGAAGTTGGAAGCAGTGTTCTAAGATCAGATCATGTACCTATTTTTTTCTTCTGGAAAGAAGGAAATAAATCCTGAAGGCTGGACATGATGTTGTTTAATGATCGTAGCTTTTTCTTGGCATGTTTATCAGCACAGTGTGGCCTTTTATGAGTCTGTTCTCCTCCCTCTATCAGCCCTAACCATTTATAGCAATTACTTTCTCTGGAATTCTGTAGATTATCTTATGAAAATCTTTCTCACACAGAAAAGATGCCGAGTCAGGTGATAATAAGTTTGAAATAACTATATGTGCGAAGATTTTAAGTTGCAACACAATTCAGAAGGGAAGTGGGTGGTAACTGATACTTTTATTTCAGTCTCATCATGAGAATTTTACTGAATATATTTTTTATTGCTGGTGAGGCTTAATTAAAAAAAAACAACAAAAAACAACAAAACAAACAAACAAACAAAAAAACCCACAAAAAAAACAAAACCAAGGAAATTTTGTCTACCTGCCCAAAGGTGAGATTTCTCTTCTAGTAGGGCTAAAGCCCTAGATAGTGTTTGTTTAAGTATCTGTAGCTTAATAGCTTTCAACAGTAGTCCTTAGCTGAGGATCTTGATTGTTCTTGATTATGAAGAAAGGCATAAAGAATAATTATGGGAGGGCATTTTGATTTCTGCTACTGCACTCTTACGTGAAATGCATGCCAACACGGAGCAGAGCACCATGTTCTGACACAGAGGAGCATCTGTATGGAAACGGACTTGAATTTTCAAAGGGCTCCAGTGTTGAATCTCAAATCTTTTCGGCATCTTTGAAAATTCACTGAAAAAATCCATTACAGAGCAGCTTATGCTGGGAAGAGGAAACGGAGCATGTCTTCTGCTGAAGCATCATGCTGTGATGAATGGCCAGTAGGTCTGGTGAGCCAGTTGTCCATTCCAGTCCTGTCTTTGTGCCTGTAAATGAGCCAGTGTATATTTGAAAGAATGGGAAGTCGTCTGGAAACTTGATCCAACTGATCCAACAAATAGCTCAGTTGTTGCTGTGATAAAAGCATAGATGACTATTTCAAATGCTAAAATAATGGCGATGTTTTTAATTAAACAAGTTATTATAACCTTGTTTAACACTACCATTACTGTTTGTTGCTGAAATAAATGGGAAAAAAGGAGTGTAAAGCATGGGCTACATTCTAATCTTCCCATTTAAATATCTCTAACACTAGAATAAGAAGCAGCATGATAGGATGAAAAAACATCTTTTGTTAAGCCTTTACCACAGACTGTCAAGCTTAAAGATTGTATTTAGATTTGCATGGTGTAATAATTGCTGTTACATTAGGCTATTTTTATATGCATCTATTTAATACACTAATTTAAATAAAGCTACTTTTAAAAAGTTGGGCTTGGTCTGATTTCTATAAAAATTAAGGAAAATGGGATCCCCCTTGAGTTTCTCCATTGGCAGTAATGGTGCAGCTAAGATGTTCAAAATCCCCATAACATTCAAAGCTGGATTTCTCTGTTGCTCTTGAAGGTTTTCTTGTTCCTCCTTCAAAGTTCTAAGGCATTTTATGCACATCTACAGGAAAGATTTTTTTGCCATAGTTAATCAATGGATGTAGAGTAGGGGAATTTTCCCATAATCAGTAAAAGTAAAAATATTTGGATTAAATTCTGCTGTAGTCTAACTCCATGCAATTCTAGTGCTACCAGAGAATGCCTATGGCTATACCATTTCATCCTCGAGTGAAAACTGTCAACAGCACAGGCTAAGACAAGAGAACATTGGAGACATTAGATTTCCCCGTACCTCTGGGGAGAAACTTGTGCTGCACCTTCATGAGCGACTTCTGGCTTTGCACACTCTTTCAGCTGAGGTTTGCACACTCTTTAGCTGAGTTTTTACACACCCTTTAGCAGAGTTTGGCACCCTTTCAGCTGCGGCTGCCGCCGAGGGAGCTGCCCTCCCCGTGTCCCTGCTCCCGCATTGCCCTCTGGTGCGGGCAGACGCGCCTGCACAGCACAGCCCTGCGGTGATCGCCCCTGTAAGAGGGGCCACAAAAGTGTCCCGCACACAGCCCACATTACCCTGCTCCTCTGTCTGCGTGATGAACACAGGAAACTACAAACTTGGTTTTCTTCTGCTTTTTTGAGCTCTTGAAGCCCGTCAGCAGTAAATATTAGACCAGTTGCTAGTAACTTCTGTTCTCTTCATGTTTTAATCAGCAAAAGACTGACGTGGGCTTTATTCCTAAGGCAACCGCCCCCACCGTGGCTGTACCATGCCTCTTGCCCACACAGCATCCCATGACGCAGAGAACTTCTTGCAGGTTGGGCTCGGCAAGCTGCACTCCTCCAAGGGAAATCCCCCTGCATAAGCCGGTCCTTCTTGTGCAATAGCACCGACCTTGCAGCTTTTGCTTTTCTGACTGTAGAAGAGAAAGCTCTGTCCTCATCCAACATGTCTTTGGAACTGGTAATAATTCTGCTTCAATGCTTGAACAAGCTGCAGCTCTGACTGGGGGATTTTAAAACTACTTGTGCTCTATCAGGAACTTTTAGGGTACGTGCTGTGTCTTACAGTGACTTCCTCAGCATCTCCCCCACTGCTCCTCCCCGGGGCATCCCCTGGGAAGCTGCATTCCCCAGATCATCTGAAGTCCCTGGGGATGGGAGAGCTGGTTGCTCTGCTTTGTGTTGGCAGAGCAAATCACACTAGTTTTCCAAAAAGGGAGAGAGGAAATCCTGATTGCTGTGATACTCCTGGGTTTTGCTCCAATTCTGAAACCCTGGGCAAAGCGCTCCATTTCTCCCTGGAATTGGAAATTCCAACCTAGAGTAGTGAATAAATCTATTAACATGGAAAGGGCCCGATTCTCTCCTTTGCCTAACTCCTCTGAAAAGTCCATGAGTGTTTCTGTGATGCTCAACTCTATCAGGGATACAATACACAGCATGTTTTCCCTGGGTATAACACTGGAAGGAGAAGTGGACAGTGTGAAAAATGTGCTCATTCTGTTTTCTCCCTTTTAAGGCATTTACACAGCTTGAAGAAATTCACTTGTATTTCACAACACATGAGCAAAGGCAGGCGGGTGGTCGCTGTCAGCATGTGAGTGGCTCTATACTGCACCAAGCCTGAGAACTGTATGCCTGAGAACTCTGTGCCCGAGAGCAGGCATGGCTGATGGACTTGGGTTGCGAACCAGCTTGCTACAAGCACCTGGATTCCAAAACAGGTTGCAGTGAGTTAACTTTCTCATCATCTACTTCAGTTCAAAATAGGAAAACTTTTCATCCTGGAAAGTGATTGCTTCTTGAATGCACCATGGGAGAGCCCACAAGAGAAGCCCCCTCTGCCTTTCAGAGAAGTGCTTTTTTGATGTGTGAGGTTTGGGGCAGTTTGTGAGACTGTGGTGTGTAAATGTGAAGCTTAATCTTTGTAAGTAATTACCCTTACACTGGATAAACACAGGCGTTTTATCCATCACCATCTGAAATATCAGTATGTTACAAGTTGGAGCCCCACTCCTCCCTGGGTGGAGATCCTTGGCATCCTCAGGGATTGTCCCTACAACAGTCTTTCTCTGTGCCATGGCTGCTCTGCCCCATGTGCATGTACAGGTGTCATGTCCTTGCAAGTGTTAGTGCATCTGTACCCATCTGTATCGGTGGTGTGTGCCTGTGTGAGTGCCCAGGCTAGTGAGTTGGCTGCCCCCACCTCCCCTAGTCACCCGGCCTCTGCTGGCAGTGCCACTGCAAGCCCCCACCACCCCTGCATACCTGTCACTAGTTTTCTGTGAGCCCAGCAGGGAGGTAAGGATACACCAAACAGCTGGGTTCAGCCATAGCTTTCTCTGCAGTCAGGCACAGAGCATCCTGCTCTGAGCACTCTGCAGAATGCGCCCCCCTGGAACTCCAGTGCCAGCAGTAGCTCAGGGCAGACACTGCCCTGTGACCTCTTGTGTTTCTCTGTCTTTTTCTTCACATCTTTTCATCATGATAAAATTGTACAAGTCATGATCTGGGCTGTGTGCCATCCCCCCTTCTTCTGTCCTGCTCACACCTACCTCTGAACCTTACTCTCCTCTCTCCCTTGTGCTGGGAAAAGCCCTGTGTAGGTTCTTTATTGAGAAAAATAATTCCTGCTCTCTGTCTACTTCTCCCTTACCTGCCAGTTTATTCAGTGCTTGATGGCTGCACCACTTTCACCTTTCTGGTGTTGAGTTCACATCCTCGACAAACTTTGCCTCTCTTCTGCACATTCAGCAACTGGGAGAAGGGCAGATCCTGACAGTCAGAAGGCAGCAAAACACTCTCTCCTGTCTTGATTTTGAGTTATCCCCAGCATTAATAGAAAAAAATCTTTTATCTGCATGGAGTTTAAACATAACCAGTCCTTGATGATGGCAAACAGCGTGCTGGAAAGCTCTCCATCTCATAGTGTGTAGGGACTACATGGACTTGGCCTTGCAGTAGCCTGCAATGCACTGAGAGAGAGTTTGGGTGGTCTGGTCCCAGGAGTAGCAACTCAGTGGGTGGGGAGGTGCTGCAGATCATAATTTTGGAACGACTTCAGCGCAGCACAGAAGACTAAACTTCACACTGCTGTTCCTTGTCAAAAAACATTTACTGCTTAGCTGAACCACAGCCGAGCCTCCTCATCGCTGCTCCGTGGAGTTACACGTGGCACCACAGCGTGCAGGGTGTCCTGCTGGCAGGGCACAGGCAGTCCACCAGCGGAGGTGCAAGTGGCTGAGGAGGCTGAGCTCATCTCCCCGCTGGGCATGCACTCCAGCCAAGCAATGGCTGTGCTGATGGGCTCTACTGGAGGGTGTTTAGAAACATTTCACCACAAGTGCTTGGAAAACTTTGAAAAGCAAAAAAGGTGTGTGGCTCTGCCAGCAAAAACATCTCCTAAAAGGAGAAGATAAATTACTTTTTCTATGTGGTAGGCCTCACTTTCCAGAAAGACAAATGCCACCAATAGTGGTGGGAGGGATAATGGAGGCAGCTTGTATAAGGAGGTGATTTCCTTCAGCATGAAATCATGCATCTGTTCCGCCTGCCACAGACCTTGCGGCATCAGCCCTCCCTCCCTTGGCTCAGCTTCTTTCCCTCAGCATGAGGCTGCAAGCTGCTGTGCTAAAAATACATATTTTTAACATGGAATAGCTGCTTCTGCAGGAGCACACGTCAAAGGCCCCACAGCACTCCTTGCAAGCTCCGAACCTAACTGCCTGGCCTTCTCTCCTGAGGCTGGATCGTGAGGCTATTGATTAGAAAGGGCTTTGCTGACGTCCCAGGCGAGCTAGGAAACCTTTCCCAATCTCTTCAGATTTCTCTAAAACTGAATTTGAAAAAGAGTTTTCCCAAAAGGTTTGTTCACACTCTTGTAAGCATTAGCCTGAGTAATGATACCATTTGTTCTGTGACATTTTCCTACAATTTCTCATTAGTCCAGGATTATTCTTTCAAGACCTATTGCGTACATGTAATATCTGCATTTTTTAATCCCGGTGAAAATCCCTATACACTTTTCTGTTTGGGCTGAGAGCTGATAAAGTCTGATCAGATGCTTCTTACCAACTAAAAACTGTCATTCACTAAAAAAGTCTATCAATCATTGAATGAAAAGATAAAATCGTAACAAATTGAAGATGGTAACATTGGAATCACAGACTGATAAGGCTGGGTAAGACTAGTGGGGGCCTCTGAAGATCATCTGGTCAAACCTCCTGCTCAAAGCAGGTCAGCTAGAGCAGGTTGCCCAGGAACTCAGAACTGGATACAGTGCTCCAGGTGTGGCCTCACCAGTGCTAAGGAGAGGGGAAAGACCACCTCCTCTGACCTGCTGGCAAACTTTGAATCATGCAGCTCATGACACCAGTGGTCTTCTTTGCCAAAGTTACACAGATCTTATTATTGTCTTTCCTGAAGGAGGAGAAATATTTTCTTTCTTCCAGTCTTCAGGAACCTCTTTTGATTACCAGGATTGCAGAGTGGCCTCACAATGACATTGGCCAACCCCCCAGCACTTCTGGGTGCATCCCATGAGAGGTCCCATGGGCCTGTGTATGTCCAGTTTGTTTAAATGTTCCCTAACATGACCATTTCCACTGAAGGTAATTCTCTCTTACTCCAGATCTCCCCCCAATCTCAGGGTAGTCCATAGGATCCTAGAGCAAGGATGCAATTTTCTGTTAATTCTCTGCAGTGCTCACAGCGTGTTGGTTTTTTTCCCTATTCAGTTCTACAGCATTCTCCAGAAAAAAATTACCTCAACAGCATGTTTTCATGTAATTATAACCTCTATATCTACCTTCCTTCCCTCCCTTTTCCTCCCACTCACCTCCAGCACCTTATTTCTAAATCACCCTCCTCCCTCAGTGCCTATGGAGGTACATAGGCAGCGCAGGATGTCTGTGGACTCACATTTCCTGCTCTGAGGGGCACAAGAGTTGCATGCTTAAGCCCTTGAGGTGCATGCTTGAAAATTTCAGCTTCATTTTGCAGAGGAAGTGAGCTCTGGTGAAGGTTTTCCATTAACCTCATCCCATACCCAGCACTGACATCATCAAATCCCCAGCAAGGGGTATCGTTGCTGCATCTTCGCAGCAAAAAGGTGAACAGGCTCTGTTTAAACATACAAATTTAACTTGCTACCCAGGGTGTGCTTTAGAATACTGCAGAAGTTTCCTGAAAGATTCATGATGTTAAAATGTGCTAATGGCAGGAAAGAGCAGCTTTTAGCTGTCCGTCCGTCAGAGGCGGCACGGGCTGCGGAATTGCTCCCCATGCTGCTCCCCACTGGCACTGGAGACCCTCATCTTGGCTGTCCCATGCTTGGGATAGCACAACATGGCATAGGAGCCCAGCTACCCCACCCCTGTGAGTCCCAGCATGAGCTGGTTGTGCTCTTGACAAGCCTTGGACAGGCTCAGAGAAGTGTTCCCGGTGGTTGCTGTCAAGCGTGCCAGTCCTCACGCTTCCACAGAGCAGGCGAACCCTGAAATGACAGGGTTTTTTCCAAAGTGCTCTTATGTCTTTTATATTCTCCTCAAGCAGAAGAACACTCTGTGCATTAATACACCACTGCGGCCTTTTCAGAAATATTGGCCTGGCCTTTCCCTGTCCCTCTGCAGAGCCCCTCAGCTGGATAGTGGAAAGGATGAGCCCCCCTCTCCATTTCTTTCTATATGTGCCCACATCACCCCAGCAACCTGCCTCAGTCCCAGCCTTCTCCCCATCTTCCTGTCTGGTCTGGATGCCAAAACCTGCTTCTTTGCCCCACACTGGCACTTTTTTCCTTCTCAGCTCTTTCAGTCTGACTGGATCCTTCTGTAGCTTCAGCCATGGTGTGACAGTTGGATTTTGGACACTGCTAGCTGAAAAAATCTTCTATCCAAGAAAATACTACCCATGCCGCAGGACAAAAAAAAAGGAGAAAAAATTTAGCAACTTACACTCCCACCTTGAGAGACTTGTTGCCAGTGAGTGTGGAGAGCCAGGCTTCATCTCCAGTTTGTTCCTGCACACCCAGATCATGTTTGCAAACCCAGAGCAGGTTGCATTTGGCATAAACCAGATGTCTAAAGCCAAGTACACAGTCACCACGATGGGTGCACTAAACTCCTAAACAGACATAAGTGAGGTTCTCCGATTCCAAGCCCATGCCCTTGCCAGTTTGGGGTTCTTCTGAAAAGATTTCAATTAAATTCCACGTTCTGGATCATATAGTTTAAACTTGGAGAGAGGGAAAGTCCTACTTATAGTCTTGGTTAGAAAATGAGATGCATCCCATTCTTTTTTCGTTTGTAACAGAAAATTAATTACCCGGTGTCATTCTCTATTAATCTGCCTATGACCAGTGAGTTGACTTTTACAGAACCCAGTGAGTTAATCCCACTGCCAAGGCCCACCCTGCTATACACATGTCCAATGGGGCATGAGAAACTGTTGTGTAGGTCACTGATGGGGCAGAAACCAAACTAACCATACAAGGGCCTGCTACTGAAGCCCAACCATGATGAGCCAGGCTGCTCTGTGGCACTGCTTCCAGAGGAACAGACTGGATCCACACACAGCCTCTGTTTTGCCCCTGACATGACAAAGAAGCACTGCAGCAATTGCTTGTGCTCTGAGGCTGATCACATCTGACTTTCTGCAACCACACTCATTGGATAGAGATGATGAGTCTAAATTCTGGTGCTCTTTGGCTCTCTGCAGTGCCGGGATGCTGATAAGCAGCGACAGTTGCATGACTGCTGTCCTTTTCCATGGTGGATATTGGAGATGGAAGGGTAGAGACACGGTGGTATGTGCCGGTTCTTGCAGTCCTGTTCTGGGAGGCTTTTGCCCCTGACCATTCTCACTGCCATACGGGAAAAATAAGAATTACAGTGGAAGATGCCTGAACATGCAGAATCTTTGTGTGGATTCACAGACCCATATATCAGTATATTTATCTGTATTTCTCCAAGGAGATGTGACAGATTTGTCATTTGCTTTGGGAGGGTAGGGAAGGTCAGAGTGGACACCTTATCTGGCTGCACCAGGAACCAGGCAATACTGTGTTTTCTCCGTGATGCACTCTCTGTTCAGACCTGTGTCACCCTCCAAATGCCACCAAAGCCAAACTGCCCCCTGGTAACTTGCATTATCCCAGTTCTGCCCTGCCAGATCTTCTATCTGTGCAATCCCTTCACTTATCTAATGATACAGCACAAACCATGATCCATACACCCATAACCATGCATCATTCTTCTGGAGACCAGTGAGAAATAATCACCCCTCAGAAATGCAAAAAAATTATAGCAGCCTGCAAACAGTTGTGAAATCCAAGAGTCTGCATGTGTTAGAACAGTTTGTGAAGGATGCTGTGGGCAGGCAGTGTGCCTGTGTGGTTCCTGCTACCGGAGAGCTGCCTGGAGACCAGCACATGCTGCTGCAAGGTGAACAGAGGCACCCAGCAGTGCTGTCAGCGTGGTGGTGTTTGGGCTGAGGTAACAAACCGCAGGTGATGTCAATGCTGGCAGCAGAAAGGCAGTTTCTCCACCTCCTTGGGTTTTGTTTACAGAGCTTTAGTCTCAGTCGAGGACAACCATGTTGACATGGCCAGTCGGAAGGTAGCTCTGTTGCAGGCTTCAAAAGAAAAAGATGCCATTTTCCTGTCTTCAAAGCCACTGAGCTGTATAGCCACTGTGTTTTCAGGACACTCCCCTCTTCAGAGGAGAGAGCTATAAGCGCACTAGATCAGTGTCATATGGGACACTAAGCAGCAAAAGGTGGGACACCAAAGGGAAGGACATGACATTTTGCTTTGAAGTTTCAGTAACTGGTTGCAGAGAAAAAATAGTTTTAATGTAAAGTCCAGCATGTCCAGATTGGAAACTGTGGACAGTGGAAACTGTCCAGTGGAGTTTTAGTTGTTTTACATATTTAAGAACAGATGTGAAGCCGAGGTTCTGTTATTCCTGGGCATTTCTCAGCGATTCTTTGCCATATGTTTTATACCCCAATGCACTTCCCCTCCCATTGCTATAGTCCTGAAGCATTTACATTATAACTTCATTTTGCAGAAGTGGAAAAAGAAAATACATTATTGCCTCTTACACGCAAAGTTATTATGCCAAAGGCTTTTCTGGGCTCTCTCTTGGTCTTTGTCATGCACGAGGTGGAAGTTTGGTGCTGAACTTTTTTGTTCCAGCAGAGATTGTGGTCATTCCCACTGTCCACTTCAGTTGTGCCAATGCAACAATTTTTGAGGGCTGTAGCCTAAACTATAGCAACGGTATGATTTGGGTTAAGAAGCAGCAAACCAGAGGGGGAAAGCTGCATCTGTTTAATATGTGTTCAAGCAGAGCAAATAGTTTACTTTTCTTACCCGTTTTAAGAAGTGAAGTAACTGCTGGCAAGTGAGGCGAGACAGTGCTGTGGCCAGCAGTTGCGCAGCCCCTGAGCACAGAGGTTCCATTCTGGAGGCCACTGGGACCCCCAGGCACACCTCAGGACAGGGACAGGTTCTGCTGACGTGGTAATGAACTGGTGTCCCAGAACATGCTGGCACCTACAGCTAATGAGGAAGGGGTTTGAAGTCACCAGCTCCAGGAAACCCTCCAGTAACACAATCTTGGGAAATGTGTCACCCCTAGAGTGGCAAAATACAGAGTAAAGACATGAAAATAAATGCCTCTAAGGAATAGGATCATTATGGTGTGTCATGGTTCCTTTTTGCTCCTTCCTATGTGCTCCATACACAGGCTGGGACCCTGGGCTATATCCTGCACTCAGCTCCTTTCTTGGGTATCACCAAGGGGTTCTGTGTCTGGTCATGCCATCAGCCAGTGCCACAGCAGTGCCTCTTTCTTTCCCCTCATCTAAGCTTCTCTTCAAATGTTGCCAGCTACATGATCCCACTGTCAACGACAAAACCAACAAAAAATGTATTTTCTAGCAGTCAGGAAGCTGGCATATTTCTTGTTACAAAAAAAAAGTGGCCATAGCCTATTTTGTACAGATGACTTCCTTTAGTTAGTCCAAAAAATGTGACTATTTCAAAGCTGATTTCTGTTTCTAACTGAAGTCCAGAATCTTAATCTCTCTTACTGTTTCCCCTGTCTGAATTGTGCTTGGCTGTGTGCAGAGCGAGGAATTAAGGTTAGAGGTGGAAGTCAGAAGGAAGAAGGATCAATTGTTCCTATTGCAAAAGTAAACAGCAGTAAGTGCTTAATTGTTTCTGTATTTTCTAATCAAGTGGATTTTTCAGACTGCTCCTAAGAGCCCTCAGTGTGTGCAAGGAGCACTGACTGAAACCAAATCAATCCATATCCCCATCCCCCCTTCAGGCGCTTGTTTTCCTTGTCATCAGTCCAGGATAACGATAAGCTCCTCCAGTTCTCCAGGCCTCTGCACAGGAAAAGACAGCAAGGAACACATTTCTCAGTGGATCAAAGTGGTGATATCCAGTCCCAAACTGGGACAAGTCTGGAGAAATGCCCTGGTCCTGGTGCTAGCCATGGGGATGTCTGGATGGAGGCAAAACCTACAGTTTTGCACTACACATCAGAGTGCACACTTCTATGGCAGCTGTGCATCATAGTGTGCCATCACCCATTTTGGAACAAGTTCTCATCCTAAATAAAGCCACAGGCTAGGCTCCTGGCTGCCCACACGTTTACTTGTCTTCCTGTCACCCTCAGGTTGCCCAGGAGTTTCCCCTCCAGTGGGATTTTTAACTGTTCCCTTGTTGCCCTCCTGGAAAGGTGCTATTTATTTTAGCCATAGCATGTGTCCATCGGGAAAAAATCTTCAAGTAACCAAAGGCCAAACTGGGCTTTGCTTCAATCTGATTTTTAGAAGAATGGCTGCCTTCATCAGGAATGGGCCCCTGCTGCCCACACCTGCCCTTGCTTCATCCCCTCCTGAAGATGCTGAAGGGTGCAGTTCCACACAGGGATGTTTGATGCTCTGGGACTGAACTGGGCTGTCCTGTTAATGAATGATATTCCTCTACTTGAAATGGCTTTGTGGACAGTGAAATGGAGAAGGACTGGATGCGTTTCCAGAGACTGGCTATCGTGTATGTCCTACAGATGATTTTTTTCTCCCTTTTGTACTTTTCCCCCAATGTTTCATGTGTTTTGACAAATAAATGTAACCAGGATGCTGAACCATTAACCAGGATTGGAAAGACTTTCTTGTCTTGGTGATTTGGACTGTTAATTTTTGGTCTGCATTTCTCTGAGTCACTGGAAGGCTGCAGTGTTCCTGTGTGGGATGCAATGGGCATCGCATAAACCCAGGCTGCTACACTGCAGGTTAACTGTGAGCAGAGCAGAGACGAAGAAAGGAATTTAGCGTGGGCAAGAGGCACACCCTCTATTTTGGCAAGAAGCAGGTCAAATTCCTACTCTGATTTACGCTAGTTTATAGAAAAGGCTGTACTGAGTTCTTCAAGCATGTGGTAGTGTTTAACTGTATAAAACTTGGAATCAGCTTCAAGTACTGCATGTGGGAGATCAAAGCTATTAAACTATATATTTTGCATAGGGAATATCTATGATGAAGAAATAAATTCATCTCAGCAATAACCAACATAGAGAACTCTCTTTGAAAACAAAGGCTGGCACGGTGACATCCCTCTGTTTACTTGTTTTGCAGGAAGATTGATTATTAGAGCTCCTATTTTAACATAAACTCTGCAAAGACTTATGAACTTTGCATGAAGGCACTCGTGCTCCTGAGGCCAAGGCCAAGGCATGCAGATGATGGAGGTGGGCTCTCCAGACACGCAGCTCCTGGGCAGCAGCTCTGCCTCCCTGACCAGGGAAAGGATAGGGGCTGCACCTTCTTCTCACACAGTTACATTGAAAATACTTTCCTCCTGGTGCACTCATGCTGATATAACTGCCTCTGGCCATGTTCTTCCAAAAGGCAAAGAGGGAGTAAAAAACCTTTGCTTGGCTTTTTTTTCTGGCATGTCTAATGACCAGTTGCCTAGTCAAGAGGAAACAAAGATGAACTGCAGTGTCTATACTGGAGAGCCTAGGAAAGGTCTGGGTCCTTCTGTACCTCTCGGCACTGCTGCTGACCTTCTAGCCATTGCCATGAAGAGGAGGCATCCTCCTTCACCACTGAGGATGGCGGCAATTCCCTCCATCATCCTCTTCTGAGACCTCCCCTCTCCCCCTCCCTGCTTGCTCTTCCTCACCTTGTGCAGTTCAGCTTTCATGTTCTGGTTATTTATCCAAAGCCTGCTCTCCAGGGCTGCCCCACGTGGCTATTTTAGTCATTTCCTCCAGCAAGTTCCTGCAATTGTTGGGCTGGCATTGTGTGAGTCACCCACCATGCTTCCTCCCACGCTCCCTCCCTGATGGGAAAAGCCTCCTCCTGCTAGTTTTCCTTTGTTAACCAAAGCATCCTGAAGCAAATTCATCTTTAACAGCATGAAGACCATGCTTGGCTATGGCAACCTGATGTTTTGCAGGTGCCTGCATTGTCAATCAGAGCAGAGGACACCATCAGAGCAAAGGACACCACCTGCCTGTTGAGTGGTGCAGGGAGGGGAATCCAGCTGGGCTGACGTGCCCCTTCCTTTTATTCCTGCAAGTCCATGTGGTCACTTGGTCCCTGGGGCTCTTGACTGGGAATGAAGCCATATTTCAACCAGAGAGGGACTCGGACCTGTGGCTTCACTCCTGCTCTTTGAGTGCAGCCCCAAGCCTGCCTGAGAATGAGTGCCCAACTGGAGTGACCTTCTTTGTGGCCTTTCCTGCATGGAGGACACTTGCACATTGCACCCAGAGTCTGCTAGCCCCAGCCTCAGCAAAAAAAACCTGGGCAAGACTGTTTATTTTAGTAAACAAGAGTCACAACTATGTGGCTCAAAGCCAGAAGTCTCTGTAAGCAGAGCCCTTTTGGTGACAGGGATGCTCAGTGCTGACTGTCACCACTCTGTGATGGAGAGCAGGGCTGGCAGGAGGCATCCTATCACATCCTAGCCCACCCTGTGTGTGCACAGGGCAGCAAAGGCCTGTGCTGTGCATCTGGGCACCTCATGGCCCTGGGAAATTGCAGCTCACACCTGGCCAGGAATGGTGACTTGGCTTCCCCACAAATGAGCTGCTAGCATGTGCACACTGAAAGTATCAAAATATATGTAGGGCAGATATACAAATACATGAAGGAAACAGCCCAGCACATTTCTTTACATTCTGTCATGTTTGGTTTTGCCTGTTTGTTTTGCTTTGGGCTTTTTGATGTTGCCATCCAAAACAATAACACATTTTTCACCGCTAAGCACCAAACTGGTATGGGATTAACATTTCTGTTCCCATAAGACTGGCAAATGTTGGCCAGTTTGAGTCTAGCAATTCTTTCCTTTTTTTTTGATGGAGACATAATATTTTTCACCCTTGTGCTGTGCTGGACAGACTAATCATCAGGGATGCCCCTTGCCCACATTCATAGAAGTCTAGCATTATGTTTGTGGGAATGTTACCTTTGGCCACCACTCCCCAGTGGAGGTGCCCAAGGACATACTCACCCCAGTGTTGCTGTCTTGCAGGGTGTGTGGGTGAGATGCAGCAACACGGAGTCCTTTGGAGTAAGTCTGTATGTGCCCATGGGTGGGTGCTGAAGAGACAAGCCCCACAGCAGCCAAACAGACAGCTACCCAGGCAAATGCTCTTCTGAAACTGTCCCTGAAGGATTAGGGACCATGTCTCGGCTTTATACAGCTCCTCCTTTATACAGGAGGAAATCTGGCATTTCTCCCCCATTGAGGACATTGGCTCAGCTGATGTTATTTCTGCTGCTTGTTAGGTTTGCTCTTCAGTAACCAATGACACATTTCCCACTGGGAAGATACCAGAATCATCACCCAACTGCAGGGGATAATTATCATTTCTACTGGAGCAACTCTGATGTTTCTTATTAGCACCAGAGGTATGTGTGCAAACTTTCAGAGGGAGCAGATGGTGAAAAGGTCCCCCAAGAGCACTGGGAAAGGAGGAAGGTTGGACTGCCACCACCAGAAGCATTTGCCAGCTCTATGTCTGGACAGCATAGCCCTGGACATTGTCAGTCTGAGGCTTGTCTAGCACACAGAGACCTGTCAGAAGGTGGGAAGAAAAGGAAAGGACTGTAGAAGGAAAGCTCTGAAAAAATGGCCCGTGAACAGAATCTTGTGACTTCTCTTCATGGCTTCAATCCAGATGCACTGATCCAGTAGTGATGCAGGAGGAAGGTCCAAACCAGTGTCATCTGGAGGGAACATGAGCCATGGGTTGGGCTTGGCCTATCCTTCAGCATCTCACAGAACAGGGCCATGGAGAACAACTGGTTTAAGTCTGAGGAAAGGTGCATGGGTTCTTTTCAGTGCATGTGCAAGGGGCCAAATTTCCTCTCCTAAACATTGTGTCCTTACCCCGCAAGGAAAACAGAGCTACCCTGCACATATGAAAAGGCAGGCGGCACATCCAAATCACTCTGTTCATATCCGGAGACATTACTCTATTCATTCTCTCTCCACCAGACAGCTGCAAGGAAGCTGTTGGCTCTGAGCCAGGTGCAACAGTGCAGCAACATAGAGGTAATACACCCAGACCTTTCCTTCCTTTGTCATTTCTCAAAGCATCTGGGATCTTATTTCCTAAAAAAACAAACAAAATCTGAAAATTACCCAAAGCTCATCAAAATCAGGAGATTGGGATGGCTGAAAGTGCCACCTCACAGATGTTTTGCTACACCTGTGGGCTATCTCACTTTTTAATTTGTTTCTCTAAGGCCTGTTGGGATGGTCATTGTTGAAATAGGCTCCTGTGAGGCCCCAGAACCACTGTCCTGAATTTGGTGCCACACAGGTCCAGCTGATTCCTGCTGAACTTCTATCTACTCTCTTTCAGTAGGGCTACTGGGCTGTCACAGGCGTAAGAGCATTAAGGAGTCTGTTTCCTTCTGAATTTAATAGGCTTGGAAACCCTGAAACCCTGGGGTTTGAGGTGAAGGGGTTGGCAAGCTGGAAAATGTTTGTTTTACTCCCAGTCCTGCTTCCTCTGACTATTGAAACAGCAGAGAGAGACAATGAATTCATTCCCTTTGTATTCCCTATACCCACAACCTCATATCCTTGTCTTCCTCAGGGCTATGGAGAACAGGATCCCTGGAAGTCTTTTTTTTCCCCCAAGACAAACTTCTCCAGTGCAGCCAACTGAGTGCAGTTACCATGCAAGACCAGAATATCCAAGAATCTAAGAAGCCATATCCCAGGCCTACCTCACACAAAGCTCTAGTTTTGGCCTGATCTGCATCTCCTACCCAGGTCAGTAGAGCAGGTGTCTTAACTGCTCAGGTGGTCACACTAACTGTAAGACCAGAGCATCTCACAATGCTCAAAGTGGTTCTCACATAAGTTCCCTTCTACAGACATGAGTGAAAAAATCATAAGGGTAAGTGACTTGATGAGTTCAAACAAATGTTTGAAGCAAATTGGTGTCTCCTGAGCTCATTGTCACCAAAGACACTGCAAGACCTCAGCAGCATTGCACCTGCTAGGACCAGGATGCTCAGGGTGACTTAGACCCCCTACAACTTCTGTGCATTTTGAAATGTGTGAGCCTGTTCTACTTTAAAGTCAATCCTTTGAGCTTTAAGATTTTCTGGCGCTGGAACAGGGATGCCCAACCTGACCTAATTTTACTGATCTTTCTCATCTATAACCTCTATGGTTCATTGACTACGGGATTGCTGAGTTTCTCATTAGTGGTTAGAAAGTATTTTTATGCTCTTGTTCACTCAGCACAGAACACAAAGCAAAATCTTCCAGGTTATTTTTCTCCATTGGTCAGGGCTGCAATCCATGGAGAAGCAGAATCCTGCTGCAAAATCACTTCTTTTCCCTAAGAAAGATGCAACAAAGAAAACCTGAACCAGACCACAGTATTCACATGTAAAATTCTCCCTGTGTTGATATCTTATTTTTTACATAGGCTACTCAAACTTAGGACTTCTTTAGTCGGGTAGGTTCTCTAAGCACATAGCCCTGAACATTTCATCTCTTGTTGTGTTTTTCGGTGGTGGAGCTGCCTCTCACAGGTTGGCAGTGGAGCTCTTACTGACGTTTGTGATAGCACAGGGGCTCCAGGGTGTTTTTCCACCACCCCACCCTCACTATCGATTGTGGCAATCCTTTCCAGGCTCCTTGGCACCGGCACAGGTGAGGCTGTGCACTGCAGAGGGAGCAGGCAGTGTGTCCTTCTCCCCAGCCATCCCAGCCAAGCCATTGCTGCCTTTCCAGGCTTACACTGGGGCAGCGTGGGGATCCTGCTTACCTCTGCAAGGGAGTGAATGCCCAGGTGGCAGCGAGATAAGGAATGGGGCTGAGGTTACCACAGACCTCCCTCTCCAAGCAGCCAGCAGGCAGCAAGGTAGCGTCCCATCTCTGGGACAATGCTATTCCCAGCACAACTACATCTGCGTTCTGCTTTCCAGCCTGGTGCTGAACCCTTTTGCTTCTTGTTAGTCAATTTTTGAGTTTCCTTGCTGCCCCTTCTGATGTCCCATGGCTACCCACAGGCAGGGGCTCTGCTGGTGATCCTCACCCACCGGGTGCCAGGGTGGTTCCAGGCACCATGTCACAGATCCCACAAGGGGGTGATGAACAGCAACATCTCACCTATGGCCAAGACACCCTGTGGGGTATTTCCATTCTTCATACACCACGGTGCTTCCCTTTATTTGCTTCCTCTTAAACACCAACTTGCTATTTCTTAGGGGGGAAGAAAAGGAAAAAGAAAAGAAGAAGGAGAAAAAGGGAAAGAAAAGGAAGAAGAAAAAGGGAAAGAAAAAGAAAAAGAAAAAAGAAAAAGAGAAAGAAAAAGAAAAAGAAGAAAAACAAAAAATAAAGAGAAAAAAGAAAAAAGAAAAAGGAAATATAAAGAAAAAGAGAAAAAAGGAAAAGGAAAAGGAAAAGAGGGAAAAGAAGAAAACTAAAAAAAAGAGATGACTATTAATTAAGCCTAGGATTTCACAAATACCTTCTCAGAGGCTTTTGGTGAAGATCAAGTGTAATATAACAAATATTTAATGTGTCCTCTCAAAAGGGATTTGATCTTTACATATGAAAAAGGAATGAGTCAAAGATTAAACAGATCTTTTTAATATCCAGCTTCAGTGACTCAAAATAACAATGCAAGCTGCAGTGACTGAAGAATTTGCATGTGAGGGATTAGCCACAGTGATTAGACATTAGGGACAGAGCACAGGTCTAGGGAAGCTGTGCCATATTGAGGGTGTCACTGAGGGAGACACAGAGATACCTGGGAGTAGAAACAGTGACAGCCAAAAGGAGAGGGATAGGAAAAAAAGTGACTATATATATGAGGAAAGGTTGTGTAGCATTCAGGTGTGGTGGCCTCATGGTTTCCGAGTTGTCCATTGAACAAACAACCCATCCTGCTACACTACTGTGGGATGTCTCTGTATACAATGAAGCTCAGGAATCTTCCCAAAGGACTCTGGGGAATCCCTCCTGCTAGACACTGGATTGAAACTACCACTTCTGCCCCAGATAGTATATTCAAACAGAAGGCACAATGTCATAGGTATGTATATTTATATATACACCTGCATGTGTATTAAAAAAGAGAATTAGTGAAATGTGTCTGAAGTAGACAAAAAATATTTCAAAAGGCAGAATCATAGAATGGTTTGGGTTGGAAGGGACCTTTAAAAGTCATCTAGTCCAACCTCCCTGCAGTGAGCAGGGTCAACCTCAACTAGATCAGGTTGCTCAGAGCCCTGTCCAACCTGGTCTTGAATGTTTCCAAGGTAGGGGCATCTACCAGCCCTCTGGCAACCTGTTCCAGTGTTTCACCACCATCATCATAAAAATTTTCTTCCTTATATCTAGTCTCAATCTACCCTCATTTAGTTTAAAACCATTGACCCTTGTCCTATCACAACAGGCCCTGCTAAAATGTCTGTCACCATCTTTCTTATAGACCCCCTTCAAGTACTAGAAGATCATAACAAGATCTCCTCGGAGCCTTCTCTTCTCTAGGCTGAATAAACCCAGCTCTCTTTCCACACAGGAGAGGTGCTCCATCCCTGTGGAAGCAGAAAGGGAAAATCACAACATGCACAAACTGATGAAAATAAGAGTTAAAAGAGAGGGATGCCCCTGCTGCCACAAGCCCTTCTCTTTTTGTGCTTTTAAGCAAGTAAACCGTGAGATGAAGACAGCTCATGTTAGAGCCGGCAGTTTGTTTCTCTAAATGCCTTTAGGAGAGCTTAACTAATGTGATGTGGCAGTGGCATGAGGCACAACATAGAGCCCTGCCTTGGTAGAGACCAGCCAAACACAACCAGAACTGCGGGGAGGCTGCACTTCACTGCTGCCCTGGCTCAAGCCCCTTTTTCAATTCAATCTTTCCTAAACAATGCATTTATAGTGTTTGGCCTGGAAAAACATGCTTGTCTGTGAATCAACTTCTGTGAAGTTGATTTCAGCCTTTTTCCCAAGTACAGCTCTGTGCCATTTTCATGTCTGAATGAGCAGTAACTACCTACATGGGAAAAAGGTGGGGGTGACTCAGTCAAGAAAATAAGCATTCCCCAATCTTTCCACAACATCCCAGTTTCAATTGTGTTGCTTTTTTGTTCTGTGGAGCAAAACCCTGAATGATTTCAGTCATTTCCCTTTCAAAATAATTGCTTTCCTGATACAGCCTTGGACAGACCAAGCAAAGAACTATTTTTCTTTCTAGCAGACCTGGTGAAGGAGTGACAGATACTGCAAATGGAGCCCTGGTGAGCTCAGCATTACTAATGCCCATCAGATCTAGTTCTCATCACTGTAGCGCAGTAACTTGTAAATCTTAAAATGTACTAAAGCTGGTAAAACCTGTCTTCAGTTTGCCATTTAGATTTGCCAAATACAGAATCAGAAGACACTGTTATACACATTGACTTACCAGGCAGATCAGGCCAGAGGTTCCCTAAATTAATTTGCCTTTGAACTAGAATATTTCTGTTTAAAAATGCATTGTAGGAAAATTTCTGGGGTTTGAAAATCCACCCCAGCCTATGCTAAGCCTTTCCCATGTTTGGTTAATATCATTCCTAGAACGCCTTCCCTTTGATCTAAAAGCCCCAAGCTCTGACATCCAGCTCCAGATTTTGCTGCACTTTGTGGTCCACATTGATGAGCTCCCTGATCACATTTTTATTCTCTTTAGCATCACTTACAGTGGGATTTTCATTGCCTTCCTTTGGATAACTGCAGTGAGGATGTCTCCAATAGAACAAGTCACCACAGGCTTTTTATACTCAGTTGAGGGAAACAGGTACTTTGAGGATACATCTTTGTCACCTGTTTTTGACCTCTCCTTTAGCAGGAGAATTGCACCCCTAAAGTGCTTATTTCTCTGCTTTGTCTTCAAAGTGAGTCTAAAGGATAAGTTTAAATATATCTGTGCTTAGTCAGATGAGAACCAACCAAGCAGATGGTGATCCCAGCCCTCAGAACTCATCTCTGACAAACTCCAAAACCACTCTGAAAGCCTCAAACACTGTTTTACAAAGCACAGTTATCACTCCTTCCAGATACGCCCATCATACTTCCTCAATCCTTTAGAGTTTCCCAAACCCTTCCTGCAGTGTTTGCTACTATTATTCATAAAGATTCCACTACATCCCATTAGCCCAGCATTCCAAGCTGGGGAGTAAGCTCCCTACCCATGACAAGGGTGTGGCATTGTCACCTTTTGGCATTTATTTTTACTGCCTTGCCTGTGTCTGTGGAGAGCTTCAGGGTCCATTTAGCAGCTCCATGTTGCAATGAGGCTGACACCTAAATAAGACGTGGCATGTCTCCTCTTCCCTTGCAAGACAGCTCTGCTGTGCCACCTCTACCACATCATCCAAAACATCAGGATGCATTGAAGACATAGAGTAAAAATGGAGACGTTGTTGACTCAAGGCCAGAATGGAGTTTCCTCATCTCTCAGAGGGAATAGTCTCATTAAATGGAAAGCCTTCTTGGTTTGGCTGGGTGAGCCCTGAGGAAAGACTAACTGCTGTGAAAGACAGTTTCTGCAGGAAAATGCCGTTTTTCTGCTGGCAGGGAGAGTGTACATTTGGCTTCCTCCGTGTCCCACGGCAGAGGCAGGTGGCTCTGGAGCTACAGTGACACCAGTGCTGACTCTGGCCACTGCTGCTGCCCCCAGAGACAGGCACTGGAGCTGCTGGGCAGTGGTGTTGTGTCCCTCCCTCCCTGGTTTCCCCAGACTGCCATATTCCCATACCCTCTGTTTGGTGTCTTCTTTTTGGAGAGCCTTTTTTCTGGACACCCTTCACCTGCACCATTTATGTGTACTTTCACCTCATCCAAAAATGCCTGTTCTCTCCTTGACCTTTCTCAGGGACACTGAGGACAAGAAGCAAGCAAGGAGACTGACAGAGACCAAAACAAGAGGACCCCATTTTCCTTTCCCTCATCAGCTCTTAGAACTATTTACTGCTTCTGTAAATTCAGAGAAGTCCTTGCTTGCTGTGGGGTTGTGTCTAGATCTCTACTGGGTCCCCAAAGTGCCTGGCATTCTCCTGGCAACCAACAGGAGGAAGACAAGTTCTCTTCTTTCCCAAGCAGAAGTACTTGCCTACACCTTACCCAGCCTTCGGGCAAGCTAAATAAGGGGCCGGAATTGCCACCACTGCAAAGCAGTGGAGAAACGTGCAGAGCAGAAGGGAGCACAAAAAAAGACAATAAATGCTCCATAAGTGGATGGTTTGCATATTTGGAATGATCACCTGGAGAGATGGCTGACACACCATCTATCCAGGCAGCTTCAGGCACTTCAGAGCAAACAGCACAGATCCAGCAGAGATAGCTGCCTTCCCATCCTGGAAAGCCAGCCCTGTCCCTGTCAGTCCTACACCCTCCAGCCCTGCCCTGCACGGCATGCACAGCCCTGCTGTCTTGTCTCCCTATCGCTCGTGTTCACGTGGGCAAGGAGAAACTTCAATCTGTTTGCATATTCATACTGCTTCAAAAGTAGTAGTGAATTATACTAATATTAATATAAGACAATATTACTGTCACAGAACTGATTTTTTTTATTCCTGGCTTGGTTTTTTACAGAGATCCATGTGTTTGAATTGAACTTTTTCCCCATTAGTTTTACTACCAATTCATCCCACACTGATTTTTCCTCAGCTGTATCCTAACTTTTGCTTCTACGCAGTTCATCAATAGCAGAGAATTTCCTTAAGAGGTAAACAAACCCTTCATTGTCTGCAATTATTGGTTGCTATTTTTTTCCCATATATTATTCATCACTGATCCATGTGAAAGTGGGTTATTTTGTTTTTAAAACATGTCTATTGAGGTAAAGCTAAAAGGAAATCAAACAACCTACTGAATAGAAATCTTAGAGGCAATGAAGGTTCCCAACCATAGATGCTCCTTTCCTTGCTAAGGAAATCTCCACCAGTGCTACAGCTGTTGAACACAAGTCTGGGAAAATGCATTACTCCAGACACTTCAAAATATGGATCTGGTAGGTTTGAGCATTTGGTCTTCCAGCCATTTCCTTGTGTGTGTAATTAGCATTAATCCTGAAATACAAATCAGTCCTTAAGAAGGACAATACCTGCTAAGTAAATTGCATAGTTATGCACAATTATATATGTCTTTCTCAAAGATAAATCTTAAGGATTAATTTATGTTTGTATAAAGACATCATACCTCCTTGAATAACTGGGGAGAATATTGATAATGGAGCTGTTACTACAAGAAAACTCATTTAAAAAAGTCCATCTTTGTTCTCATGCATGGTGCAGAGCATGAACATGCTCATTGCAGGCACTGAGACATTGAGACAAAACTTTGAGTGAGGGCTGTAAAGTGTGGCACAGACAGAAAAGGATGGGTCAAGTGAATTATGAGCAAACTTCAAACATCAATATGGATAATATTCCTTTACAAGAAGTATGCCTGCCTGTTTCTAAGGCAGAGTCCACAGAGGTGAAGGAAATGCTCTTTCTTATTTCCATTGAACTGCATATATTGAAGGACCATTCAAATCCATCCTGATTGTCAAAGGCATTTTCTTTTCAGATAACCCAAGCTAATATAATGCAGCAGCCTTAGGCTGAATCCAAACCGAGAGCACAGTCAGGTCAGTTATGTTACTTCAGCTTGTGATCGTCCTCGTAAGTCCTTCATAAAATATATACCACTGTATCTAAGGTGTCATTGTAGGTGACAATGCATGCTGATTTCTGAGAAAGGATTTTCATGCTAAATGGATTGTATAGAAATCCTATCAGCAGGGAGAGTGCGAGAGCACACCATTACTATGTCCCTGCAACCAGTGGGTCAGGTAAAGCTCGTTAGATATTGGTCCTTCATTAGGGCTTGAGGCTGTTTCCTATACACCAGCTTTTATCTTACTCTGTCTGGAGTGACCCACAGTGGCACATTCCTCAAGAGATCCCCTGCCTGATGTGACCAGCTTGGGGTGGTGGCTCCTGGCTCACAGGCAGTGAGCCCTGTGGCCACACAGACAGGGAGAGCAGGATTTCTGCAGGATTGCATACACACAGCACTGATGCCTGGCAGCTTAGGGCAAGACAATCAGTATCTTTGGTTTAAGGCTCTCAATGATCTGGGCTTCTCTCTAATTAATGGCCTATTTAATAATGACAATAACAATTAATACTGGACTCTTATCCAGTCTTTTCAATAGTAGGACAGAAAGCACAATACAAAAATGTTAATTATGCTCATTTTACATATGGTGAAACTGAAGCAAAGATAGGTGGATTGGCTTCCACAATGTCACATATCAGTTTACCCTCAGATCTGGGAATAAAATCTCTGTTTTCCAGGTTTTGATCCATCTGAAGCTGCCAGGTTTCTTGATGGGTTTTCCTGAGTGCCCATGACTGCTTCAATGATTTTCCAACTGCAACACTTCCAGAAACTGGAAGAAACCACTTCTGGACCAGGGTTCACACACTTCAGTTCAAGGTCACACTGAAAATTGGCTACTTGATATGGATTTTCTCCAGGGGAGCTGTTGGACTGTCTCTCATGGCAGGACACAGAACAAACCTGGTTCTCTGGATGGTTCACAGGCTTTCTAAGGGACATGTTTTCTATTTTGAAATGAACTTCACTTCTCTCTCTTCTTTCCCTGTATGTGCCCTGTGCCACTACCCAAACACAAACCACAATATATATTTTTTTCTTTCATTACCCCTTTTGCTGTGGTAGGCTTGATACCCTCCCACTCTGACCCCTCATTTTATTTCAAGGTGCTTTTTTTTTTTTTGCAGCCTCTTCACACTTTCCCTGGATCTTTTTTATGAATTTCCTGTGTATCCTCAGGTGCACGTCCTCTGCAACACCTCTCCAGTGAGTGTTTATATTCATCCTGAGGCCATGAGCAGAGGGTGCCTTCATGGAACCACTCTCCTTCATTTGTACACCACAAGACCCTTGTCGAAGGGTGTCTGACACCTTATACACCATTTCTGTAGCACTCAATATCACTGTCCCTGATATGGGCATTATGGGTTTTGTTGAGTTTGTGTAATGATGGCAAGACTGCAAGAAGCCTGTTACCCTGAAAGGATTCAAGGGTGATTACCTGCAAAGGTATATTTCCTTTTGTTTTTCTTCCAGATGAGATTTCCTGTATTTCTCAGATTTGATTAGCTGAATTATTATTTTATAGAGGGGGAAAAAAAACAACTTTACATTCCAGTGAAATACTACTTCCATCATCTGTATCAATGAGTGAGCTCCTGCTTATCTGTTCCCCAAAAACAAAATTTTTGAAAAACTCTTTCAGACAAGGCTGCAGTGTCCTGAAATACAATAGGTTTAAGCAATCATTTTGTAGCTGGATATTCCTTGATTTCCCTTGCATTCTACAACTTGCTTGTGAGGGGAAGAGAGGGGACAGACACTGGCCTCTTCTCTGTGGTGACCAGTGACAGGACCCAAGGGAGTGGCCTGAAGTTGTGTCAGAGGAGGTTTAGGTTCTATGTTAGGAAAAGGTTCTTCACCTAGAGGGTGGTTGGGCACTGGAACAGGCTCCCCAGGGAAATGGTCACAGCACCAAGCCTGACAGAGTTCAAGAAACATATGGAGGATACTCTCAGGCACACGGTGTGACTCTTGGGGACATCCTGTGCAGGGCCAGGAGTCGGACTCAATGATCCTTGTGGGTGCCTTTCAACTTGGCATATTCTGTGGTCTAACTAGAATGGAGAGCTGAGGAACAGCTTTACAAAGCTGGGAGAAAGTGGAGCATTTCTGTATTAGCTATTCGCAGGTCAAAGGCTTTTCCTGAGGAAACCTGCCCATTTAAACAGAAAGCTGAGAGCACACAGTTTTTTCCTACATCTTCCACTGAGAGTGAAGGGCAGTCTAGGCATTAGCGCTAAATTGTTTTCAATTTTTGTAATGGCTTTATGTAAGTAGCTTTTTCTACTCCGTGTCAGTACATTTGACAGCTGTTAAATGCCACTCTTGTCAAAAAGGGGCCCTTGTCCATTCAGTCCTTACCCTGGTAAAACTCCCAGTTCCCAGCTGAAATCATGAATCTTATGCTGCAGGTGAGCTATTGCACTGGTCTCTGTGGTCCTGTGAAGCATCTGCGGGGTGTCAGGGATAGTCATGGCCAGCCTGCCCAGCCCAGCCAGAAGTACCCTGAGCCCTCTCTGGAAACCCCATCCTGTTCTTGTGCTCCAGAGAGTCTATTGAAAAACAAGCAAACAAAACCCTAAGCTGTTTCATACTCTTTGTGCGCCTGAAGACAATAACCAAAATAACTCTCTGCTCCATTATAGCACCCAGGGTCTCCAACTGTGCAGTGCTACAGGCTGTACGAGAAGCAAACCCTCGACAAGAGCAGCTCCAAACTGATAGGTTCAGAAAGACATATTGAAAGTATAAAGGGATGAATCCAGTAGCTTTTATTATCTTTATCTTCATAAATAAACCTTCATTCCTGTCTCTTGCATGTCAGGCCCCTCCCAGGGTCTGAAGGGTCCCCAGAACATGCCAGGGGAGAGTCTGTAGATGGAAGTCAACATGGGCAACCTGCGGTCAACCCCCCAAACCTTAGGGTTAGACACTAGGTTCACCTACAGCAAGGACACAAGCATTGCCCTCATATGAATGTAGCATTTGTGAAGAAAGGAGTGGAGTCAGGTGAGTGCTAACCTGCTGCAGTGTTGGCAACACATTTCAGCTGACTGAGCATCTGACTACTGGGCTGCCCTCCACTAAACCCACCTTTGACCCCACCAGGCTTTGACACCATTTGGTGTCCATCCAAACAAGGAGATGCACTGGGGGGAGGTAGCTCTTGGTCCCACAGAACTGGCTTTCTGATGTTGAGATCAGGGTTAACTATGGTGACAACCAGCTGTACCAATCTCCTCATGCCCAGGCAAGGGGCACAAACAAGCTACGAGCAACCAGGTTTACCATCGTCAGCTGCTGCTTCTGCTCCCTGCCATTGCTGCCATCAGGACTTAGATCCCAGCAGAGCTGTGTCTTCTCTGGAGAGCAGAGCACTAAGGGCACCTGCTGTCCTTCAGCTATTGAATAACAATTCATAAAACTACATTATACTTATGGGAGTGTCTGCCAACATGCAGACGTAGTGTCCTCATAGTGGGAATGAGTCCTGTAAAGCACACAAGAAAGACCCACTCCAGTGTGTCCTGCACTTCTGGGGTTGCTGCAGTGCCTTTGCAGGAGGAGTAGGTGACCCTGCCTCTCTCGGTTCATCTCACTTCCATGGCACCAGGCCTCCTTACAAAACTTTTCACTTCTCCAGGGGGTGAGATTGCCAGCCTGGCTGGATGGAGCTATTCTATCTCCAAAAGCCTTATCAACAGCAATTTGGCTAATTTGCCCATTACATCAAGAGCAAAATGAAAATGTTGCTTGCTTTCTGCACCATTGTCTCCTGGTGTTCTTTCCCCATTATTTTCTTCTTTTTCCTCACTGTAGTCATTTAAACAATTTCCAGTCTTCTGTTGAGGTGAAGTCATTTTAAGACGGCTTCCTCCTGTTTAAAGTAGGAGAAGAAAGAAGGGGAAAAGAAAATCTTTCTTTGCTTTGCTGTCAGCCCTCCAATATGAGCAAGTAAAAACTATGTTCATTGGAGGTAAGTCCCTTCACCATTCTGGCAGGAGTACTTTGCCTATAAAGGTACTGTCACACTGCAAATCTGAGATACAGACTTGCAAGGCAGTCCCATGAATGTAACTGCCAGGCCAAAAATATCTACCAGCTGTTCTTTCACCAAAGTTGTGGTAGTGGTTATAAGTTTTCAAACTCAGTATTTTCATTATATTGATATTTTCCAATCCCACATTGAAATATATTTGTAGTTAGAAATGCTGATATTGGTAAGAGGAATTATACTTTTCAAAACTATTAATGTTATTCTGAAAGACCAAGAAATAAAATATTGAAGGAAACACATTAGTTTATCAATGCAGGACAATAACCATCAAAACAGAAACAGCCACCCCACAGTACAGCTGCAGCAGCAGCAATCAGCCAGGACACACTCCCCAAAGGGCTGGGACTCACAGGAGGGGATGCCCCTGCAGTGCCCAACACCCTTTTGTTCGTCAGCTACAGAAGTGACCAGTGGGACCACTTGTCCTTTTGGCCCTTTTCCTCTGGCTGATCAGCCCAGCCAGGTCTGCTTCTAAATGGGCAAAACTTCTTGGGTCAAATTTCTGGAGCTTTTTTCTTTTTTTTAATATCACTGCTAATTGACTTCTCTAAGAGATGGGAGAGTGAAAAGATTTACATTGATAATGCTCCAAGTAAGCAGGAGAGAGCAAGGGCAGTTTTAGAAGGTACAGCATCCCAGTGCTCCTCCATAGCTTCAAGCACTACCACAGCAACTAATTAGTGTTGTTTATTAGTGCTGCATTCCCCTAGCTGGGCGTGCTGCAAATTGCCTCTGTTATGGCCCTCCCTACTGCCCCAGGAAAAGCCCTGGAAGCAAATGTGCCTTGCAGCACGCCCTGCAGGTCAGCTAATCTTGTCCCTGTAGCTTCAGACAAGGAAATCGCATGCAAAAATGGATCCGTGCAAGGAACTGATTAAGGCTTTCATCTTCTCTGCAGTGAGATATTTATTGCTGTCTGATGACACCAGCCTTGCTGGAGATGCTGAAGACATAGAAGCTCAGAGTGATGCAGCAAAGTCCCCTTGCTGGCGTAACCTGAGTGGAAGCTGTGGTGTGAGCCCATCCTGAGCACATGCCTGTCTGCAGGACAGACTCCCCAGCATGGCCAGCAGCTCATAGGGCAGTCTTGCCTTCACATCATGTGAAGGGGAGCCCAGGCTCATGGGAGCCCAGCAGGCACTGCTCAACAGAGATACCCAGGAGTGAGCCTGATGAGAAACACCACATGCCACCAGTGCACCATGAGCATCACGCTGCTCCAAAGATGAACAGCATATTAATGGCAACATCTGCTTACACCACATCTAGTGCCAGCTCTTCTCTACAGTGACCACTGGCTGAGCATGCAGAATCAAACGCTCCAGGGGGGAATTAAAGAGAAATTTGGTTTTGTCTGGCTGAAATGGGATAAAAGAGGATCCAGCAGACATTCTCCTTTGTCAGAGACTCCTCTCACAGGTGGGAGGATGGGACTTCGGCTGTGTCTAAGGCTGAACTGACATTCTGGGGACACCTCCATGGGGTAACTGGGAGAGTATAACCTTGCTGTCTCTCCTGGGTAGCTTGTGCTTCAGGACACTCCTGCGCCATGTCCACTGCCCTCACCAAGTGGACTCCTGTTGCGGTCACTGCAGTGCTCCTGCTGCACACCTTACTTCTCGTGCTTCACTCCTGGTGCAGCACCTCCCCTCAGCTCAGCCTGTGTGTGCCCCTTCCAGCACAGTCAGTCCTACAGCAGGGTGCCAGTCTGGCCTGATGCCAACTTGTGAATTACACATTGTGTTAATTGTAGTTCTCAGAAGAAGTGCACATGGCCTGTGGTTCAGAGAGCTTCCTAGCAGGCAGATGAAGCACTCACAAGTGAGAGACCACCTCATGAGCAAGGGCACCCTGAGGGGGAAGCTGAAAGACATCACCCAACAGCTCTTTAATTTACCTCCTGGATTTTGATCTCCTTGGCTTCATATTTTTGATCTTTTCTCCTCAAACAAGAGAGCTGCTAATATTTTCCTTAAATAAACTTTCACATATGGCATTTTCACATAATCAGATTATTCCAGGAGCTGGACTATTAAAGAAAAGCCAGAGCCTGTTACAAGAGGTGTGAACACAGAATCCCCCAAGCATCACAGTGCTGTCACTTGGATAGATGGGAGGCACATTTTTGCAGGGGGGGTGGTTATCCCTCATTTTCAAGATTCACATTTTGATCCAGTTAGCCTCTTGAATATTTATCAGCCCTTCCCAAATTTTCTCAGAGCCTCAAGGGACTGGTGGTGGGAGAGCAGTGCAGGAGGAGGAGAACACGCCACGACAGCACAAGATTACAGCAGATGGAGAGGAGAAGCTGTGAAAAGAGCAGGGTCACTGAAAGGACAGTGTTCAGATCTGGCTGTGGCAGGGATTCTCTTTAGTTTGATGCTAAATTCTTTGAACTCAGTTTTTGCCAGTGGTTTTGAGCAGGTATGGATAAGACCACCAGCACCAAACATATCACCTGCATTATTCTGCTGTGAACTTCTGAGGTAGCAAAGTCAGATGAATCAGACATAGGTCAAGGGTTGCTCTTTGAGTCATCAGTCTGACAGTGACCCACAATGTGTCTTAAAGCCGGCATAAATTGTGTAAAACCTCTCATGTTTCTGATCCTCTAAGTGTAAAATGGAGCAAACAAAGTATTTCACTCAAAAAGCCTGAAACTCATGTTTGGCTGACATTTTGTAAGGCAATGTTATGATTAATCTCATATCTGTGCATGCTTAGGAAACGAAAACAAAAAAAGCTCTGGTCTTTGGTTTCCTAAGTTCAAAATTATTTTATCTTCAGACTGATGCAAGCAGCACTGCCTTTCCTTTCTTTAAGAGGCATGAAGGGGCAGTAAAAAGTATATTGGGACTGTGAATGTCTAATTCATGCAATTTTTTCTCTGCCGTTTTGCTCAGCAGTTGAGTCTAAATGGGAGGAGAAGGAACAGGTTTGCTTTCAGGTAGCTTCGTTTCCATGGGACTTTGAGTTATCGATCAGTTGACATCAGCACCATAACAGCTGATGTGGACTTGCTGCAGTCACATTCATGGCATCGCCCGGGTTTGCTAATGCACAAGAGTTTTCTGCCTTAATATTCCAACACTGGCTGTGGTTCATTGTTAAGGTTCCTCTTGGATTAATTTACTTGGGAAAGCTATGCCAGTCTCCAGTGCACAAACAGTGTCAGTGCAGAGCATTGTGAGGACTAGATCCGGTTGGATATTTTCCGGCTGAATATTTTTTTCCATGTGAAGATGCCAGTCGGTCAAAATGGGAATGTTCTGTGGGAATATGTCAATTTTGATAGATGTCAACCACCAGGGGAGTTAAAACCCTTTAGTTCTGTCATGGGCATTCTTGACACAAAGCCCCTCTGCACCAAAGGGCCCCAGAACTCTACAGCAGCTCACAGAGTTGCAGGGCTGAAAACAGAAGCTGGTTTCACCTAAGGACCCCCTCCCCATTTTCCTCCAAGTAGCCTTCCTAGGGAAGCCAGGCTTGTGCAGGCAAACCAGGCAGGCATCTCTGTTTCCTCACAGCAGAGCTTTTCTAAGCTTTTTAAATCTCTTGAGTTTTCCCAGAGTGTAAGTTTGTTTTGCTGCTCTGCCTCAAATAAGAATCCCTAAAAAAACCCTGTTTATAGGCCATTATGGAATACCAGCACACAGAAATGCATTGGAATAATCAACAGTTAACTACTTTGCTTCTGAGAATTCATAACAAGTGCAGCCATATCTCCTTCAAAGGAAGACGTAAACAAAATGGAAAAGAAATATATAATGACACCAAGGAGACAAATCCGAACAATAATGGAAAATGCTATGTGGCCTGAATTTTGGCAGCACACCACCTTGCCTTTCTCTTGCTGGACATCCTCTAACCACGGCTCACTCACATATGGGCAGGGGAGCCACCAAACAGCAGTGGGACACAGCAGCCTGGCTTTGTGCTCAGAGAGCTAGTGGTGCTCTGAGATTAAAGCACATGTGATATCTCACTCATCTCCTCCTATGAGGACAGAGTGTAGTGGGTTTCTCGCCCCATCTGCAAACAGGAATCAGGATGCTGGCTAGTGCTGCTGCTGATCCTGCTGTGACAATGTCACATCTTCTGGAGCCTGGCCTAATTCATTTAATTTGAGCTGCCAAGTGATTCTCAGAGAGTAAGAGCTTCAAACTGCTCCTGTCTTAAACAGATTTGAAGAGATTTGCTAAAAGCAAAAGATTCTGTATCCAGGCTACTTCCTGCATACAGCCCAGAATGGCCCAACAAGGCTTTTTTTTTTAGAGAACTGAATTGCATTGCAAAGGGGGTGGTAAGGAATGAAACCCACATGGTTTGTTACTTAAAGTTTAACAAACCCAGCTTCAAACTCAGGAGCATCTGTATGAAGGGGTAACACATGAAATTAAGATACTTGCACCTGAGTTTTGCTCAGGTAAATGTTCCCACTCCTGTCTTCACAAACACTTTTATTCGGTGGGAAATTTCACTAAATCACTGTCCCTTTCCAGGAGTCCTCCCTGACTACATCTGGAATAGCAATTCAGCACTGAAAACTTGTATCTGCCAGCCTCTGCATTATTTTCTGTAATTTTACTGTGCTTTCTTGTTACTTTTGTTGGGAGTGGTTACTGTGAGCTGTTTGGTCTAAGTGCAAATCCAAGTCTGATTATCAGAACTTTGCCAAAAATATCCTTTTTTCCCCATCACCTGTAAACACCTGTGCACTGCCAATCAGTGCACATCCCCAGTGTGAGGCTTGGATTTCTGGAATATGAACAGGTAGGAATGAGTTTTGATCTGCTAGGGGCAGTGTATAATTTGAATACAACTATCTTTGCAGCTTTTCTTGTGAGTAAGTTTCCATAGGTCAAAGGAGCAGTTCCAACACCTGAGAAATCGTATGCTAAACACAAATTTCAGGAAAAAAATCAGGAATTGCTGTGGTCATAAAATTGAGGAAAGTTCAGTTTCCTCTGACCTTAAATGCAGTTTCTTTATCTTTCCTGGGAACTCCTGGTGTTTTGCTCCTTCTGATTTTTAATGGTGTGAATTGTAACATCACTTCAAGAAACAGTTCCCTAATATAAAAGAAAGAGAAGCTTTTTATTTCTAGTTTTCAGTTCACTTTATTAAAAAAGGGAGAAAACATACAAAATAGAAACTATTGAAGTTTCTTTAACATGTAATTTCTCATCTACAATGTCTATTATGAATTCTTCACCCCATTATCTCAGAATGAGTGGCCAGTGTAGGAGTTCTGGATGCTGCAAAATTGTACTTCATTGTACAGTTCACTGCGCTTCACATTTCCCTTGCATTTGTTGCCCAGTTCATATGAATGCTGACTGAAGAGCAAAATTGAATCCCTAAACAGTTCTAGCACGGCCTGTATTTTATTCTGCAGGCTTTAATGAGAGGCAGGTGAGCACCACAGCTTACAGACCTCACCCAGTGTGATTACAGTGCAGAAATATCCAGCATTGCACAGAGGGTGCTGAAAGGGGACGCTCCTCTCACAGATCAGGGATAATTTGTTGCTGTTTACACTTGGAAAACAGCCATTTCAGCTAAGAACCATAATGTTAGGGTTGGATGAAGAGGGAAGGAGCTCTTAGGAAACTATGTGAAGCTGACTTTGTTTTGGAGGCAGTGGGCATGTCTGTGGTCTGTACTGCAGCAGGACACATAAGGCAGGGAGCAGGTCTGAGCTTCCTCAAAGCACGAGAGAACAATAACAAACTTCGTCAATAGGCAGGTGTTCAATTTCCAAATGCTGGATGCTGTCTCAGACCCTAACTCTGGCAAAGGTTTCAGTTTGAATGTTTTTTGTTTTTATTTCCTAAATAATACAAACTTGAGGGAACTGGTGGTAAATTTGGATCCAATTTTTTGACATGTCTAGGAGGAGAAAGGAAATGAACATTAAACCCATCCCTCTGATATAACTTTTCTACACATCCCAAAAAACAGGAGCGATGTGGAACACTGAAATGTCTTGCCTTGACATTTTAGAAACAAAACTCTAAATTTCTTTTATGTTTGTTTTTAAAGTGCTGTTTCTTTGTAAATTGAGTACAATCTGACCTAAGAGATAAGCTAGAAAAACCAAACCATGCATTAGGATCAAAAGCTTTCACTTAATGCAAAATTATTTTTGCTTTCCCCACTCCCACTTTTTTGTTTTTAGTTTCTCTGGAAAAATGGACTTTCTTCAGGTCAACCTGCAGAGCAACATCTGCTGGCCTCTCTTCCTCCTGCTGTTTCCTATTGAACCAGCTAAGCAAAAATGAAAAATATACCCATCTGCAGCACAGAAACTTCCTTTGTGCATGCAAAGATCCCCCATCCAGGTGCAGCAGGAAGCACCACAGAAGCCCTTTCTGGCAGTGTTGGTGCACAGGTCTGGTGCAGATACCATTATTTGCAAACTGGGGGACCTGGGCTCTTCCAGGTGAGGCTTCCCCCAGAAGGGCTGTAGCAACACCTGTTCCTGCCCTGGGAACATTTCTCATGCCTGCTTTCCTCGTGGGGTCCCATGCAAGGGTGAGGTAGAACCTGTAGCTGGAAAATATCGGTGGAATTGATGTTACGACAATTACAGCAATGCCAAGGAAAGCCCACTTGAGTGGAGCAAGCTGCTTGACTGGGGGAAGGAGAGGCTTTTTGATGAGAAAAGGGTATGTTGATGGGATGTTTGGGGACATTTTCCTCCTAGCTCAGGTGCAAATCCCTGCCTGTGGCACAGATGCTTGGGATCTGTCCTGGTTTCAGCTGGGATAGAGTCAATTTTCCTCCTAGTAACAGTGCTGTGTTTCGGATTTTGTATGAGAATAATGTTGATAACATTGATGTTATAGTTGTTGCTGAGCAGTGTCAAGCAGTTTCTTATGCACAAGAAACTGGGAGGACCCATAGGTGAGACAACTGGCCTGAACTGGCCAAAGGGATGTTCCATACCCTAGAATGTTATGCTCCATATATAAATTGTGGAGAGTCAGCTGGGAGGAGCCAGGTTGCTCAGGACCAGACTAGGCACTGGTCACTGGGTGGTGAGCAATTGTATTGTGCATTTTTCCTATCATCATCGTCATTGCTGTTGTTGTAAACTTTATTTAAATTATTAAACTGGTCTTATCTCAATCCACAGGTTTTGCCTTTTTTCTGTTCTCCTCCCCCTCCCACTGGGGAGGCTGGGGAGAGGGAGTGAGCAACTGCTTGGTACTTGCTCATGGGCTGGGGCTAATCCACAACAGGTTACCTATCTCCTACCCGACAAAAACCCACACACCCACGTTTAGGAGAGCTAGGCTGAGCCAGGCATTGTGGGGAGCTTAGAGAGCTCAGTCTGAGCGCTGGGAAGCAGGCTAACATCTCTGGAGATGCCCCAGTCAACTTAAGGAGCCTGCAGGCTGAACTGGGTGACAGGCTCTGAACCGCTGCCGGTTGTTAAAGACACCAGACCTGTACAGCAGAGTGAGCTCTCTCAGCCATACCTGGGTGACCCAACAAGCTGCCTCCCCGTGCTCCGGGCCAGCACCCAAGGAGCAGAGCAATGGCTGTGATGCCCCAGCCAGCTGTCAGCTCCTGCCGAGGGACAGGAGCTGGCCGAACTGCCACGGGATACTCTGCTGACTTCCTCCTGCCCACCACGGCCCTCGATCCGCCCCGATCCTCCCCTCCAGGGCGGGAGCTCTGCCCGCGTTTTTCAGAAAGGATGATTACATCTGCAAAGCACTCGGGAGCGCTTTGGGATGAAGAGTGTTATGTAAGTGTAAGATAATGTTATTTATAGATCCAGGTTTTATCCAAAATGGAATTAAACTTGTGTTCCTGAAGCCTCTGCTATCAAAGACAAATTGGAATTTATCCCCTAGCCTCCAGTACTTTGCATTCAATTTTTTTTTTCTTAGTTTAGCCCAAAGTTTAAGAATTAGTTTTATTTACAAATCAGACCTCTCAGAAAGTAAAGGGATCTCTTCCCCATCAGCTGTGAGGTGGCTGTGGAAGCCTGGGCTATAGCTGTGCTTTGCAACCACATCAGCTGTGGCACCGAATGTCATAAAGGAGGAAAGGAAGGCAGAGTTTGAGCTGGATTAAACAACAAAACCACAAACGAATGTGCTAGGCACAATATTTTGCCTGCATTTAACACTGTCCGGGTCAATCCGTGAGCTGCAGGAAGGGTATCCAG
Organism: Manacus vitellinus; assembly: GCF_001715985.3. Classification (NCBI taxonomy): domain Eukaryota; kingdom Metazoa; phylum Chordata; class Aves; order Passeriformes; family Pipridae; genus Manacus; species Manacus vitellinus. The sequence continues at coordinate 40,582,475 of NW_021940535.1, forward strand.
CTTACATCACTGTTGGAGGTGGCACTTGTTCAGTGGACTAAAGTTTGTGCTCCCACAGAACTACAGACCCCGTGACCTTTTAAAGTCTTGGATTATTAACTTAGAGGGCTTTATTTACTCTTTTGAAATATTAGATTCAAATCCTTCATATTTGTACTTTTTACAAGCCATGGAAACCCATATTGCTGGGATGCCTGATGAAATCCAGGCTAACAGGTGTTAGGAATACTGTTTTATGAGGTATAGCACCTTGCATAGGTTAGTTTGTGCAGTTCGTCTGCTGCCCCTCAGTTGTCACAGTATCTAGCATGAAATTCCACACATGCCTTTTATTTAGGAAAGAACACAAAAGTATGTTATCTTATTCCTCTGGAATTTTCCACAGTTATTTAGCATGTTAGTTTAAGCATAATTGGTTAGTGGGCTCTTGAAATTTATATCTTAGCAGTACTTATTTACATCAGGCTAAAAGTGGTTCATTTCTGTTGAGGTAAATGTGAAGCATTAGATTGCAAACGTACCTAATCCATCTCTCCTCCCCCATGACTAGAAATCCTGTGGTTAAAATAACACAGCCTCTATTCAGAGCACAAACTTAGAGCTGCTAGCAGGAGCAGGCTTGGGATTTAAACAACTCTCAGCAGATGAGTCTGTTCAAGGGTCTTTTTCGGGTTTGTTTTTCACCCTACTTCTGATCCATGAAAGGAAACCAGGCTCTCTCCTCTGGGCAAGCAAGGTAAAGATTTTCTTCATTCTGTATATGGTTGCATGTGCTTGTAAAGGAGCTTATAAATGTGATTGCAAAAATGCTGTTGCAAATGCAATTGTAAAAATGTTGCTGTTATAAAGCAAGAAGTGTTTGGCAAATGGCTTCATAACCTTTAACTATTCTTTTGGTCTGGCTATTTCCACATAACAGTGAAGTGATGAAATGATAAATCTTGCACAGAGAAGCAAAGAGCAGTGATTTTTCCTCACACATTAGAGAGGCTGAGCATGTAGGCAACATAGGAAATAGCAAATCCAGGTGCTATTGCAATCAAACCAGACTAAAGCAAAACTGGCATTTTGTTAACTGCCAGGTATAGTCCCTCCTCGCTTTGTCCAGCTGCTCTAATCCCTTTTGGGAGGCTGAGGCTGTGCTGGAGGATGGCACTGAGTCTGTTTACAGAGTGTATGCTAATGCTGCTCCAGCGTGACTCGTACAGTAACAGCAGAACCGTGCTTTCAGAAATGTTTGGATGCGGTGTGCCAGATAATTAACTGCCTTTATTTGTTCTTATTGCTTTCCAAGTCATAGGGGATGTAGAAAAGCATCATCTTTTCCTTGAATCCTTATTTTATTTGAAATCCAGGAAACAAGTGTGATGTCTGTGCTAATGCCTGTGGAACTGTACTCCCAGTGCCAGAGTCTGTTAACTCTCCCAGCCCTGTGCTGTGACTCACAGGGGATCCCAAGTATCAAATCAGTCCTCCTGCACCATGGTGTTCAAACACAGCAGGTCGAGCTGCTGGGTAATATGGAAACACCATTACTCAGACTTTTGCTTGATTTAAAAAAATGCTGCCCCTCCTTGCCCCAAGGCATGGGGCAGTGTGGGCACAGTGGCAGGAGGAGAACTGAGGCACTGAACAAACACTGCTCCAGGTGCTACCTTTCCAGGGCTAGAGAAAGCCTTGTTTCCCACCCAGAGATGCTCCCTTTCCTCTTCCCCTACTTTCAGCTCCCTTTACCCTTCCTTGAGTGAGACAGGATGGTTTCACATTGTCCTGTCTGCAATCACTGTCCTCCCACCTAGCCCCTGCTGTCCCACAGCCATGTCACCCTGGCAGCAGGCACTCCACTCCTCTGCTCAGCCAGAGAAAAGAGGACTCTGCTTAGCACACCAGGTCCCTCACAGCACAGAGCTGCCACACTGAGGGGAAGCCTTCCGGCTGGCAAAGGTGCCCTCGTCCCTTGAGCCAACAGTGCTGCTTTGTCCTGAAGGGAGAAATGCAGCTTTATCACTTGGGTGCCCGGCACAGGGAGGGACAAGCAGGGCTATAAGGAATACAAACACTCTGCTTTTCCCAACACTCATGTAAGAGCACGCTGTGGCAGAGAGGCAGCTCGGAGGAGAGAGAATATGTGCAGAACAAAGAAATGTGGTCAGGCAGGAACTATAAAATTCCAACATAGAAAGTGGAGCTGATGTCATTTTAACGTCCCAAGCAGTGCCAAGAATTCTAAACTCCATATCAAGATTCAGTGCAAAACCCCTACAAACTCACAACTTGTTCTTGTGGAAAAACTAACTTTTATGGAAAATATGCATGGGAACATGCCAGAGGAGTGTGTTGCTTTATTTCTTTTATTAATTTTGAATACATTAGTTCAGAGAGCAATCTCATTTTAGCATCAGCTGCCTCTATCCAAGAAGCTGAAGCTGACATATCCTGCTCGCAAATACTGGAGGCGAGGGAACTGTGGTTTTTCGAAGGATCGGTTGTTAGTTGGGAAGAGCTGCTTGAGTAGGAAGGGGTGTGGGAAGACTCAGTGGGATGACTGAGTTAACAGTTTTTTACTGGTGACATATCTGAATCGTGATCAGATGCACCTGAATGGAACAGCATCATCAGCTATTATAACTCCGAATGCGTCAGCAGTGGGATCGCACGCGGCTCCTGTGATAAAGGTTACTCACATCTGTCCTGCTATAAGACCGCCTTTGCTGCTGCTTATAACTTTGTCAGACTTGAACAGTTTAGGCTGAGTTCTTCCAACTTGATTGTCTGCCTTGGGCTAAGTTCTTTTCTGGAAAATTTCAGCCAAAACTGTCCAGCCAATTTTGTCCATTCCAAGAATGAGCACAGGGAAAAAGGAATTGTCCAACTTGAAAAAAATGAAAGGAAGAAACGGGAGGGGGGAACTTGGTGATTCTTTCCTTGGATAGTTTTTATTCCTCTGTGCTTCGGAGCTAAGATCTGAAATTTGGCAGCTCTGTCTTAGGAATGTGATTTTTTTTTTAACTTTGCAAATCTCCTCCAATTTGGCTTAGTGATAGCCTTTGAAGGGAAAAAATAGCAACTTATTAGGGACGTGCTAGGGCTGAGTAGTCAAAATCCACTGAGATTCCTTCTCACATGAGCAAGCTCAGCCCAGTGCTGACCCCAGTGCTCCTGTGCAAGCAGTCAGTGCTACCAAGTTTCTGCTGATCCTGCTGCTTCCCCACAGATCTGCAGGGATCAGGCTACCTGTGTCCCCTCTCTGCAGTCTGAGAACTATCCCCAGCTCTAGAAGCAGGATGAAGATGGGCTGTCCATGTAATGCTACTCAGGGCACAGGTGTTGGTCAATGCAAAGGCAGGCAGGGAACAATACACTCTGATTCTTTCCTGGCACAGCCAGGAGGCAGACAGGGACTCTGGGGACACTGAGCTAAGCAAACATCTGGTACTGGGTTGCTAAAGCTGAAGGATTGCATGGGACCAGGATGGGGTCACATGGGACTGGGATGGTACTTCACATAGTACAAGTGAGGAGTCAGGGGACTTGGGAGCAGGGCAGGAAGGTGTGTTGTCAAGATGTGAGCCATAGGGAGAGTCTGGACACTGCCAGAGCTCAACATGAAACCTGAGCTGCTCTATCCATGGTCCCTTTTTCGGACTATGAGTGTTACCTCTCAGAATTGGCTTCAGTCCTGCTCTCCCTGCAGGGTCCTCTGTGCCAGGTCTTGCTGAGGCTTTCCCCAGTCTGCAGTCAGTAGCTACACGGTGTGCCCACGCATCTGCAAGTGCCGTAAGACCCTGCTACCAAATGTCCACGTCCATGATTGGAGCTGATGGAAGCTCTGCCTCGAGCAAGTTCAGTGTGCCTGATGCTGAACACTTTTGCACAGCCCCAGCCCCAGCTATGTCTGTTGGTCATCCCTCGGTCTCAGCTCATGACCTTGAAGCACTGGCCTGTAGGACCCATGAAGCCTGCAAGGGTGGATGCGGGCATGGGTCTTGCTGCAGGGAAGGCCCAGCACTGTGGTGGGGGACAGCTGGGATGAGTGAGCAAGGCAGAGCCCTGATAGACTGATGCTTGGTGCAACCAAGATATTTGCTTACATGCCTGTCTCTGTTTCCATTTTGTTCAAGCGGCTAAAGAACCACCACACCCTTAATGGAGGTACCAGAGCATCCAGATATTATAGAGAGATGTGTCATTGTAATTCAAAAATGTTGGGAAAATCAGTAATTCTTACTAAGAGGAGGACTTGGGAAGAAAATAAAGCCTAGGACCACACTGAACTCTAAGGAAAAAAAAAATAATTCTAAATAACATTGCCAGTGAAGACAGTCCATGCTGTACCATGGGATAAAGTTGAGACCTCTGACAAAACACTCTGTGATCATGTAATAAGCGTATCATAACAGATACCACAAAGGAGGCCTAATTCTGGCATCTCTTCCCTCATGGATTTTTCAGTCATAACTGTACTCTCATAGCCTATTTTTATATGCAATGCATATGCAACATTTGGGGACAGATGGTGAAATCTCAGTGTTCATTGTGCCTCTTGACGTGATTTCCACATCGGAAGGTAGGGATCTGCAGTCTGCTTGTTTCCGCTGCTGCTGAAGTGTCAAAGAAAGGTGATTTCCTTCACTTCTTGTATGACTATAGACTGTGGAGCATCCTGAACAGCCTCTCCTTCCACAGAGACAGGCAGTTAAGTTTCATTATCCTGGAGCCCCATGCACACACCAGGACTCAGCTCTGCAAGACTGTGTAAGAACAAAGACCAGAAGAACAGGAGCTGACAATGTGAGAAGACCAGAGCTGCCTACAGACAGCTACTGGGAGAGGAAGGAGTTCTAAAAAGCTGTGAGACAGTGCTGGCCAGCATGTTAGGCAGTACTTGCTTCACACCAGCAGCCTTGCCTTTGTCAAGGATGTCACAAACAGGAGTTTTAAGCAGGGATTTGCAGGAGAACTGAAACAGAAAATGAAAAGGAGTGGTGGATTCTTATGGGCTTCTACTCCAAGTGTATGGTCCTACTTCACACAGGGCATCTGCCATATCTTCAGATGCATCCACAAAATACACATCACCTGGGTTGCATGACCTTTACAGAATCCTTCAATTTCAGGGACACTTTGGAAAATGTGATTTTTTTGGTGCTCTGTTGTTTTTCAACTCAAATGCAGAAGGGGATTGAATATGCAATCATATCAGGGAAGAAAAACTCACTTCTGATAAGGCAAAGGCCTTACCTTTTTCACAAAAGAAAAAAAGGCTAGCACAGGGTGAGGAGGATGAACATTTCAGCCTTTTACACTGCTGAAAACTATTTGGGAAACCCCTCAGGTTTGCCACACTGACACAAGTGTTGTGAATTGCCCTAAGTCCCTTTTAATCAATTCATTTATAACACTGTTGTGAATCCCATCATCCAAGTCTATGTAAGAGACTTATGACATACAGTGATTCCTAATAACCTCAAGCTCACTGAGGGTTTTTAGCTGCTTGGGGCCTTTGAGCATGCTTTCACTTTTGTTTAGATGTCTTGCCCCTCAGCAGTGAATTTCTTTCGTTTTCTCTTCTGCTACTACCGGATGGCTGTTCACACCCTTGGCATTGTCTACCTGAAGGGCAAGAAGCACCTCCTTGTATCCCACCTCTGACAGTGCATGGTGCTAAGCTTTGGCTGTACCAAACTCATGGCACAAGGTGACTCCAAGTCTGTAGCCACCACACACAATAAACTCATCTGAGTTGCCATCCGCGAGCCTCAACCAAATCAAGCAGGATTTTAAAGTGAACCTCCGTTGTAATGAGCAGCCCTCTAGCACCAAGGCTGTGATTGTATGTCCATCAAAGACATGTGAAAGGTCATGCATGACCAACCATACCCACCTTTTTCCCCTTCTCCTTAGGCACACAGTCCTACTGCTGCATGTTGGGTTGCAGCAACCTGCGGAGCTAAACCTGCACTTCCATCCCCAGCCATCTCATCAGACAAAATGCAGAATGGCTTACTTACACAGCACACCAGTGCTGGGACTGCCAGGGTTTGCATCCCTGCTGCACCTGGGCACTAGGCAGAAATGGTGCTGTCAAGAACCTGTCTCAGAGAAAGAGAATCAAAGGAAATTGTATTCTCCTCCTCTGACACCTTCGCTTGTAATGGATTGTTTTGGCCTCTTGCATATGTGTAATCAAACACTGCTGCTTTGCACATGCTACAGCTCACTGTGTTTAAACTGAGAAGAATCTCCCTTAAATATTTATTTAAACAATAACATCCCTTGAGCTCTTTAGAAATTGCTCTACAAGATTGACCCCAAATGCTTTTCTAAAAATTTATTTGTACTGCTTTTCTGCCTGCTCACTGTGCTGTGGGCCAGCACCTCCTTCTGTCAGGGCTACAGATCAGAAAGCCATTGCCTGCTCCACAGGACTGAGGAACCCAGCCCTCAAATCATGCCAGCAGCTCCCAGAGTCATAGGGCAGAGTTTCAGCAGTCATATTGTTTCTGTCCCGTGAATTCAACAACCCTTTAACTTTCAGGAATAGGCTTCTTTCAGACACAGATACTCCTTTTCAGGTGCTCTGAGAGCCATCTCTTCCTACTGGTACCCACACACAACAGCTGAGGCTGGAAACGCAGTGATGCCAACCCTCTGTGGCTTGCAAGAGCTGGGGAAGTGAGGGAAAGCCGAGGCTGCTGATACCTTTCAATATCATTTAAATTATAACTTCATAGCCTGCAGTTCTGGGAATTTTCTGAGCAAAAGACCCTTAAGACACATAAAACACACAACATCCTCTACACTATTCAATTGCAGTCTGCAAATCTAAGAAGGACTCATCACCCAAAATAAATATATTTTTATATTGTACATAAAAGAGAGGATTCAAACTCTTCACTAAGCAGACCATTTTTTTGTATTTAGTTTTAGCTAAAGGTGGACTTTCACCAAAGTGTTGCTTGTATTATCTGTTAGAAAGTTTGCCCTAGATTATCAATGTTTAAGAGCAAATGGTGGAGAGCTACGGTCCTTCTTCTGCATTTCTAATTCCACATTCTTCCAGCATCTTGATTAATCTTTACTGGCAAAATCTTCATAGCCAACATGGGTTTGGGTAGAAACTGGATTACTCACTAGCAAAATAAGTGCAAAGAAGATAATTCATTATGCTGCTATTTAGCTATAATAGGCTCATCTCCTCATTTTAGGCTCTGTGTGGGTTTAGTCACAGGAGCTAAACTGGGGAGAAGTACCAAAGCTTCTCTGAATCATTTTTATTCTTGCCCCCATTTTTTATTATTAATTACATCAAGGCATGTCTCCAAGGAGACCAAGGGCAATGCCATCAGTCCCTTAGGTGCCCCCTAAATCTGCGCTTGCTTTGCTAAGTGCATCACTCTTCGGCTGGTCCCTTGCGAGGAAGAGGCAGGCTGCATTTTGCTTCAGACCTTTCTTGTTCTGAGTGCAGATTTCAACAGACTAAATGAAAAGATACAGCCTTTTGAGAGTGAATGGTACTGGTGAAACTGGGAGATAATCAGCCTTTTCTGGTGGCTGAAGGTGATTGCAGAAACAGTTTTGAACATCAGGAGGACATTGAGTATTACTTTCCTCCCACAGTGAATGCAATATGTGGAATGTTTGCCTCAGACACAATTTTCCTTTTTCCAGTCTGAACTGGAAAGACCTCCTTGTACTTTTCTCTCCATTAGACAAGGCCACCATCAGAAACATGGATGAAGTATCACAGTTCAATAATTTCAAATCAATGCTTCATTACTTTGCTCTGTTCAGAGGAAGCACATTTTTCTCTGCATGGGTATATAAAGCCTTTATCCAGCTCACATCTTGTGTCAGTGTTAGGGTCAATTCCCTCCTTTTAATTTCCTCCCATTCTTTATTCGCAGCATCTGGAGTGAATGTATCTGAAAGAGAATTTCCAGAATAAAGTGAGGGTTGTTTTTTAATTTCTTGTCTGTACCAGTCAATCTGAACAGCTACTTAGTAGCAAGAAAGGGGTCTTTTATCCTCTCCTTCCAAACTTCTGCCTTGGATAGCCACTGGTCCCGGCATTTCCGTTTCATGGGAACTTCTGGAAGTCATACCTTTGTTCACAATCAGGTCAGAAAGTCAGATTGCAGAAAATTTGAGGGAACTACATAGTCCTACAACTGTTGTTTCAGACATGTCCAGTTCACTTAATTCCAGAAGCAAAACATTTTGATGGTTCAGAACTGAAACAACTTGTTTGCAATTTGATCTGAATGAAAAACTCTGACTTCCTCTCAGTTGACACTAGTCTATACCCTCTCTTTTCTGCTTTGGCATCTCATGCAGGCTTATGCTTGTCTACAGCTATTTTTCATCAGCTGGGCTGCAGGCACCTATAAGCCACAGTAATCATACTCCTGTGTCATGCCACTGGAGATGGGAATACTTCTTTTGCCATAGATTAGGCTTCTCTCATGATCATACACAGTTGTAATGGAAAGTATTCACCCAGAAGAGGGACTTCGGTGGTGTGACTCAAAGCACTGCAGCAGAAGTCCCATCTCCTTATGGAAGCCCCTGGAGACCTGCAGTAAGGCACTGAAAAATGCAAGACTGAGGAAACCACTCATGTACCATGACCTGAAGCTGTGCCAGAAGAAGCAAGCCCACTCCTTTCACTGTACTTTTGTAAGGACTGGAGCTGCCTCCTTGACATGGTGATACTCACTTCCCAACCTCCATCCTCCTAGATTTGGAGAGGGAGCTTGAAGTGCGATGCTCCACATTTGTGCTGGCTGTCCTACCCACAAAACCAGCTGTTTCCTTCTGCCCAGTAAGTGCTGGAGAGTCGTGGGCAGCCTGAGCATGGGTCAAAAGCAGAATCGGGAACTGCGACCACTGTACCAGGCACCTCTGCAGGGGTCTCAGATGTTTGCATGGCCAAAAGGTCTGCTCAAAGAAGCATTGCTTTAATTCAGCCATGTTTGTGTGGCTTTGTGAGCACTGAAACAGCACTGTTGTTATTTATTAGGTAGAATACTGTCCAGTCCTGGGCCTGAACTCTCCAAATCAAAGCCTAGTATATACAGTCAGCCTTGCCTCTCTCCAAACAGCATTCAGCATCAATCACAGCACTGTAAATTGTTTACACAAAACTGGAGACATCATAACTTATGAAATAGCTCTCTTGTCAGTCAGATAAGTAAATATTTCGAAAGACTGTGAACATCATGGCAAGCTCGAACTGCCCAGACCAGCTCCAAATGGATCCAAGTTAACAGGAGACCAGATTTGCCTTGCCTTTGATGTCCCTGCTTCAAATCAGGTTGAGAAGGGATCTGAAAACAAGCCTCCCTAAGGGAGGCTAATGCAGTTTTAAAGATGCTCAACCTTCTGTAGAGATAACAGGAGGACGAAAACAATGGAAAGTGTTTGCAAAGGAACTGCCTGCTTGAAGCTGTAAATTTGAACTTGAGGGAGTCAAACCCTCCCCCTCCTTCTCCATGTCCTTCTCTCTTAACCCAAACAAAGTGAATGCCAGCAAGTTTCTTCTTCAGAAATGATCCAGCATTCATTCCTTGGGCAATAGCTAGAGGCTGCTGGGGTGGGTCCCAGTTTATTGGTGAAATGAATCCTAGCAGCACCTTCACACAACATCTTGTTTCAGGCACCCATCCCACGGGCTTTGGGCATGAGAAAGGGAATAGTGTTTGCATCGACTCCCATACTTCCATTACCTGCCTGTGGTAAGTCTCCATGCTTTTGAAAATAGACCATTGCACAGCTAACTGCTTCAGAAACACTTGGAAATATGTTGTTTTATGAGATATTTGTTTCCAATCATTTCCAACAATTATTTGGGATCTTTTTCTTTTCAAGTTCACTGAGTTGTACCAGTTCATCTCCTTTTCAAAGGGATCGTGTTACAGGCAGGAATGCAGAGCTGAAAGGACCTGAGTCTTTGCAATAGGAATTTGTTTTGGAAGCAAGCGAGTTGGAAGGAGAGGAAACGGGCAGCCCACCAAGGGCTTCAGCAGGATTATCCTACCCTTTCAGCAAGCCACAACCAGGGCAACTCATGAACTGAAGCTGAGCCTGCTTCCAGTTGGGGGTAGGAACAGACAGACTGCTCTTACCAGCAGTTTAATACAGCAGAGGATCTAGTCATGTTGTTTGATACCTCATCTGAAAAATCCCTCAGGCACAGACTCACTAATGTGAATCATAGAATCCTAGAATATCCTGAGTTGGAAGGGCCCCCCAAAGATCATTGAGTCCAACTGTGGCAGCCATTACAAGTATTGGAAACATTCACATAGGTGAAGGTGGCTGTAGGCTACTGCTGTTGAGTCGCTGAGGTGCTGAGGAGGGCACTCCTCTGCACAGAGCCCCACTGAAGGCCAGGCACAAAATTCACCATCAGCTGAAGACTCACAGACTTGAAGTTAACGTGGTGCTGAGTCATTGGCTCAACTGCATGCTTGGCGTTTATTCCCTTGGTACCTGACTGGTACCTCCTGTCCTGCATTTTCTTTAATAAGATTTTAGTTCTTAGTCTTTCAAGTTACTTCAACACTTCCTGTTGCTGATGCATCTGGGTAGTTGTCTTAAAATATATGTTTCCTTGCAGTGTTTGTATCACTTATTTAATGTCAGAGGCATGTGTGAGGCTGTCCATGTTTGCAAAAAGACAGGGTTTTCATCCCAGGACTAAATGATATGCTGCCAAGACAGCACAGTACAGACATAAATAAAACATAGGTTGTAGAGACCAACTGTCAGTGGTTCTCATCTCCTTAAATATCTGTTCCTGTTTGTGCACAACCATATTTACTGGCATGCCTCAATGTATTCAGGATAAACTGACGACTGATTGAGAAAACAAGTTCAAAACCTCCCCAAAACCAAAAAAGAATAATTTTTTACTGTGGTAGCACAAGTGTGTAGATGCAGAGGGGAGATGGGAAAAGGTTGTAGAAGTAACACTGGCCTGGTGGCACAGATGCCAGTGCAAAATGCCATCAATATGTTCATGTCCCATAGGTGCAGAGAGGGTTCACACGTTGGAGTAAATGTTTCCCAATTCCTAGATACACATGATAGAAAAGGACTGTATGCAGAAGGAAACATTCTGGGAATCTGCCAGAAAAAAGGTGCTATTTTTCAAAAAAGAGCTGGAAAAACTCCAGCTCTGGGTCCATATCCAGCTCTAGCCTCCAGCCATGAATACTAACCTGCACTAATGCAGACACCACACCACCATAAGTGCCACAGCTCTTATGGGCTATATACCTGAACAGCATTGCTTACGTGGCTGTCACTGAACGGGGTGTCTCAGTACCTGTGAGACAGTACCTGTCCCAGTATGCTGGAAGTACCTGTGGACATTCCAGGAGGAATAGCCTCAAAGCCTCAGGACTGCCATACTGTGCAGGACCCCACAGCTCACAGAGCCCATTGTAGTTGTGTCCCTTTCCCCATACTGGGACAAGGGGTGAACCAGATACATACTCCGCTGTCTTCTTTCTGAATAGGTGATGTGTTGGTAACTCTGAGGGAGGGTTGGGGAAAGGAGTCAGGTTTCCATCTTCAAACTGTAGCTAGGCTAAGTCAAGACTGACACCTTTCCTGGGGACTGTTTAGAAACCAGGGTGATAAGGCTTTAGGCTTTGTTATAAGATGAAGGTACTATGGAGCTGTCTCTGTGCTACTGTTCCTATTGACCAGCACCTACAACAGGAAGTTTGCAGTGGGGGTAGATTTGCCCTTAACTAAGTGCATTTCTTTTCCCATCTTCATTGCAACGTGTCACTGTTTTTTCAAGCATTAGTGATTTTTCTCCCCCCCCCCCTTAACATTGTCTCTGATTTCTGTGTCATGAGGGGGAGTATTGTCAGATCGCATTCTCATGACGGGAGAGGCAGAAAATCCGTTCTGTATATCATGTGACCTTGGCTTCCAACACCACAAAGGATTTCTTCAAGCCCTGCTCATTATCTCGTTTTATACTTTAAAAGAAAAATGAAAATGCTGGTGACAAATGGCCTCGTTTATCACATTTAATTGACTGACTGTTCTTTTAAGCCTCTGAAACACACATTTTGGGCCAAAGCACTGGAAAAAGAACATGCCATTTACCCTGGTCTCCTGCCAGGTCACATTAAAAAATGTTCAGGAGTTTTTTTCTAGACCAGTACATGGAGCAGGAGTGAGTGGGTGCACTCTCACCCTAGAATCCTTTCCACCTGGTTTCCACCAACTCCGGTAGTGTCAGCCCTTTCCCAAACAAGCAGCAGAAGTGGGGTTGCAGTGAAACTGTTATGGGAAGGGCAAAGCCATTTCAAAGTCGTATGTGAAAGGTATCAGTACTTCCTAGTTTGACTTAAGGAAGTGCCTAGAATGGACCCTGGGGGTCTCCCTTCATCCCAGAACTAACAACAGAAGTAACCAACATCTTCAGTGACAGCTTGGGCAAGGGGAAAATGAAACAATGAGCTTGTTTCAACTATGGCAGGTCTTATGCTGGCTGTAGGCTGCAGGAATGACAAAATGGAGGTAAGGATTGAAAATCCCAAAGGTGCAGTTTGGGAGGGATGAATTCATACCTCTCCCCCGTGTCCCTGAGCCAGGCTGGGGCTGACTGCCCTAGGCTGCTGGTCGGCTCCAAGGGCCTGCAGATTGTGATGGGTCATGGGCTACCTGAGTACCTATAATGTCATACTGTTGCAAACAAAAAAACCCAAACACCATTTTGGAGTACATAAATAGAAATGCAGTATGTAAGACATCTCCCTTCCCTCAGTTCAGCTCCTCTTTCTAGTGTGACACTGCACCTAAAGATTTTTTTATGGATGGAGATGTTATTCCTCAAGAGAGGTTTATACAGGTATGAGTGGGAAGGTAGGCTAAAGAAAATGAGTTTCTTTAAAAGAGAGATGTCTAAAGAGAGAAAAAATTGCTTTCAAGCACATAAGCTCACAAGCTGAGCAACAAGAAAATGAATAAACTGTCCTCTGTCTCTGCCGTAGATATCAGCCACATGTTAAATTTTCAGTAAGAGTCTGTACTGGGTCTGGCTGGGAGGGAGTTTAGAAAAATTTAAGACAGATTTAAGAAATGTTCCTAATAGTAAGTGTAGTAAAACACTGACATACTTTGTCTCGGGAGACTGTGGAGGTTCTGTTATTAAGGATTTTTAAGAACAGGTTATCCAGACATCTGTAAGGACTGACCTAGGCATGTGGTGGAAGGATGGACTGGAGCCAGCCAGATCCCTGGGGTCTGTTTGCATGACATTTTCATCACAGTAATGTGAACACAAGACTCTTCTTATAAAGTACTAAAAACACCACCCTGGTTTCTAAACAGCCCCCAGGAAAGGTGTCAGTCTCGACTTAGCCTAGCTACACTTTGAAGATGGAAACCTTCTGACTCCTTTCCCCAACCCTCCCTTAGACAAACCTGTTCAAAAGGGCCAATGAACCTGCAATTCACAGAAATCTCTCCCTTCCTGTTCTCTGCTGGCCTGGGATCCCTGAGCTGGAAAGTACAGTGACAGGACCTTTGTCCCAAGATGCACCTGTGTCCCATGCCCTGGGAGAGTCATTCCCACATTCCTGCTCCTTCCCATGGCAACACATACAGGGCACCCCAAAGCCCAGTGCCACCCTCCAAGGCTGCTCACCCTTGAGGAGACCTGGTCCCTCTGCAGCCCCAGCCACCCCACACTGACCACCAGGGGACTCGGCTTTGCATCCAAAGTAAAAGATTGACACAAATCCTGCTGTCTCCATTAGCCACTCATCTAATCCCCATGATGTCAGCTGGTTTTCTGTGGCAGGATTTGGCCCACTGCTGAAGAGCTCTGGGTTTTATTCCCCTGCCTCTGGCCAGCGGTGGCAGTAGGACGCTGCACATGTGAGCCTGCAGTAGGAGCCTGCTCTAGTATTTTAGACACCCAACAAAATTCACTGCCAAGTTTTGTTCACCTAGGTGGGAAAATGCAACAGAAGGGTGTTTCCTGAAGAATGCAGAAGAATCCCACCATGCAGTTCCTCTTTAACTACACAGCACATACATATATATGTGTATGGCTTTGATTATACCTATGTGTATAAATATATATATATATTGCAATTATACTGTTGATATGCTTTCTACAAGCACAGTTTCTGTAGCTAAGACATGTTACACATGTGGCAGGGGGAGGAAAGGAAGAGAAGGAAGGAGAGGAAGCCGCCGTGCACACAGCGGCTCTCCTCTAAACCCCATTTTTTACGCTGTTGGAATGCACCCTGTGACTGTTTCTACTATTTAAGGAAAAAGGTTCCTATACAAAATCCTGTGGTTTTGAAGTGATCCTTTTATAGGCATAAAGAGATTTTTCCACATCCCTCTATTTGATTTCTTTTTTTTTTCCTCAGACCTGGCTACTCCAATAGATATTTGCAGAATATCATGCACTGGAATCAGACAATATCCCACCAATTTACTACATAAAGCCATGGGGATGCAAACTGAAGTCAATTTAGCTGTAGGGCAGTGCAACAGAGTTGAATTTGGTCCCACACCCATCCCAAGGGATTTTGAGCTGGCAATGACCCATCACAGAATCGAACATGTTCCATGTCCTGCAGAGGATTCGCCTAATCCTGGGCTTATCAGTGGTGGTGAATATTAAAGGAATTTTTAATCTTATTGATTTGGAATAACTATATGTTAACCTTGAGTTAATAATGCAGGGTTTTAGGGGGCTTATCCTAAACAGAAGTTGGATGCAATGCACAGCCTGCACTTGGAACAGGACCTGAACACTCATCTCTCCTGTCCCAGAAGTGGGAGATGTGGCATTCACATCTGGTCAGGCCCAGAAAGCAGTGAGCACATCCAGCATCCTGGACAGTGGGTTGCTGGCAGCGATGTGAGACGGGGTGGTGATGTCTGGGGTGTGGTTGTGGGCTCTCCTGCAGGAAGACTTGTGCAGGCAGCACACATCATGTGCAGGGTCTTGGATGGGAGACATACAGCACAAGGGCAGATGCTGAGCTTCTTGGTCCAGCTAAAATACTGGGATATGACAAAGCAAAGCAAAGCAAATCTTAGGGATTTCAAAGCAAGTCCACAGACACGTGAGAGTTCCCTGTCTCCCTCTTCAGGCAACAGCATCCTTGAGGGTATCTGGGCACAAGTGCTAAGCTGGGGATCTAAAAGCAGTGTTACACAGCTCAGTGCTTTGTAAGGACCAAAAAATCTTCAGTTTATTCTTCCAGACTATACAGTCATATACTGTGCTGGAGGTAGCTTTCTGCACAAAACTACACACCAAGGGATTTACAGAGCTCCAGTAGCCACTCAGTGCCAGATGTCTATTATCTCATCACATACACATGCTGCACAACGATGCTGGTGCTAATACTTTCCTTCACCACTGCAGAGACATGCCTGGTACCACCAGTTTGTGCTGACATAAATAACAACCTGTCCAAGCATCTCCTCTACAAGTGCTGGGGGAAGGGGGAAGAACGTATGTTTCAGATGGAAATGCAACCAGGGGTTGTGCCTTTGGTGGCTTTGAGTTATGTAATTTTATCTCAATGCAACCTGAGAGGGAGTGATTCCTCCACAAACTGCATTGTATTTGGCTGCTTACACTTACTTTTTTATGACTGTAGTGGGACTGGTAATAGGGACGATGAAAAAACTACTGCAAAGCAGCTGAGACCCCTGTATATTGTAAAAAATTAACCTGCTAGGTGGTTCCCCCTTGACAGATGAGGTATGTTCACTTATTCCTGCTTGAAAGTTATGTAAATCTTTGACTTCAGAGGAATAAATTTTGATTTACTCCCACACTGAATGAGTGGGCAATGCCGAAGCTGAATTTTGGATCAGTGGTGCAGATCTCAACTCTACAGGTTTTCAGGATTTTCAATTTGAAATCATCTTTTAACTGTATGTGAGGCCAGCACAGAAAATTATGTGATCCACTTCTGATTCCAACTCATCTAGCAGGAATGAGTAAGCCCAGGCTGAAGATATACTGACAGAATGGGGATGAAAAACTAAATGGTGCCTGCTCATAGAGGGACAAACTCGTAGCACCCTCCCAAATTGTGGGTGGTCTATTGTGCATTGCGCTAGTCAATGAGAACATTATACTCATACACGCAAACGTAATTTGAAAAACCATTATATAAACAAACAAAGATTGTATTGTAACCTCATCATTTGCACACACTGAGCCTTGGCCCTCCCTTCCTCTTGAGTACACAGTAGCCTCTTCAAAATCCTGAAATTTGATTTTAAAAAAAGAATGCAGTGGGCGTTAACTTAGCGTAGAAGTACACAAGACCATTGATGACTCTGTTTTCATCTACACAGAGCATAAGGCAACCAGATGATTTATTTTTATTGGCACTGCCGGCAGATAAGCTTCCACTATAATGAAGGAGAGAAGTGTGGGTTGGCCCAGTCTGTCAGTCAGAGCGTGCCCAGCAGAAAACCCAATTCAGTAATTACATCCTCCTTAAGGACATGCTGTGGAGGAAGGCTAGGATCCCTGCTTCTCCCATGGCACTCAGAAATAACCAGGAGTGCTCCAAGTCAACAAAGGACTCGGGTTGTTGTTGATTTTTGCAAATGCTGCGGCATGTCATGGGACATCACAGATATGCTACAACCGAATGAAAAATGTTCAAATTAAAATAACAACTAAACTCTGAGACTGAAAAATAGAAATTCTCTATAAATGTGCCACCAACCCCTTCCCAGACTTCAGCAGAGTGAAGGAAAGAGCAAGATGGTGCCTCTTCTCTTGGAGAGCTGCAGCCTGCAGAGGCTCACCAGCTCCCAGGGAAGCCCACTGGCTTCTCCCCCTCTCCCAGGCAGACATAGCTCCATGTGCCCCCTCCCTCAGTGGCTATCAAACCTGTTTGCAAATATCACGATCTGCCCCACCCTCCTCCTCAACTACACCTCCTGCATCACTTCACCTCCTGCCTGGGAGAGATACTGTGTTTATTCTCATTTTTCCCCTGCCTGCTTTAGCAAGGGTTTCTGGTGCACAGAGCTCACAGCAACAAACTTCCCTTTGACTATACCTCTCCTGGCTTCTACAAAACTAACACTTCGGGTTCACCTGGACTCTGGAATTAAGAGGACAAACTTTTGATGGATATTCCCACTCTTGCCAAGTTATGGCTAATTTATCCAGATCCTACCCTTTCTTTGAAGGAGACCTTGACTATCATGCAAATTACATTTTTACCCTGTTCATCTGAGATCTCAAGTGGGAAAGGAATTTTTTTTATTAAAGACTGCTAGAGAATTCTATCAAGTAAAAAGACCATGAATACAAATGAATGATCAGGAAAGAATATTAAATGATATTAACAGCCCTGCAGAATTCCTCCATAGCTTTAAATTTCTGTGCTGTGAGTTTGTGTACCTCCACAGTAGTTGAGTAGTACTCACACTTCCTGGACAATAGCAGCATACTTTGAATTCACTTCTGCTTGGAAACAAGGCAACTCTTCTGCAGCTTCAAGGCCAACAACAAAGACATCTCAAAGAAGAGCAAATCACAGTTCCATATACACATGCACACGCTTTCAGCAAGTCTGAAAGCATCTGCAGTGGGGAGCAGAGCTACTCAGACTTTTGAGATTTAGAAATGTTCTTCCCAAAACTAAAATTTTGTCACTGTTTTTTTAAAGCCGATTGTTGCAGGAAAATGTTGCTTTTGAACAAGTGTTCTGCAGTGTATTTAAAAAAGTTGTAAATTAAGTCTGCAATCTTTGAAAAACAAAATACCTTAAGAAATTTGAATGTCTTTTGTCCAGCTCTGGTACCAAGTGCATAACAATTCAAAAAATATCAAATGGTGTTCTTTATATTTGGGGTTTTTTCATCTCGCTTGTCCATCTCTTTTGTACCCCCAAAAGCTGGGTACCTCCTGCCTTTCCTGCATGCCTTACTGAATCATTTCACCTTAGTGGCCCCAGGACCTCAACACCAACATCACTCTAGTGCAACCTGCATTTTGGAGAGGGGTGAGCATCCCCCCATGCCTGCTATGCAGGGGGGGAGCTGCAGCCTGGACCACACAAGGGCCTTTATGGGACACTCCAGATCAGACCCCCGGATGAGTGCTGAGTCCAGGGATGCTCCTGTGCTCCTTCTCCTTCCTGTTTCTCAGCCAGAGCTTCGCAAAGGTCTGAGTTTCCTCTACCCAGCAGCTGGGCACGCTCAGTGCTTTCTGCTGCTGGCATTGCAGATCAGGCTTCAGAGGGCAATGAGCTTTCCTTGATGAAATCTCTTTGGAAACGGTAAAGATCTGAGGGCTCCCTCAGCCAGAAAATCAAATTTTGTTTACCTGAATGTCAGGTCATCTGGGATGGAGTTAATAAACAGATGGAGATGCATGGGGACAAATAGTGATGGAATGGCTTATGGGGGCCTGTGAGGTCCCGGCAGGGTCTGGCCCTTTGAGCTGCCTCAGCACTGCCTTGTGTGCCCCACTGCCCTCCCAGGAGCCAGGACTCAGCTGGGCAAAGGGCAGATGGTGCTGGGGACAGACCCAACTCGTCACATGTCCCAAACCCATGGGGATTTCATGACCTTGAAACACCTCCCCCATCAGGACTGGGTGACAGTGGCCATCAGAGCCACATGCTGCCCAGTGCAGATGGACAGACAGCACAACCTCACAAGCCTCCTCTCGTTGGGAAGTGCAGCTAAAACATCTAACTAGTTACTTGTACCTGTCAGTCAGTGGGCCAGGCCCCACTGCTGCTGGGCTTCCAGTTCTGGGGACAGCAAAATGGACTGTCTTGTGATGCCGGGCTCATCCTGCCTGCATTCTTAACCACATAGCCAAAGTCCTTGTTTTTTTTTCATCCTCTGAAAATATCTGTAGAGGTGGAACAAAGTGGATTATGCAAGGAAATCTTCCTATATAGTAGTTCTGAATATGCTGAACTGCTTGAGGAGAGATTCCTGCTCTGTTTGCCCCCCTCTCCCCCCAGGGAGTCCCACACATCATCTTTCCCTGGGCACATCCTGCCCAGTTTGGAGTCTGAGCACCCCATGCTGAGCTCAGAGTTTGTTTCCAACATGGGAGAAGAAGGCAAAACCCTCTATGAGCCGTGGGTTTGGCCTAGGACTGCTTGCACAGGCAGGGCTGTGCCCACACTGTCAGGAAGCTGTGCAGTGAGATACCTTGCTTTGGAAGAGGGGTCAGGGACAAAGAGGAAAAATGAAGAAAACTGCTGAAAATGTGACTTCTGGTTGCCATGGCTGTAATCCTTTTCATAGCATCACAACACTGCAGCTGAAAGAGAAGTCAGGGGCACTGCCATGGGGATTTCATGGTCTTCAGAGAACACCTGGGGTAATGGCAGGTGTTGCAAGGGACTCCTCTGGGCAGGCACAGGTTACAACAACGCTCCTTTCCACGAATGTTTTGGGGCCCTGGCATGCCTAGGTTTGGACTCCTGCTGCTGCCAAGGCATGAGTGCCCCCAAAGCAGGGACCCTACCACTGCGTCCTCTACCCCTCTCCTTTTGAGCATCACACCACAAAATGGATGCAGTGGGGAGGGACCTCTGGAGATCCTCTTGGGATTCAGGTCACCAGCCCTTACCCTGTTTGCCCATCTCCTTCTAGTCAAAAATGATATTATTCCCTTCAGCTGCCAGAGGCGGAAAAAAAATATGACTCAGATCTGATTTTGTATCACTGCAGTCAGATTTTCTGTGCTGTGCAGGGGAAACAATGAAAGGTGAAATCCCTGTAGGGAAGCATTTGCAAAATTCTGCGGGAAATTGGTATTACGGATAATTGTTTCCTGCTGAGGGGATCTAACAGAACTTTGCAGAAAAGCTGCCCTTTCCAGCAATATCCACTGCAGCATAGCCAGGCACAAGCATAAATATCTGTCTCTATCATAAATATGCTCTGCTGCACATTTTCCTCCTGCACCCAAAATTTAGTATTGGTTAATTCCACTGGGATTTCCTTTAAAAGAGACACCTTAGTGTAAATGATAAACCTGTTAAATTGCAAATGAGGTGAGATGGTGGGTGCTTTGCCCTCTGGAGCACCAAGGCTTTGATTCTTAATGGTATCTGTTGAGACTTACCTGTTGAAAATGTGCACGGAAAATTATTGACTATCGGAACAAAATCTCCCCTCCTAAGCAGGTTCATGGTGCCAGAAGGCACTTTTTTTTCACAGCATTTGGCTGAGCATAAAAAAAGATACTTACGAGCAGCTTATTTTTTGTATCTGGTTCCCACTATTTTGAGAGTATGTCCTTTATTTCTCCCTGTTGATGGTACCCCTTAAAATAAGTCAGTATTAGTAGAATATGACCATTAATGCGACTCTAGCTTTTACCATTGTATACAGTGATGGATATGCTTGTACATAGCCCCAAAAAAATCCTTTTATTTTCTCTAAGCCAAGACACCATTGTTGGGCTACTCTGAACTGCAACAGTGTTCACAGAGGATGGGAGAGTAGGTTCTCAGACACTCTCCTCTTCACTCTTCCACTGACCTTACCAAAGCAGACTGATGGCACTTGCTGGATCAGATACTGCTGTCCATTGAATGTAGCCCTCTTGCTCAGCTGTCTCTGACAGCTCTAAGTTTGAAGCAGCAGAAACTTTGACCAGACAAAAGAAAGCTTCTGCTTATAATTATCTGATAAAAAGAATAAAACCAAGAGCACTGTGACTGTTTTATTAATAGTGTGCTTTGCTGCTCCCAACCTTTGCAAAAGCTATGATTCTGGCTCTCCAAGAATATTACTACTTGGACCTATTTCATATGGATCATGAAGGATAAAGACATTCCTGAAAACTCACTTGCCAGCTCTGCTGCTCTGCCAGCAGCAATAATTTGAGAAGGAATCATGGTCCCTTTGAGATATGGATCACAGCCTGGCTGGAGGATGGGGTCCAGCCAGACACACGTGCGTGGACAGATCTACAGGAGATTCACTTTCTGTTCCACAGTAGTCCTCATCTTCCCTCTTCTGCTGTTCTGCAGTTTTCCTGCTGAGGACACATGTAGGCAGAAAAGACATCAAACCTCATCTTTGAAATCATTTCAGAAACATGCCTCCACATTGGGCTCTGCTCCTGATTGTGGGAAGAGGCGCCAACGGCAGAAGGCTGGAGCAGGAAGTGGTTCAGATCTCATGTTTTCCTTACATGTCTCAGTAATAGCTTTATGAAGAACTAGAGCATTTTTGCAGAACTGAAGAGTGCTGATGGCATCTGGTTTAACATGATAAACCGTGCTCCTCATCCTAAATTTTCTGACTGTCAACTCAGCTCATCTGTTAGGTGGGTATAGTGACTCCCTGACATCATCAGGAGTGAATGTGTTACATCGATCAAGCCTTTTACAGTCCAGCTTGGAATTAGGTAAACTGCAGTAACTGAAGGGCTTAATGAGGAAAACAGTTTGTGCATGTAGAGCCCTACCTGAGACATGTATTTGAAAACTGCAAGTGTCTGTCACACGGAGCCCTAACCGCTTTATCAGATGAGAGGAGAGACCTGGCAAAGCTTAATGGTCTCATGGCAAGACACGTGGACGTGGTTGAAAAGATGTCTGTCAGAGCACCCAAACATGGTCAGGCTGCATGCGCTTCCTTGGAAGTAATTGCTTTTTCAGGAGCAGGGTGAATAAGCTGCAGTAGAAGAGCAACTATGCTCTCTCTCACTCCCTGTAAGTCACTGGAGTTTGATCACTAGATTTCTGTAACTAAAAATAGTTACAGAAGTTACATTTTTGAGCTCTATCTTGAGGAAAGAGGCACATGGACAGATATGGTCTGCAATACAGTAGAAGTTATTGGAGGAATTTTATACCTTGTTAGGAACGCCTTTAAGTTTTTCTTGCAAAGATTTATTGACAGGTGGGAGTATGAGTGGATTTAAGCATGGCATGCCATGACCCATCCAGCTTCCACACATGCAGGAGATGCCAGACCTCAATTCAGCATTCCTTGTCAGGCCATCAGTAGCAAGGGCAGTGGAAGAGAGATCATCCATCTGCTGTGAAGGATATGTCAATCACTTCTATTCTGGACCCCTGCTAGGGAGCAGAAGGAGAGTGCTACATGGGGGAAAACATACTCAAGCCAGGCTAGTGGCAGCCTCTTCCCTCATCAGCATGAAGTCACCTTTGTGCCGTGCTCTTCATGACTCTCTAGCTGTGAAGAGTCAGTCAGCACCACCCTCCTCCATGGTGGCTATACCAAGGGGGAGGACCAGCATCAGCCACAGTCTGAGCAAGAGCAGCTGTGGTTGCTGAATGCAGAGCTCAGGGCACAGCCACAGAGCATCTGAGTGATCCCAAACACAGCTACCTCATCTCCAGGGCTGGACGACCGAGACACAGGAGGCAGGCTCTGGTGGCCAAGCTCAGTCAAGATGGCAGCACCCGGAGTCAACCCATTGCAGAAGCCCAGGTTTTTAAGGAGATACAGGGAAGGGGCATACGAAAGGGGGAACCTAAGTCCTTAGGCAGCTGTGAATCGCTGTCTTGGATTTAGGCACCTAAGTGCTTTTTTGGACCTCATCCCAAATACTTCATTGAGTGAGTGTTGCATTAACAACAACCCAGTCAGAGGATAAGCAGCAACAGAAATGCTCCAAGCTGCTCTTTGAATGCATCCTAGAATGTGAACAAATGATTACTGCAGAAACAGCTGTACTGGGTTATGGTGTCATTGCCCCAAGCTGTTTCCTTCATCACTTGTACAAGGAAACACCCTTCAGCAAAACTTTCCTCACTGGCTTCACTGCAAAACCATCAGCCTAGTGAAGTCCAGAAATCTATCCAGGCTAGTAGCACTGACTTGGTGTTCTTGGTGTTGAAATGGGTGTGCAGCTCCCACTATCCATGCATCTGACCCTGTTAAAGAGGGAGGTGGCTCTTGACAGGTAGAGGAGGACAGCCTCTTAAAGCAGTATTGTTATTTTTGTAGGGATTGTTTGTCTCTATTATTGAATATGGCAACTTATAAGGACCTGAGCCATGCAATGAGCTTTGCAACTCACTCTTCATCTTCCCTTCTGAGATGTGTCAAGTACCTACATGGTTAGTGGTGCTGCTCATGACCACTAGGTTTATGTTAAATAGAAGGAGAACAGAGGCTCTTCTAGAAATGAAGGGAATAAAAAGATATGGCTGTGTGTGCCATTTTTCACTTTAGGCAAGTACTGACTTTGGAGGATACATGTTCAGGTGAACGCTGCCTGCAGGGCACAACAAAAGGGAGAGCTGAAGTAAGAAGGCTCAGTTCTATTTTAACTTTCTCCTTGGAGTGGATGCAGCTTGACTTCTCTGATGTAGTCTGCCTGGCTGTAAGTTGCACGTACAGAGGAGGGTTTAATCTCCTTTCAAACAGCCATTCATTCGAAGGCTGGCTGGATGCTTTTCTCCCAGAGCACTCCAAAAGAGCTCATACAAAGGACCTCCTTCTAGGTTCAGGTCTTTGTCAGATGAAGGGAAATCTTGTGAGGTTTCATTCCATCTACACAGAGGGGTGTGGGACCCCCAGAATATCGACTTGCCTGCGGGAGTGACTGGGTTTGGGCACACTGGCAATGCGATTAAAGAGTGTGTGGGGTGTAAATGTCCCACAGCACCCTGGTCTTTTAAACAGCCTGTCTCCTAAGGGGAGCCTGCATGATGCTTCTGTATCACAGTGCTGCAATATGCCCAAACATCAGGGGTGAAGCTTGAGCCAGGGGAAGAAAGGATGTGATAAATTAAGGCTTCAATGGTGCCTGTTTCTGATCTGAAGTACAGAAAATATAGTGAGGTACAGGTGTAAATTCCACTAATGAGTCTAGAAGCCCTCTAGTGAATTGGGGGCTGTATAAATTGTGCAGAAAGTGATCAGAGAACTAAACCACTTAGTAAAACACACATGGATGCCTTTTGATTAATCTGAATGAGGCTCTGATTATAAAAAATCTTCTATTATTTTGGTGCTTGGTTCCATTTTCTCTCTGATCCTGGACAGAAGGAGAGAAATGGAAGAATTCAGCTTGACGAGGAAAGCTTTTTGATATGAGAGTTTGAACTTCTCTGCCTTCCAAGCAAGATTTCTTTGTAGTATCAGTATCAACTTCTAAAAGATAATTAATAGATGTCAATGACTTTCAAATCCAAATACAGTCCCTACAGACCTGCAAACCTTTAAGGTGCAGGCTGAGATTCTGCTGTTGGTGCTGCAATCCTTTGCACAGTTACTGTAACTTAAAAAGTTATTGAGCAAAACTGTGTTTCTGTAATGCTGTTCCGTAAGTTCTTGGTAAAAGTACTTTCCAAAAAAAGTGTCTCCTATCTCTCCAAAAAGCAATCCCAGTGGAGAGCAGGTAAGAAATAGGGATGACATCAGCATCTGCAGAAGTGCATACCCTGCTGTAAAAGAATAAGAGAGCAAATGAGAGTTAAATTCAAGACTAAAATATACATACACAAGGCAAGTTTATTACTGTGGGGCTAAAATATATCCCCACTCACTCCTGTAAACCTGTCTACCAGCAAATGGAAGGAAAGCAGCTTGGCAAGGTGACTCTGTACGACAGGGATGCTCTGCACAACTGTATTTTTCATTTTCTGGTTTCCCGCATGAAGCAGAGGTGGGTCTGTACCACCCCCACAGATAACAGCACACTCCCTGTGTGATTTCATAGTATAGTCAGGCATTTGGAGAAGATTTTTCTATGAGGAATGGATTTGAGTCATAATCCTTTGACCCCGTGGCCCATTCGAGACGGCCGTGACATGTCACTGCTCCCTGATAACGATTCTCCATGCCGCCTCTGCCTGCTCCCGTGGCGGTGAGCTGCTTTGGGGTGGGTGCACGTCCCTGGCCTCCCTCCAGAGCTCTGGGATCTGTGCAATCTCCAGTGTCAAGATGTGTTTGGATACGGAAAGCCACGACACTCTGTTATATATCAGATAGATAACAGGAGTATCCCCTCGCCTGAGGAGACAGATGCCTGGTGCTGGGTGTTGAGCGGCCAAGGGCCCGTCCATCTGCGGGCTTTCTGCCTGCTCTTTAACCCTAGATGACAGTCACATCTTCAAGAGGCTGTTCTTTGGAAGATAAACATAGCTTTTCTGGTTCAAAAATTACAAGTCATTCTCCCATTTTTTTTTTCTGTAACTGAGAAAGACTGTAATTTCAGCTTTTCGGGTGAGGCTCTTTGTGGGAACGCACTGACATGAAGGGGTCTTGCAAACTCTTGTTGAACTTTTTGAGTGCTCCCATTACAAACAAGCCTTTCTTCACTCTCTGCCCTTGCTACTGTGCTCAACTTCTTTTATGAAAAACCCAAACAACCTACTATAGATAGCTTTCTCCCCTTTATCTCATAAAAGCAGCTTATATAGATCCACAGGAGGGAGGCAGTATGTCAGAAAGGACAGTGCCGCCTTTTGAAAGCTAAGATTTTGAAATTTATGTTACCACAGCTAAATGCTGAAATTGGTGAGTTAAATAGTTGTTAATTCAGTCCTTATGAAACTAATATGGAACTATGACACAAAGCATTAATAAAAAGAGCCTTTTTATTGTGTATTAAAACATACTATTTCAGGGATGTCCTCCCTTCCCCAGTGTGAACCTGCACTCCCCAGGGAAGGGCTTGCTGCAGAGGCTCCATCATGAGTGGTACCCAAAGCCATTCTGCTCAAAGCATAGCAAGTGCTGGGGGAAGGACAGTCACTCAAAGGCATTTATCTTCTGCCTTCTGAAGGCAAGCAGGAGGACTACCATAC
This sequence comes from Manacus vitellinus, assembly GCF_001715985.3. NCBI lineage: Eukaryota > Metazoa > Chordata > Aves > Passeriformes > Pipridae > Manacus > Manacus vitellinus. The sequence goes on from NW_021940535.1 coordinate 40,608,280, forward strand.
CAATAGCTGGCCCACAGGCTAGAGCCACAGATCTGACTGCCCCTCCTGCTGCATGCCTTTGTCTGGCTGCCCACAGGTCCCTCAGCACTGCTGTGCCTCTCTATAGGGCAGTGACTTCGGCTGAGGGAAGGGGGTAACATGCTCTTCTGCCATCAGTATATATTTTTGTTTGTTCCTAATAAACCTCAGGGCTTCAGTTACATCTTGCAGCAGTGATTTTCACAGCCCAGATGTATCAGTGTAAATAAGTAAGGATCCTTGCCATCTTCCAGATAATTGTTTATGCATATATGTTCAGGAAAGGCAGGGGACTTTCCCAAATGACCTCTACAGTTTCTACATTACTTCACATACTTATCACCCTGCTACTTGTGCTTCTCCTCCTCCAGGTTCTCTGCTATTTCAGACTCTATTCTCCCAGATAAAGACCTGCTCAGCACCCATTATGCATTTGCAAGTTAAATTATATTACTATGTTTGCAGCTGTTTAGAAAATGAAATTGCTTTTTTTTCCCCCAAAAGTAAATTTGAAATTAGTTTCATGAAAAACAAAACCAAAAAAATTTTAGCTAATGCCTATGGGTAACCTGAGTTTTCTCTCAGTCTTCACTGTAACTCAAACAGGTCAACATCTGAACCTGACACAGTAAATCTGGAGTCACAGCGGGATGGTGCTGAGCTGTAGCTAGACAGGTGATCGGAGGACAGGATGGATCCCACTGCTTGGGTCTTGACTAGACCTACACTGGACATCAAACATGACCCAGTGGGCTGCTGAGTGTTGGCCTGGAGCTGCTGAGCACTCACAAGTAATGGTGAAGTGGGTATTTCCCCGAAGATTATCAACACCTTGTGGTAACATATGAGACCTGATCAAACACTGATTTTCTTTTAGCTTATTTGAAGTCTGTTTCCCACCAGCACTAGTCCATGCAGTGATGCTAATGGCATCCACAGCTTTTGCTAATTTCTTAGAGAAATCAAGCTAAAACCTTGTTTGTGCTTTCCCAGCTGCACACCTCTTAGCCATGACCCCACTTCCCAGTGTCTGTGAGACTTCACTCCTTAGAGAGCGAAGGTCACATCGCTCACAGGAGCAACGATGTGGCAGTCACAGCCCAGCCTCCATAGGCAGCTTTGTGGAGGTGAATGGAGCTGCTGTTACATCTGCATTGTACCATTTGTGTACCCTTGTATGTAATGCATCAAATCTATATTACTTCATTAAGCGAAGGTAGGGATTAGCCTTCTCTAGAGTAGTAAGCATTCGAATTTTAAACTAAGAAAAATAGGATAGATCCAACATCAATATGCTTTGTTACTGCGTAACTATTCTCCTTTCATCTTCCCCTACCTTTGGGGATGACTCTCTCTCTCCCCTCGACACCTTGCTGGGAGGCCAGCTGGAGCTTCTAACCCTTCTCAAGAACTTTTCAGCTGAACGACTGTACAAATATTTTGTTCAGGAAACTCTCCTGAAAAACAAGGCTTAACTGTTCTGTTTCTCAGCTGGGTGACAGGGGTAATTACTGTGATAACTTCCCATTTCTCTTGGGTGTTATGATGAGAAACTCATTAGTTATTTGCTGAGTACCCTGAGCCAAGTCCTTGAATGAAAGAGCTGTAAGGATTATTTTAACAATATTTAGCACTTCAAAAGTTTTGGAAGCACTACCTAATTTTCCCAAATGTAAACCAGCTAAATCTGCAAGGTAATTTGTGTGCCACACCTCTTAGTCTTTTCAGCAGTCTTCACAATGTTCAGGAACTCACACGGTATGGGTGTATGCTTCCTCTGTGCTAACTATTCTTTTATTTTTTAGCTTTTTCTCCCCATTTTTCCCTCCCTCCATCACACTTTCATAGGTCATACTTTAGGACTCTAAGGTGTATCTAACAGACACGATAGCTGAGTCCTCACATTTAAAGGAATATACTCTCCATCAGTGCACTCCTTCTCCTCCCCAGCAGCATGTGGCCCAACACCTCGCACAGACACTGACTGCTGTGAATTAAATCATCTTTGCAGAATGGTCACCACTCGACATCGTAAACTATTTCCCTCCATTCAATACACACCCACCCCATCTGCTTCTTTGGGATGCTTAGGAAGCAATAAAGCAGTTCGAGAAAAGAATCCTCAAATACCAAGTCAAAATACAGTGAAAGAAGCACCAAAGAACTGGCAAATGAAAACATCCCTTTTCCATGGCAATGCTTAGTGTTTCCCTTGATGCAGCAATAAAATATCCGAAGCTTCTCTGTTCCAAGCTAAAAAGAGGTGCCAATTATATAAACAGGTGATTACTGTCAGAATGGGCAATGTGAATGTTTTCTCGCAAAAAGGTAATAGCTGTTTTGTTTATGACTAACATCTGTTCTAAGTAAGTTTAATATATCATGGCTGTAACATGCCATATAGGATGGACAAGAGGAAAAAATAAGCAGGGGTTTAATAGCACATCTGTGGCTAGTTAGTTATGGTAAACTTCAGGTATGTGGTGATTTCAGCATATGTTCCTAAATATTTTCCCAGCAACTGGATCTAAGACAAAACCTGTTACAGTCTTTTGGGGAATAATTAATGCACCTAGTCACTTCAAACCACACCAAATTATGAAGAAATCTGCTTGATTTCACTGTAAAAAGCACTGATGAATGATCACCTCCAGAAATGAGACTCCAAGCCTGCAAAAAGTTTGGTAGAAATAGCAGGAAAGCTCTGGCCCTGAGCAGCAACACTAATGATGGGACATAAAACACAAACAGAGGACTCCCAATCAGGGAGGTTTTGAGGCCAGAGAGAATTATAAAGACATAAAACAGCAATAACTTGCACCGAGCAGAGCAGGACTTCCCATTCACTTGTCACAGTGATGACACGCTGCAATGCTGTTGCTGAAGAGCTGGCTGGCATGCAGCATGTCTCTGTGTTTTTCCTTTTCCCTTCCCTGTGCATTAATTCATCTGTATTTCCCCCCCTGGCCTGTCTTGCTTGTGTTTGTGTGTTTCTGTTTTCCACGATTTCTGTCCCTAATGGCCACTTGCAGGCGCTGGTCTTCGTGTCCCAAGGAGCCGAGTCCTGGCGTTCCCTGCTTGCCTGGGCATGTGGGCCTGCTCTACCATGTCCCACAGGATGCTGATCTGGACCTGACCGCTGTGACACAGGGGATGCCTCTACTGCTTGCTGGGTTCATGCAGCCCCACTGTGCTCCTGTTCAGATACCCACCTTAGCTGCACAAAGACACTGTTGGCTTTTGATCTGTGGTTTCTTTGCACTTCTCTTCTGTTACCCCATGATGACGCTCTGCCCCTTCACACTGCCCATGTCAAGGGTCCTACATGGCAGGACAGTGCCTGTAGTGCTCTTTTCTCTTACACAAACTCCATCTGTATGCTTCTCACGCAGCCACATTTAGTTCTTTCAGCCTTTTTGAGGCTGAAACTCTAAACTCAAGAATGTCTGACTGTGGTCCCCTTCTCTGGAAAGAGCCAGGAGAGAGATATCTCTCGGTGGCCTCAGGACTGTAGGCTTTGCAGGGGAGCAATGCTCCATCAGTTGTGCACATTGACTCAAAAAGCAGAATTGCATTCCTGCCTGCTCTGCTTTCCTGCATCTTTACCCTTCTCCTGGCAGTCACAATCTGCATTGCAGTACAACCTGAGACTACATCCCCACTGATCCAAGCACTGAGCAAAGGCAGAGTGAAGCAACATCTGCCCAAAGAGTTTGCTCTCTAACAGGCAGAGGGCAAGATGCAGCAGAAGCAAAGGGAGTCCCTGAAAGCTCTGCTGACACTGAGGAGCACAGCCCTCAGACTTCCCACAGACTAACAGCTCCATGTGTTACACCATGCCCTCTGGGCAATCCCACTTGGACATGAATTGGGGCTGGCAGCCATCATTGGTCCTTAATTGTGAATCCAGCCCGAGACATCCCTGATGTTGCCTCAAAAATCATGTTTGCTTTCTGGTGCCCAGCTATGGAGCTATGTTCAGCTCAGATTTTCAGGTTTTCCTCTGTAACAGGAGAGCTAGAAGCACGGGCATTGTTTTCTTCTTTTAGGAGCTTTTGCTCTGTTTTTCAGCTTAAGGCCCTTTGACTTCGCTCAGGGGAAATCTTCACTGACTGCAGGACTCCAGACTAATCTGCAGAAGTGCCTCCTTCCAAGGGCTGCACCTCCCTTTGCAGTCCACAAAGTGTTCTCAGAAGAGATGTAACAAAAATTAGCCCCAGGTGCAGAGAGGCAGACCCAAGGTGTGTTGTCCTCTGTGCTTTTATCATGTTCTCCACAGGCTGTGACCTCCTGAAGATTTAAAGATGTCTCTTCCCTTCACCTTGATATTATCAGTAAATGATCCAATTTCTTTCACTAAAGTGGTAGGTCCAGCCTGTCCCCCCCACCTCTTTCCATCCCCTAAAGCCAGCACAGCAGCTTTCCCAACAGGGAGTCATGAGCTCCAGGAGCAAGGACCTGCTCTGTGTGATGCATCATGAGTATGCAACTTGGAGCAAAAGCTTTTGGCTCAGGAAGAAGGGATGTAAACAGGACTGTCTCCTACAACCAAGGAGAGCAAACAGCTCAGAGCTGCAGCCATGCAGATGAGAAAATCATCCTGGAAATTTTTTCATACAACACAGTGGAGACAGGTATTTGAAAAACTCAGAACTCCCAATTTGCCTGTTGGAGCCAAGATATTTAAATAATAAACCGTAACTTGTGTCAGCATGGCTTCCTTGATGGAAACTTTTGCTATCGTCACGCCCACATGAAGCTGCTCTGTGACAAGACCTAAACTTTCTGCTGATTGACTGTGTCAGCTACTAGGCTTTACCATTGGAAAACGTGGGTGTTTTCCAGCCAGCAAAGCCACGAAGAACTCCACATGTATCCTTCGGGACAGGGTGTAAGGGGTCTTGCTGAAGGTCCCACTGCTGCTGGTGGCATTGTCCTTGGTGGCTACATCATGTGTCAGCAGCTGCAGGCTCAGATCCTCACTGTTGGAAGACAAAAGGAGATGTCCGTAGAAAAGCAGGTCAATGACAATTACTCCCAGAGCCCTGCAAAACCAGGGCACCAGGAAACCTGTATGTAGTTCTAGGCTCTCCCACAGACTTCTCCTATGACCTTGGACTCATCGTGTAACTTTACTGCCCTTGTTTTCTCACTATTAACTAGAACACATATTGAATAGGACTCAATTTATGAACATGCGTAAAGCGCTTTGATAGCCTGGGGTAAAAGTCAATTAAGACATGGTGAGCAACTGATGGGCCCAAGCAATTACTGAAGTAAATGATTCACAAACACACTCTTTTTGAGAATGTCATTAAACCAAAACAGATCTGCATATTATTCACCTGTTTCTAGAGGCTGAATAAATTATGGGGAGGGGAGAGGTGGGGAAGCAGGCAAGAAGCAATGCTTCAAAAATGCTTGAAAACCATGTTGAGGACAAGCCCTTTGGGTGCACATCTGGGCCCCAGCAGGAACACCAAGTTTTGGAGGGGTCTCTTCTTGTCCCTCTCCATCCTTGATGGATCCCTTCTGCTGATTTTCCTTGTGCTGAGAAAGTTGATGCCGCTCATCTCAGATGAGCCGTGGGCTGAGCTCAGCTGCGGACAGAGAAGGGGCAGGAGGTGCCCCTCCAACTTTCGGGAGAAGACAACCCACCCCGCACAGCCCCCCCCGCGGCGCTGCCCGCAGAGCCGCCGGGGCCGGGCCGGGCCGGGCCGGGCCGGGCGGCGGGGCGCGGGGGGGCCGGGCGGTGGCGTCCAGCCCGTCCCGCCGGTCCCCAGCCCGGTCCCGCCCGCCGCGGTCGCGCTCGTGCCTGGCCGCTCAGCGCGGCGGCCCCCGCGCCACCCCAGGTCCTGAGGGCGGCCCCCGGCAGAGTGAGTTCCGAGAGGTCGGGAGGGGGCGGTGGGCGGCTGGAGGAGGCGGGGAGGGGGAGGACGGCGCGCTCGAGGTGTCCGGGCGGGCGGCGATCGCGGCAGCGGGGGGCACATCCCTCGGGTTCCCATCGCTTTGCACCTGCTCGTTCTTCTCTTTCCCCCGCGACCCCCGTCTCTCTGCCGACATCCCCCCGGGAGCTCGCCCTGAGCAGAGAGGTTCCAGGGAAGTTGGTCGGTGCCGCTCGCTGGAGCCGCTCCCTTCCATTTACCGCTGTGGTCCCCTGCGCCCGGGACCGGGGCACCGGCTGCGGCTTGGGGCCGGCTCCCACCGACCCGCCAGGATGTGGCATCAGGGTCTGAAACAAGTGCCTCCCCTCCTGGTGTTTATCCGTACTCCGATATTTACACAGCAGTCAGAGGGATCTTTGGGGGTTTTCCCTTTTTGGTGGTTGTTTTAAAGCATGTTCTTTTGCAAAGGAGACAAAACCCCAGCTGTTCTGTCAGAAGGAGATCTGCGCTGTTATGTCATTTCATAATTGCCTCAGAATTGCAAATTATGGCCTTAGTCTGCCACTGGATCTGTGCCAAAGGACTCTTGCATCTATTAAGGATGGTGGTGTTTGTTTTGTTTCTTTCCCTTTCTTTTTTATTTGGTCTAGAGTTGAGAATAATAGCTTTTTAATGGCATGGACCTTACATGTTAAGTTACTTCAGCCTATGTCTTTAAGTGAATTTACGATCTAACTGTTCTAAGTAGTCAGTCTGATCCACACAATCAAGCCATTAAATATTGGCTAGTGACAATGAGAATTGTGTCCTGCTGAAAAGTATTCAAATGCACTTCTTTGCGTGAGCTGAAGCAGTTTCTCATTGTTACTTCAGAAGTTCCGATTCTGCCGAGAAATGCTGTTGCTGTTTGTGGGTAACAGACACATGGAAAATAGCAACCTTTTAGCTTCAAACTAAGGAATATCAGATTAATGACAGAGAAGGGCTCTGCAGTTCAGAGATGCAGCCACTGCAAGAGCCTTAATTTGTGCCAGCACTTGGTTTGTAATCACAGAGGCTAGATCTGCTGTACCCTACTATCCTCTTGCAGTTCTACCACTCACTGTGGTACCACTTGGAGGAAAAAAGTGTGGTCCTGCCAGCTATTCCTTTTTCCAAGGATGCTGAAGGCAGCAGGAGTCTGGAGGAAGTTGAAGCAAACTGCTGCTGTGGGGTAGAGAAGCTAGGCATGGTTGTGCCACTCAAGGCAGGATAGTCTCCTAAGCTGTGCCGTTGGGGCATATTAGAATATCAGCTAAAATACCTATTTAGTCTCTCGTTTTGAAGGCTAGGCCCTTCTGCATCCTCTCTTCCTATGATGATGCTCAGTATTTCTTCATGCTGCAACATACATTTGCTAGCTCTTGGAAAAGATTGATCTTTCAGGGTCTGCCAGCCTGTGTGTATCGAGTGGCATGTTACAGTGCTATATTGTTCTTTAGATGGATAATTTCACTGGCCTCTTATGACCTAAAAAGCACACAGAAAATAAACAAGGGCATATTGTTCAGTGGGAAGGATGCAGAAAGTTCTTCTGCCTTAGCCGTTACTTAGGGAAACATTACTTTTAAGTGTTTCTCCTGATTGTCAGAGAAATGACATGGCACATGTGAGCTTGTTTTTTGCCAAGCAAATTCTGTTTGGAAGGTGAGGCATTTCTGAACTTCTTGGTCACTTTGGAACTAGTTACGAGTGCATAGCAAAGTCCTGCCCAACTCTTCCCTTCTAATTAATTTGGCCAGAGGCCATCTTAATTAACCTTGAGGGAGTTCAGGGGTGGGAGAGCTTGGTATGAAACAATTGTTCTCTTGTAATTTGCTGTTCACAATGTGTTGACCAATCCACGGGCTGCATCTCTAAAATCCTCTGGGTCTCTTGCTGAAGCCATTACATCAGTTTATTTGTTTTTCAACAGATGTTGTTTTCTACTTCTTGAGTGGAAAGGGTTATCTCACCTTCTGCAACCTTGCTATTGTGCTTTGTTTCAAGAGCCAGTGGACTTGGTCTTGCTGGGGAAACTTACTCACCAGTTCCAGCTATGAAGGAAGGAGTTGGTCAGCCTTCCAGCAGACGTGATGAGATTGTTAAGGTCTCTATGTGAACTGATGGCATCTTTTCGCATCTGCCTAGAAATAACCCTCAGTTCTGGTATTGGCAGTGCCTGCAGGGAACAAAAAGCAGCAGCAGCCTCTTTGCCTAAGAGTATTACAGTTAGGATATTAATAGAACTTGTCAGCCATAACTTAGACCATCTCAAATGGTGGGGCAAGGGAAGGCATTCTGAAATCTCAGCTAGTTGAGAAAAAGACAAAAGTTAAAGGCTAGGTTCTGCTTTTTGGAAGTGCTGAGGGGGCCCTGCAAGTCACCAAGAACGTGATGAAGGGGGAAGAATGAACAGCTCGTTTCTGAAATTTCAGGGTGGTCTGTCTTCCCCGATTGTGATGATGGCTGCTCACCTTGTTGGTCCAGGGGACTTATCTGTGCTCAGCAGCTGGGTCACCTTTCACCAGCCTGGGCTTACCTTACTGGTGGGGCAGCCCTGCCCAGCATGCACAGTGCCTCGACAGCACAGCGCCGCTTGTGTGTAGGCTTCTCAAATATCTGTCTTATTTTTTTTTATGCTAATGCATAAAAATGCTATTTTGGCATTTATTTTCTGGTAGAGCAAGGGGTTGGGGAGAAATCCTGCAGAGACTACTAGTCAGGACACACAGATCCAAGAAAGAAAGATCAAAGGCGTCTTAATACAGGAAGAAGCAGAGGGTCAATCCAGAAGAGAGGGCATTTGATTATACGTACAAGGGTAATATAGAAGGGATAACACACAGGAGAGGATGGTAGTGTCCGAAAATGAGTAAACAAACAGATGTGTAAGACTATGCTGAGAATTTATTTACTCCAGCAGACACAATCCTTATCTCTTTGAAAGAGGAGAAGACCACACCAACCTTGGAACGCCTCTGCTCCCAGCCACATTTGTGAGCGGGAGAAAGTGTTTGTTTACGGATCACTCCTCCATGAGTCCTGGCCTGACGGGCCGGCCTGTCCTGCTGTGATTAGTAGGATGCTAATGCGTGTAATCCTTTTGATCACAGAGCCCGGGCTCTATAAGTCATGTCACTGTCACCTCAAAGAAGTTCAGCTGTGTGATAGATCCCTTATTAAAAAATTGTGCTTTGAAAGATTTAATACAGTTATTACTGAGATCCTTTTTTTTCCCCCCTTTTCTTTTTGGCTTGTACAGATGGAGAGCTTTTCTATTAAAAAAATACAAACAATAATACTTATCCATGTAGTCCTAGCGTGGGAGTAGCTTATTAGCACTCTGCCCATAGGTGTTTTAGGTGGGATGATTAGACCATAATATCCTAATTTTAAGATATGAGTGACAAATGTAATTCCCTGTGCTTTGTCCGACCAGACTGGATTTCTCCATACATAACTGTAAACAGCATGGAAACGTTCATCCAAGTCTTAAAAAATATCCACTTCTGCAGTTCCTTTCAGGGATGGAAAGAGTTGACTAGTTACGCTTTGTTTAATAAATGTACTATTTTCTTCTCCTGTTGTGACAAACAAAAGCTGTCATTTGAGGAAATACACCATATGCTGCCAATTGGTGTAAGGACTGGTTATATCTGGAGCACAGAGTAGCAGTGAGTACTCTTTTACAATTGCTCCTTCTCTGAAAAAAATCTGGACCAATTTCAGTGGAGTAATGTGCTGTTCTGTCATCAGTGGAAGCAAGCTGTTGACATTTTGAAAACCAGCTAATACAAACAGCGGTATCTGTGCATTCTTGGATGTATCCTCTCTCCCTGTTATGCCTTTGGGTGCTTATGAGCCCCAGCGAATCAGTGTTCAGTTGGGGATGGATTGGTCCGTGAAATATTTAAAAATCAAACTTATTTTGGATACCGACTCCCATCCATGCACAGTCAGACGTGTTTTTCAGCATTGTGTGAACCCAATACTCAAATACCCACATTAATTTTAAAAAGTAATCTATCTCTCTATCATTTTTTCTTGGCAAATCTGAGAAAGCAAACTGTGAAATCTCCTAACAAATGGGGCTGGCAGCACCTGGAGAGTACTTGCTAAGGTCTCCCCCAGGAGATGCTCTGCACTCTCTGTCATGCTGTGGTGGTGGGTTTGCAGATGTATGTGCATGGGTGAGGTACAAGACAGGAATGACTACCTTCTGAGAGTTAAAGAAACTCTTAAGACTTGCTCCTCTCATCCTCCCCGCTTCCTAATTTTATTGGAGACACATCATATCATTAATTTATTCTCTGGCATGGTTCCTCAGTGATTTCTTTTTGCTCAAAGAATGCAAAGAGGATGTGAGCTGTAATTTTCACTGTCTGTGAATCTTTGTGTTAGAGAAAAAATGTGAACTCTCCTGCCCACAGGTAATGAGGGTTAAACTCAAAAATTCACAGATTTCTTTTTATATTCTTTGAGATGAATGGGAGAGACTGGCCTGGGAAGACATGCAGAGCCAGCATAAAGTTGGCTTATCTTCCAGAAGTGACTTTGGCACATCTTCCTTCCATGTAGAAATGATTATGCATTTAGAAGTAGCTGCTTTGAAGCCTTTAGTACAGTGTACTTTGACTGTGATGGGAACTTTCTTGAAGCTTTGCTTGGTGCATACCTGTGATCTGATATGAGTCCTTTGGTCAGGACCCTGTTCTGGTGCCCCCACTCAGCTCATCTGCTGCTTCTTCTCTGCTCAGAAACCTTCCTGAGCAGTGGTGTGCCTCTTGTGTCTCAGGCTTCCTATCCCTCCCATCCCTGGAGGAGAGGAAAGTTTCTGTTCCTACCCCTGTGCCAGGCCTGCTTCCCCTTGGCACGCCCCTCACTCTTCCCTGCAATGCAGAGGATGTTGGGAAAGGGGATGCAAGGACAGTTTTAGTGGGGGAGGGGGAAAGCCACATTGTAATTCAGGTGATGTGGCTCTTTATAAGACTGGGAGACTTGTACATAAGAGTTCTGATTTTCGTGGTAATGTGTGGGGCATGCCAACAAAACAGTAACTTTTTGGGGGGGAGAGAAAGGAGGAATATCAAAAAGTTTAGTTTCCATCCCACACCCTTGGTTCTGAGGGTAGGATCTGCTTCATCTGCACCATTTCAGATAGATCTTTGTTGAGGCTGTTGTTGAAAACCTGTATTGATGGATTCACAGACTCCCAGCATAAACAGTGGATAACTATCTTTATGGCTAGACAATTCCTCCTAATATCTAGCCTAAATCTCCCTTGCTGCCTGCTAAGCCAGTCCCTTTGGTTTTCCACATCTGCAGTGAGAAGGACAAGATTGTCACTGCCTTTTAGCAGCCTGACATATTTTAAACTTATCATCTCTCATTCTCTCACCCTCATTCCTCTTCCCTCTTCTTTCAACTAAACAAGCCCACTTCTTGTACTCTCTTCTCTAAGGGTCACATTTGGCTAAGCTTTTTATCATTCCTGTGAGTAAGTGGCAGTGAGCAGCATCTTGCTTGAGGTAGGGCCCAACCTGGATATAGGGCTGAGAGGAGTAAAGAGCCTGACATGTGATGCTCCTCTTGATATGTCTCCAAGCATATTCAGCTGTGTGTACCAAGCCCTGCACTGCTCTTACCATAAAATTGTGGAATTGTTAAGGTTGGAAAAGGTCTGTAAGATCATTGAGTCAAATGATGTCTTCTGTCTTTGTAGCTCTAGCCCCAGAGCCCCAGCTGTACCGCTCCGTTTCGTACTTTTGCATTGCATCCTTGTTCTTCAGCATGGTTTTTTACACCTGCCTCTGTTGAATCTCAGTCATTCATTTCAGACTGGGTCTCTAATTTATGAAGATTTTATTCTAATTGCAATCCCTGAAAATGCTCACAGCACTCCCTACATATTTGTAATTGTAATCTTCCTTCTAATTTACAAGTCATTAATGGAAATACCAAATAGAGCAAGACCCCAGGCACAACCCTTATGTGTCTTTTCAGGTTGACATTGAATTTACTAACTATTCCTTGAGTACAGATTTGAAGCATTTGTATACCTGCCCAGAGTAAATTATACCTCAATTGTATTCACCTGGTTTGCATATAAGACTATCGCATGCACCCATCAAAAGCTTTCCTCATTCCAATGTGTGACTTCTACTGTTTTTTCTTCCGTAGTTACTCTGCTCCCAGCTCTGTCAAAGAAGAAAATTAAATAGATTAGACTTAATTTGTTCTTGACAAGTCTGTATTTTCTGTTTTCTCATGACTTTGTCATGTGGAAGGGGGGTGCAGTTGCAGTGCAAGGTGGGAAGCAGGGAGAGGGAAATTTCCTGGATTGCACACCTCTCCCTCCTGCTCCAGGATAAATCAACACGTGTTATAAGCATTTACAAGTGGATTGAATAATAATTTGTCTGATTTGGTATCAAAGCAAGGCTGTTTGGTCTATGATACCCCAGATCTGTCTCCTTTCCCCTTTTGTTTGAAGTTAGATAATATGTTTGCCCTTCACCCATCCTTTGAGAATTTCTAGAAGGGTTTTTTTTCACTGATGGCTTGGAGGCAGCCCTGGCTAATTCCCTACTCCTTCCTTACTCCTAGCCTATGCTTAATTAAGCCCCACCGAATCAAATACATCCAACTTGCATTAATATTCTCTAATCTCTTTCTCCTCTGTTCTAGAGAATCTTTGCGTTAAATATCTAACATTTAATCATAGTGAACATCATTGTTGAAGGCTCTTCAAGCACATGAATTTTATCTTTCCTGATGGAGCGTGTGTCTGCAAGTCAGTGGATGTGGTGGTGGTTGTTTCCATAGCAGAGGGCAGGGGCATGGCACAGCAGCACATCAGCCAGCCATTTATGGTCCTATCTGACTTTATTGTCCCAAAAAGATGAAATTAGCAAGGTAAAAACCTCGTTTAATGTGTTTTTGATAAGCTGTCTTATCTGCACACATGCAAAACCAGAGTGAGAAAACAGGAGCAATTAAGATGGCCAAAGCCTTAGATATTCTCCTGGGATGTAGCTCAGGGTTATATTTAGATGGAGCAAGTAGCACCATCTACTATTAAAACTTCAACTACAAGAACCTGTTTTCCATTGCTGTAGTCTGTCAGGCTTTTATCATTTGATCTGAGACTTTCAGGTTGTGTGTCTCTCTCAGGATAAGTTTATTTTAATACTGTCAGCTAAACCAGTGCAACCATTTCCAAGAAAAACTAGGGGGAGGAGAGAAGGAATGTTGTTTTGCCCACATTAAAAAGGGGAAAGAAGATAAATCCTCCAGCTTTTTGATTGAGAGCTGCTGTGCCATCATGTTCAGGAGTAGCATCTGTGGTGACAAGGCTCGGAGACATCTGCGCATGTCCTCGGCAGACTCATCTCTGTTTCCGGCTACTCCATTTTCCAAAGACTTTTCCCTCTCATACATCAGCACCCCCCAGCCTCTGGTGCTGAGCAGCCCCCTCTTGACCCAGCCCTGTGCAGAGATGGTGCTCATGCCGTAAACTGCTGCAGGGGATGTGCCAACAGAGCATGTGCTGCTGGAGGGGGATCGTCCCTGCAAAAATGGCTCTTGCTTCTTGCAAGAACAGGTGAGATGGGATCTCAAATCTGGGAGCAGAGAGCCGGCACAGAGGTAATTCTGCTGGAAATGTAGACAGGACAGAAGGTGTTCATCAGGAGGGGAAGGAAGAATGGGGGGTGATGGAAGCAAACAGAGGACTGGCCAGGAGAAGCTGTAAGGGGTGCAGGAGGGTGGGATGGGCTGGCTAGCACAGTGGTGGGCTGTGTGGGAAGTGTGGCTGAACTGGTGGAACCAGAAGACAGGAAGACAAGGAAGGGTTGCTGGAGGGATAGCAAGAAGGACAGATGGGCAATGGGAAGAGGGAAATGAAAGCACTAGGGTGCATGGTGGTTAGAAGTTAACAGGGGTGGGGGGGATATTGGGTTGCCTGGACAAAAGTGTTGATGTTGGATTAGGTGGGCAGGGGAATGGAAGAAAGCACAGTAGAGAAATTACTGCAACCAGTTTTTTTGCTTATCCCATGTTTTCATTGCGTGGACAGCTGATTTGCCACACTTGGGTTGATATGCAGAGCTACTAGGTTCTTGCAGCAGTTGCTTTGAACGTACCCGGTTCACTTTTAAAGCTAAGTCTTTCTTTTAAAAATCAGGTTGTAGGCACTTCAGAGAGGGTGCCTAGAATGGAGGGAATTGTTTTCACTTTAGTCTGTCTGTATAAATACTTCTGTCTGGCACATGTCTGATATGAAATGGGAATAATGTCACCCAGACGTGAGTGAAGATAAGCTAGTTTAATGTGTGACCCATCTAGATAATATGCTTTGTAATTTAAATGCCTGTTAGTAACTCAATCTTCAGAACAGTGTTTGGATAACTGCTGTAGATAAAACCTGGGAAGACTAGCATCACCTAGTCTGCACATCAACCGGGACAGGAGTCCTGCAGAATTCAGTAGCCTCCAGTCATGTAATTACAGACTGCAGCAAATTGTGTGTCCATGTGGGGTGCCTTGATTTTGGCAATTCTTGCTGCTGTAGGCATAATTCTGCAATATGAATCACGTTCCTTCTATGTTTTCTATTAAAAAAAAATCAAGTAGCAGAGAGCTGAAGAGATGTTACAGAGGGCAGCCAGGGCCAAATTCTCTGTCACTTCTGGTCTCCCAGACCAATATATGGCTGCTGTGCCAGGATGCTCTCTGGAAATTGGGCTAACGAAAGGAGCCTTCCAATGGGCTGTTTGGAACACCATGAAGGGAGGGTTCAACAACGTGCAAGCTATTTCAGAGCATGGAGGTAAGAACTGCTCCTGCCACTGCCGCAGGTGTTAGCATTCATCATTGCTAGCACTGGTTACCATACAGATGGCAGTGGTACCCTCCCAAAATAATAAGGCTTGGGAACCCCTGCCACTGAAAAGAACTACAGACAAATGCAGATCATCAATAGAAACTCGTGTGTTTTCCCCACTGAGAATGAGCTTGAAAAGCAGCTCAGAGGAAACTCTAGCACCAGATTTCTTCAGGGTGTTTTTCAGGAGTGCTTTGGGCTTTTCTCAGTGCCAGAGATGAGATCCTCACTCTTGGACAGAGCACCCCGAGACGAGGTGCTCTGATGACGTTTCCATCTGGTGGTCCCATTGTGTCCCGCTCGCTGAGGCTGCAGCTCCCCATTGTGTCTGCCTGCACGGGGGCTGATGCTGATTTCCGCCATTCACGCTTGTTTCTTTGCATCTGAGCGTGCTGCTGAGAAGTTTCCAGAGAAAAGCTTGGCCCCTGTTTCTAATGTAATGCAGAGTTGTACTGGCTGCTGGGGACAAGTCGGAAACGCTGGCAAGATAGCAGGCATCCTCAGGAAGCAAACCCTATCAGAAAGCACTGATGTCATTGGCAAACAAAACAAATGAGCGCTGGAAAAACAAACTGTTTTCCAGCCTTGTTGATCTTCCCTCAAATTAGAAGCTCTGCACAGCCTTTACTCTGTGGCCCAGTCTGACAGATTATTTACATGACAGTGCTGCAGCAATGGTTTTGTTACTCCTGCCAATCCAATTCCTTTGATTTTATTTTTTAGATTTATTTATCTAAGGGAGGGTGGGGTGAGTGTCCCAGTGCTGAAGCCAGATTTGGAATGCTGGCCAGCATCCTTGCAGATGCTGGTGCTGACATGGTTGATGTCCTGCAAGCTTTGATCAGGCGTGACCTCCAGCTTCCCTGCCCCTGGCCAGGTCCTACGCAGGGGATGCCACCTCCCCACAACTTCTGCACAGCCCTTCAAGGCATGTGTCCTGCCAGTGTCCCAGCTAGCAGCCACCTACCACCACTGCTACTGGTTCTTTGGAGCTTGTGCCATGAGCATGGAGCATTTTTACATATGGTGAGTCTGGGTAGAGCTCGTCTGGGGGTTGGTGCTGAGGGCACCATGGCAGGCAGAGCAGTGCGGGCTTTACCCTCTTGGTTGTTCTGACTGCCGTGTTGTGATGGGCACAGTGATAGCATCCTGCTTCCAGATGGGCCTCCCCACCACCCATAGCACTGTGGGGTTTTCCCTTCCACATGTGATAAGTTTGTGGAGCAGGAGGAGGCAGTCACACCAGTTCCTCATGGTGCATTTCCACTCGTTGCTCCTCACTGCTGGTGCTAGAAGGAGGATCAGAGTAAACCCCACGGTCTGGAGGTTTCTCATTCACTCATCTTTTTCTCTCTGATGCCACCATGGCTGCAGTGGCGGCAGAGAGGGGGTTAAGCTCTGCTCCAAGACTGCCTGATAATAACAGGAAAAGCACATTTCTTCTTTGCACCTGTGAGCGCTTCGATGGGCTTTCTGCTGTTTATGGTAGTCACATTGGATCTTTCTCTCCTTAGAAGCTGAACAGCTCTAGCAGCCAGCTGTTCTCTTTGCTCTGCTTGTACCTGGCTCCTTGCACAGTCCGGGCAGGGGGTGGATGGAAAATCAGCTTTTTAGGTCAGCATTCAAAAATAACCCACAAAGCCTTCCCTTCCTTCCATGAGGGAAGGGTCCTACTCCTCCCTGCTTTCTGTCTGCTTGTACTTACTGCTGGCTCGCCTACTCAGAGCTCTTACTGGGAATTTGGAGTCCTGTTCTAGCAAGGGCTACTCCTAAAATATCTTCAGCACAGAGCTTTATTTCTCTGTTTTTAAAGGGTGTGTAGTGTTACATGTGTGAAAAGGGAAGAGATTCATTAAGCTCTAGAGACAAACCGGTTTAAGTGCTCAGCAGGCTCTCAGGCTGAAAAGCCACTTCTGCAGCATTCCAGGCTACCAGTTAGGCTGTGGCTCTGCATAAAAATCGTGCCTGTTTTTCCACACTGTGGGCTCTCCTTGGGCGAGTGCCGTGGCCACTGTGGGCAGTGCAGGGCAGATGTGGCTGGAGGGTCCCTGCATGCCCAGGAGCTGCACACCAGGCTGGCCCAGAGCAGCTGGTCAGACCAGCTCTGTAGCCTGCAGAGCATGCAGGAGACAAGGCAGAACAGAAAATGGGTGAGGTGCTGGATAGGCAAAAAGTGGCCATAGTATATAGAGGGCTGCAACACAGAAACTGGTTTATATAGTAAGCCAACCCATCCACTTCTGTGTATATGTAGCCTGGGAGATTTGGTCCTAATAAACACACAGCATCTATCTCAGTAGTTGCTCCATTTCAAGGAAATAATTGTCAATAGCAGTGAACAGACTCCTCCCTTTTTGCGTGCCCAAGGAGCGCATTAGAGACCAGCGTATAAAATGTACTTGCATGTCATGATCTTTGCAGGGACATTCTTCTTTTGAGCAGCTGCCAGTGCTGGACTCATGATTCACAGGTGGACCTGCTACTGCTAAGGACATACAGTACTCACTAGGCATGTTAAATGAACTCCTCATGCAAGGAAAATCATCTTGTGTTTTATATTTTACATAAAGAATTTATTTCTGTGCATTTTACCTCTTTATCCACCTTTTTTAGATTTCTTTTTTCTGGTGACACAGTTCAAACAGGGAGGAATGTATCAGAATGGGTCCATTGTTTTGCATAACCTACAGTACAGAACGTTACCTTCCACTCGTTTTAAAACTCTGGAAGACTGGGTGTTCTGTAATTGCCATAATAAGCTGTGAGAGTGGTATAGACAATAGAGATTGTTTCTGGACAACTAGTTCAGTTTACTGGATCTTTGCTCTAGTCAGTGCAGAATTGAGGGCTGTCACTGGGCAAGAAAAATCTTGACCATCCTGTGTCTTGGAAATCATTGAGACACAATAGAGGAGGCCATTGCAGATTGTTTCCAGCCGTGTTACTCAGTGGAAATGTGCTGTAAAAACAGCATATTTATAATCTTAGGTTTTGTGTTATTCTAGCTGAGGACTGCAAATTTCCAATGGGCCAAGGCAGGGAGAATAGAAAGTAAACTGTAAAAAAGACTGTTTAGCTGGGGTGTTGCACGATATTACCTGGGTTTCTCATGTGGTTGCATAATTCAGTTTTGTTCTTATGTATATTTTGTCATTGTTCATGTGAACTTTTTTTTAAATTGCAATAGGCAGACCTGTAGGGAGAGGCATATTGTCCTGTAATTCGCTCCCTCCTCCTGCAGCAACTTAAAACACAGTATAGAACACACCTCTCCATGACTGGAGAAAAATAGTTTTCTAAGGAAATGTCTGCTCAAGTTGTGGGTTTACCTCCAGTGCAAAGATTTTTTTGAGATCACATTAGTGAAATCCGAAAGCTGCAATCACCAGTGAATTCTTGAGTGAAAGGGACTGAGTCAGCAGCAGCAGTGGCAGCACGGCATCTGCTGCTTGGCTGAGTGCAAGGAGGTGTATTGTCTAGGGAAAGCCATCACATGATTCATCAGCATCTGCATGCACTTTGCTTCATCTATTTTATTAAGAGGGTGGAAAACCGAGTCCAGGGGATGAGATTTTTAGCTTCAGTAGCCTAGCAGCTGATCAAAGATATCTTTCCTTGTTTAAAGCAGTCTTCTGCTTATTTTTGGTTTTGTTTTCTAGTGATGGGTCCAGCTGGAAAGAGCTTTCTGATGGCACAGCTGTGAGTGAAACCAGCAAAACATGTTCAGTGTCGAGGACCTCCTGATTTCTCATGGATACAAATTGTCAAGAAATCCCCCTGTTTCATATGAGAACAGGTATGATGGATACCGGCATGAAGTGACGGGGAACAGATCTGCTCAGAGGTCAACACTGAACGGGTTTGAGGCAGAATCCAGAGCTGGGGCCTACGGCAAGAAACCTCTGGTGAAAACCAACTCAAGCAGCACTGAAAGCAGCCATGGGAGCCAAGGGAGGCAAACAGGTCCTGGTTACCACCATGACCTTCAGGGTTTGTCCACTTTTCATACTTCAGAAGGGGGGTAAGTTTCAGCATCATGCCATGGCTTTGCTTTCTCTTTCTTTTGGTCCTGACAGGTAACTAACCACAAATCTAACCCTTAACCCCATCTTCCTGTGATCCTTTCCTGCTCCCATCCTAGTGACCGTTTCCATGCACTGGATGTCCACACAAAGCAGGGGCACATCCATTCACCTTCTACTAGAGAAAGGCCTTTGGGAATACTGGGATGATTGGAAGTGGCTGCATGTGGGAAAATTTGATTTAATTATGTGGTCTGTATCAGAAAGGCCTTTCTGATAGGCTTAGGGAAGCTCAGTCCTAGTACAGGGAAAAATAGGGGGAAAAGTTCTTCCTTTTCTTCAGTTTTAAAAAACTGAACTCGGCTTCTTCTGCCACATACACACTCCAGTTTTTGTTGCAGATTCAGCCACGTGCAGCATGGTGGGTGCAACACACCCACTTTTGATGGGTGTTCCTGTACGCACTGAGGACTTTCTTGTTTTCCTCAGGCCACGCTCATGGAGTAAGCATGAGAAGGTGCCTGTGCACTTCTTTTTAAAACGTCCCCAAGCCAGTGGAAGCTCTTGTCGTCACACCATAAAACGAGCTTGTACGATTGTGATTGCTCGACACCGAGTACGTGCACACCGGGGCTGGGGCCGGCTGGGCAGGAAGAGCTGTGTGTACACACCACTGCTCGGCCATTGTTCTGCAGCTATTTGAGTGCTGCAGATGAACAAAGGAAAGGGGCTCAAGCAGGACTGGAAGCCAGCCCAAGTATGACGATCGTTTACAAGGAAAAGCCCCTTCCTCCTGCCGAGTGGGCTTGAAACTGAAAGCAGGGCAAAACACTGTCACCTTGGGAGCTTGTCCTCTTACAAAGTCCTTCAGTAACGTAGCAAAGCCATGTGTCCCCTCACTGCTGGGCTTGTCTGATCTTTCCCTTCATATCTCTTCCCCTTGCAAGCCCGTTTGCCTGGAGCGGGAATGGCTGCTGGTTGCCAGCTAGGATAATGGGCAGGAAGAGGTAAAGCCCTGTAAAGCAGTTGTAGGGCAGCAAGTCCCAGGCAAGGTGAAGGTTTGCAGGTGGAACCATCCATTCTAAAGAAGGAAGGACAGGACACAGGTTTAAAGGTAATAAGGAGGATCCTTCCTGGTGTGTTTTGGATGAAGTAAACTGGATGGCAAAAAAAGTGAGAGAAGATACTGAAAAAGAATGAAAGAGAAGAAAATTTTAAAACAGGGTGAGAGAGGTGGTCTCTTTCTAATATCTCAAAATGCAAGGAGTGGAACCTGTCAGTCTACAGGATAGTTAAATATTGTATCCTGGTTTTTAAAAGTGGCTTTTCCACATAAAATAGGGAACATAGCCCTGGAAATGGCTTTGTCATGCTTTCATAAAAATAGAAATATTTTCTTGATACTATTGTTACAACAAAGTCTGCTTCCCAGTGAGCCTACTGGGAACTCTTGCAAGGCACTAGCATCTGGGAAAACCTTCATATCAGCCATCCCTTCCTTGCCATGCCTGAGTGTGTGGAGTGCCTCCAGTGCAGAGCGTGACACAGCCGCGGCCCTGCTGGTCCAGGAAGGGAGGAGCAAGCTCCCTGGGCCGGATCCAGGGAAGCTGCAGCTGCAGCACTGTGGCACCTGTGTGTCAGCTCCTGAGCTCCAGGGTGATAATCCCTCTCCAGACCCACTCCCCTGCCCTGGGGAAGCACCTGAGGCACGGGGCTGCCATGTGAGTGTGAGCTGCTTTAAAACTGATGAGAAGATATTTGTGATGGCCCAGTTTGGAGTGTTTGGGCCTGTGGCAGTTGGGCCATAGTGAACTCCACCAGACATTTTGATATTGCTGCCTGGTTTCTGGACTGTTGTGGGAAATAGCCTTCTGGTTCTCAGGCTGGCAAAGAACTGCACACTGTAGAGACCTGGGGACCATTTGGGCCCAAAGAGGGGATGACCATCCAGCAAGATACTCTTTGGACATTACAGGCTGGTGCTGCTTTCCCAGCCAGCACAGTAGCAGGAGAGGGCCTGAAGAGGTGGTGTGTGTGTCCCAACTACCTTCACAGACAGTGACCAGCTCCACAGCAACTTGGAGCATGGCTCAGGCTCCTGGGCCAGGGAATTAGCTACACCACACTGTTGTTTACACCACTGGTGTAGAAGAGCTAATCACCTCCTGTACACCACAGGAGTGAGTGATGTTGCCAGCCTCGTAGCTGCCTTTGCAGGCAGGTTTGCAGGGCTTGGGGTGTTTTGTGATGGCAGGGCATGATGGTGTTGTCTCTGCTTATTAAGGTTGTTCTGCTAATTAAACCTTGCTGAGGAGGAGAGAGGCTTCATAGCAACGGCATGTGGGCATCACACCACCCACTGCTCCTGCTTCACATGATGGGGGAGTGATGCCCTGGTGGAGCCAGGGAGTGGGGTTTTGCTCTATCCTGTTGTTCTTCAGGCAAAGCGTGAGGGAGCAGATGGTGGGAGGGCTGTCCTGGCTGTCCTTGCTTAACTGAGCATTCAGAGTCCGCAAAGTAAAGGTTTGGAAGAGGAGACAAGTCAAAGAATATGGGAAAGCTGACCCTTTCTGGGTAGAGATGAGAGGGTTCACAGAAGGAGGACTCTTCTGTGTGGAGAGAAGAGGCACTTTGCTTAGCTGTTTGTATGGGAGGAGTTATGTTGGTAGGTAGAAAATTTAGAGATAAATAGATAACGTTGTTAATGAGAATATTTTCTGGAAAAATTAGAAAAGCGTACTGGTGTTCCGCAATGCTGAGTCTCAGAAGAGTGTATGTCGGGAGAGGATCCCAAAATAGAATAGAAGCTGCCAGTGTCCAGAAAAGCCCTCTGAAAATTTTTCCACCTCACTGCCTTTCTAAGAGTGCCTCTTTGTTGGGCCCCAAAATCTGTGCCGGTGCCTGCAACTCAGGCAGGGTGAACTAGTGAGTGCCCAACACCTACTGCTTGCATGGTGTCAGTGAGCAACAGGGACAGACACTCTACAGATGCCCCTGCAGTGGCCTCATTCTCCAGGGTTTGGACTTCAAAGCCTGTGCCACACTCTTTCACTTTTGACCCCATTATCTGCATCACATGAGGTCCTTCTGGTCCAGTGTCACCTTAGGGAACTGGGCATCTTCAACCCACTGCTCTGAGCATGACAGCTCAGTGAAATGCAGTCATGCAGCCAGTGCAGGGTGGACTGATGGCCTCATTTCTTGTAAAGGACTAAAATTCATAGAAAGCTAGAAATAGTTTAAGGGTTTTACACAGTTTTAATTAGATTAATTTTATGTAGAATCAGTTCAAAGCACTTTGACAGCAAATGTGCTATCCATTAGAAGCAGACCGGTTAGGAAAGAGTTCATAATGTTAAAATCCACCTCCTTGGTCCCATGGGACCACTCTGTTCTCAGCACTTAAATCTCCACAGTTGGTCCCATGGGACTGCTCCAGCCTTGGCACCTCTCCCAGCTGTGAGGTATCTGCAAGCTGCTGTGTCCAGGTGTGCATCAGTACCAGCACATCATGGAGAGACTGAATTGGGTAGCGGCACAGAGAGGAGATGCTGCTAAGAGGGACTGTGTGGTCTTTTCACTGAATATATGTCATGGTCACAAAGACTGCACTATGACCGGTACTTGCTGTCCAGAGTTGTGGCATTGCTGTGGTTGTAGTGAAGCTTACTGAACTTGGAGTGGCTCTTGGGAGCTTCCCCTTCCACCTCTTCATTGACTGCAAGACTCGGAAGTGTTACATGTCCTGGAAGGAGGCACTCTCTGCTGCATTTGTGGCCACAAGCTGTGGTCATGCTGTGTTGCCCCACTTCCTCCTGCCTACCTGCCACCCCTGCATGCAGGTGTGAAGGAGCTGCTCTCCCAGCGCTGGGAGCAGAGGAAACTTCAAGATAGAGCTAAACTGGAGGGTCCTTGGAGCATCCCCTTCCCACTGTGCAGTGCAGTCTCATCTTTTCCAGAGGTTTATGGGGTCCCTTATAGAGACTGTCTGTGTAACCATTTCTAGTGCCTTAGCCAGGAGCTAGAGAGGCTGATACTGTCTGTCCTTTGAATAGATCTTAGAAAAGATCAGGTTTAAAATGCTCTAAATACCGTCCTTTAAATGTCTTTTCTACATTCCTGTTTCAGTGATGGCATAGTACAGGTTACATGGTGGTTTGTATCATGTTCTGAAGTTCATTGCTGGAGCCTAGTTATTAACCTTTAAAAAAAAAATTTAATCTTTTAAGCAACTTATAATAAATGGAGAAACAACCTCCTATTGATAAGAATTTGGGTTTACTTTGTTCGTTTTTTTTAAATGGTGAATTAAGCTTTGCAACAACATCTCTGGAAATTTAAAAATCAAGATTTTTAGATGCTTTTCTAGGAGATGATACCACTGAAACAGGAGTCATTTCAAAGAAGTCTGATGGCCTGCGCTGAACAAGATGTCAAACTAAATAATTGTAATGGTCTCTTCTGATCTTGGAATCTGTGACTGTGTACTTCCTGCAATTTCTGTAGACCCTTTTATGATGATAGATGAAATCAAACAGAAAGAGCAACCTGTCCCTTCCCTCCTCACTATTGCTAGACCCTGTTTCTTACCCCATTTTGTAAGCACAGATACAAATGGTGCCACAGCAGTATGGGGGTGAAATGAAAAGGTAGAAGACAGCATTTGTCCAACTATATGTTTCCACGTGGAAATGTTCATTGTTACTGCAATCAACTTTCTGATATAGGAGGTGTCCTGTTATATCTCACTGATTAATGAAGACGTCTGTTGCTTCCTGGGGTTCAGCAATCCAACTGTATTTCGTGCTTCAGCAGCAGAACATTTTGTTCAGATGTTCAGTCTTAATCCAGTTGAATTAATATGAACAAGATGCTCCTTATCCCAGTTTGATTTTAAAACTTTTAGACTCACAGGATGAAGTTAATATACATTAAAAAAAATTGCTGTGGATTTGGATGGCTTAATTTTCCTTCTGAATTTTGACTTGTATTATGTCTTCACAAACTCCTATTTAAATAGATCATTGTTTTTAGTAAAAAAGAGCCAGATGACACTGTTTATATACCTTGGGGTGAAGAGAAAAGAAAGGAATTCTTGAGTTCTAAGTACATACTTGTCCTATTTCTGTCAATTTTGATTTTTCTTTCCAGTCTTATGCTGGTGGCAGCCACATAGTGTAAAGGCAGTTATATTGTTGGACACCTTAGGTACAAGAATAGCAGAATGCAATTCAGGTAGAAAATTCATTATTTATATAGAAGGGTACCAATTTTGTTCTGCAGTAATGTATAAAACAGTTTATACTCTGTTCAGAACACACAAAGAACCCATTCTGTTCATGTAAATCTGTGTTCTGAATTTCTAATCTGCAATAAAATGTCCAATGTCTTCCATATTTCAGTAATAGATTGTTGGAGGTAATCCCTCTTTTATTTAAAAAATTATACTTCTTTTGATGTATTTTACATTTTAAATATTGGTTCTGTCTTATTCAGAACTGTATTGATACATCACCATTGTTGTGACATGTGATTTAATCCAAAGCACTTTGAAGAATTTTATTCCCTTAGAAAGATGAACAAGAATCAATTCTGGAAATGACATGTTTAATTTCAGCACTTATGTTAGGATGCAAATCATGTTGCTGACAGAACGTATCTTAAATCTTACAAAATAGCTGTCTACCTGTTCTCCCTACCTGTACTGCCTGGAATCCTGTTAAACTTGCATACCACAGCAGTCTGTGGTATGATTTTGATTTAGCAGGGTGCAGAAGTAAGTTCAAGACAATAATTTCTGGTTTTAGAATGGAATCAGAGAATGGCCTGGGTTGGAAGGAAGCTTCAAGATCATCTAGTTCCAAGCCCCCTGCCGTGGGCAGGGACAGTTTTCTAGTGTCCATCAAGGAGGACTGTGCATGTTTGCACAGCAAACTGTGTCCATTTGTCTTTCTTTCTAACAGCTTTGCATAGCTAACAACATGTCAAAAGAGCTTCTGTCCCTTCCTTTACTCACGTTAATGACTGACTTTTAAATCCTCTCATTAAAATCAGTCATCTGGTTGCAAATAGATTACACAAACCCCATTGGCATAACTCATCATTTGACCTCCTAGTGGCCTTATCCATAGGACAAAGAAAGGGCACCTGTGCATGCTGCCTCTGATGCTGTGGTTTTTTTTCAGGGTTTGTGACAGGCCTCATTTAGCACGGTCTTCCCAACCCAAGACTGATAAAGATCTTGCCTACTGGAGAAGACGAGGACAGGACTTCAGTGTGCTACTAGGCTATTCCCAGAAAGCCACTGTGGAAATGAAAAGCCTGGCTGCAGCCCCGGGGGCACCCCGGCACCCCAAGGAGAATCAGCTGAAGGTGGGGACAGGTGCAGGGTATGTCAGGCGAAGCGGCTTGCAGGAGAGCTGTGAAGTGCCCAGTGACTGCAAATGGCAGAATCTGGGAATGGAAAGCTGGAACCAGCCAAAAAAGGTAGGGAGGCAAATGTCCGAGGGTGACAGGGAGAAGCTGCTCCAAGAGCTGTATTCACTGACCCTGGGAGACAACGTACTCAGCACCCACAGCAAGGGGAAATCACAGTCATTGCCGAGGGTCCTTTCACCTGAGAGCATGAGGTGCGTGGAAATACCCTCCCTGACCAACAGTAACAACTCGCTCAGTGTAACTAAAACTCCCTCCTATTCCCCAAACAGACTGAGTGTGGAACCAGCCAAGCACCATGGAACGGGAGGCCATTTCCTTCCCCTGGTGAAACCCAAGTATGGGAGACCTCTCAAGCCTCCATCCTATGAACTGCAGCGGCAGACTAGGGCACCTGCAGAGACCGTGGGTTTCCAGGACCACTACCAGAAAGATGAACCCACCTCCTACTTAGCCAAAGTTAATGAGCCAAGGCAAGATGTTTGCATTCCAGACTCTGGTTTGGAGCCCCCCGTGTATGTACCTCCTCCTTCTTACAAATCCCCACCTCACCAAACCGTGACCCCACGTTCCCCCAGTGAAGTGCCTAACGCCGACACGTGCGCCAGCAGCGATCCACAGGGTGCTGCAGAGCGGGTCGTCCCCTGCCAACGACCAGCCATGAATACTTTTGAAGTGGTGGGTGACCCTTGCAAAGACAACCATTTTCCTCATGGGAAGCAAAGCCATGCAAGGCGCCCTGCTGACCACCTGCGTTCTGTCCAGTACATTCCCTTTGATGATCCTCGGATACGACATATTAAAATTGCACCACTGGAAGGTCTGCAGGACAACGCTAAATACACTGAAAATGCATGTAGTCCCAGTTCTGGTGCTTTGCAAGAGAGAAATCTTGAAGTACAGTACAACAGTGCCTTTGTGGATGCATCAAACTTGTCCAGTTCTGCAAAGGGAGAAAGAACTTCCTACAGCTCCACCCATAGCAACAGATGGTTGGCACCGTCCATCCGAGATCAGGAAAATTGTGCCTTGCCGGACCAAAGAGACAATTGTAGTGCAACTAATCACAGCCCCCGTAACGAAGCCAGCACAGAGTACACGAAAGGCAAACTTTCTGTAAGAAATTCACATATGGACAGCACCTGTGAGACTGTTACAAAAGTGAAAAAGTTTGAACCTGGAACTGGGATGCAGAGCAAAAAGAGTTCAAAGAAAAAAATGAATGAAACTATATTTTGTTTGGTCTCTATCCCAATTAAATCAGAATCCAATCTGCCAGATACAGATAGGAACAACAACATAACCCAGAGCCCTGATAAGAATGGGTTTGATAACAATGGGGCTTTGCAAGAACAAAGTCTCTTAAGTATGTCTTCAACGGACTTGGAGTTACAAGCGCTTACAGGAAGCATGACCAATAAAAATGAGTTACAAAAACAAGAGCTGTGGAGACCAGAAGAGTTCAAACAAATGAATGACCTCAGGTTTATTCAGCCTACAAAACACAGAGAGCTCAAATATTCTGGCTCCTGGCCAGGTGATCAGTACAAAGACCAGCAAACACAGACCAGTTTCAGTGAAGAACCTGAAAGCCCACAATTTTTACATGGTACAAAGCCTGGGCAGCTTGATAGTAGCAATCTTCTGTCTCCAAAACGCCTGGGATGTACAGCATCCACGATAGGGGCAAAACAGACAGGGTCACCTTCTGAAGAGAGAGGCTGCAGGCAGAGCAGTTATGGTATGAAGGGTCAGATGTACCTCAGCCAGTCTAGCAACAGTGCATTTTCCAGGACTGCCACCTCAGGCCTTCAGACTCCCTCCCCAAAAGCCCACCACAGCCAGCTTGTGCCTGCCCAGGAGAGGGAAAATGGCCTTCTTTCCAAGGGAGATGTAGTTAAGGGAGAACCAAGTGCTCCCTGCAACAGTAAAGAGCTGTTTGGGCAGTTCCTGTTGAAACCTGTAAGTCGTCGTCCATGGGATGCAATAAGTGAGCTAGAAAGTTTTAACAAGGAGCTGCAAGGGCAGGAGGAGAGCACAAGCAGTGAAGAAGACTTGGAAAGTGCTGCAGCCTCTCTGCAGGCAGGTGCCCTTATGCAGAGGAGGACATCCAGAAATGAGAAATCAAACCAGGAGCCAAAACATGGTGGGAAATCAGAACTGGTTATGCCAGAGGTGCCTGTATTTAGGTCAGGAAGAGTTAAAAGTAAGTCTGAAAGTTGGAGTATGGGGACAGAGCATGGTGTTGAGCCAAGCTATGTTGGCTCTAAAGGCTCCTCGCATCCAGGAGGGAGCAGTGAAGGAGTCAGACCAGCAGATGGAAGTCTGATAACAGAAATGGGGACAGGGGAAGCCAAGAGCAGCATGAGCAAGCAACCAGTTCATGTGGGCCCTGTCAAGAGAGCTTTGTCCAGTAGCTCAAGCAGTTCATGTCACAGTAATCCTTTCAATAATCCTGTCTTGCAGGAGATGAGTGAAGACCAAAATTACCTAGACTTTGTTAAACTGAGCAAAGGTGCAACTCCCACAAATAATACAGTATTAGAGAGAGGCTCGGTAGTACATTTGTCACTAACGAAGAGGAACCAAGGGTGCTCTGAGCCAGATTTGAGGTCAGTGGGACTTGCTGTGGCCCCAGAACCTGGTGCTAACAACTCTGATCACTCTTCAAATGCAAATGCAGTGGAAATCCCCGTGAATGAGTCATTGCAGGCAAGAGCTGCAAGAATTTTAGGTATAGATATAGCAGTGGAGTCTCTCCTTCCAGATGACCATGTTGGGCCCCACCCGGGCACTAGTCCTGCAAATGGGGCTCAGGACTTTGAGTCATCGTCAGTGGAGAGCACAGTAAGTGACAAAGTAGGAAAAAAGGAGGATTCTTATGAAGGCAGACGAAAGTGTGGCTGGACAGAGAGTGCTCTCTTTGTCAGAGCTGGAGGACGATCTTTACACCCTGATGAATGCCAGACCACTCACCAGGAAGCCAGTGCTAAAACACGGGTAACTGAGCAAGTTCTTGAAAAACCTGTGAGTCCCAGCCAAGGTGAGGACCAAAACTTGGTTTGCAAGTCACCTGTGTATCAGCATTCAGAAAAGAGAGTGAGAAGCACCTCGAAGGTGATAGAGACACTTCAAGGCAAGCTCACCTCTCCTCCGAGCCGGACTGCCATGGATCGCTTAGTGCGGATGAAAGAAGTTGACTCTGTGTCCCGGATGAGACGTCTGAGCATTAAGAGCGCAGACTCGGGAGAGGAGGTCGATGAGGAGAAGCTGTCAAAGGTACAAGAGGAGAGAGGAAGCAAACTGGCAAGCTCAGGGGCTGTTTCCAAGCGTGTTATCTCTCTCAGTGAAAATGGATGTTTGGGTGGAATGGACAAGAAGAAGATCAGCAGAGATTTTTCTTTAGGTAAGACCCTATTGTGGGAGATCCAGATGGGTACTCTTTCCTTATGTAACGGGCATGATCGGTTTGCTTATGCCCACATATACTGCTCAAATAGTAACAGGCTGTAGGTGGTACTACCCTCATCTGGGAGCCACCCACTTTGCTCTCCTTGTGGAAAAGATGAGTGTTCTCTGATCCCATTTTAGGAATAGTTACTGTAAAACTCACTTGTGATACTGAAACTCATTCACAGAGACTGGAGTGCTCTCTACGGTCTCATCTCTGTCTAATTGTTCCAGGGAATGGTCAGGCTAAAACAGTGGAGTTCCAAGACAGTCACTCTGGTGCCAGTGCTTGGGAACACGTGGTGATTTAATCATAGCCTCTCCCTGAATGCCAATTTTTTCCCTCCCTAATACCTAAATAGACACATACTATATCATAGTTCATAAGAAACTAAAAATAAAAATCTGATGTACTTCTATGAAGCCTCTGGGAAATGGCTGCATTCAGAGGCCTGGAAAATTCTCTCTCTCTCATGAACATTCTCCAGATCAGATGTTGAGAATAACTGTTAACCCCAGGTCAAACGGAAACTTCACTTTTTCAGTGAACACCTTTTTTTCCCTATTTTTTGGTGTTCCTCATCTCTCGAAAGCATATAAACTTGTGTAGTCCATATGCATCCCAAAAGTAACACAAGCTGTTCTCTCATCAAAACTGTTTTCATACAGCATTGTGTTGAACGACTGAAAATCAGTTGTTGCCATAGCTCTCTGTAAAGGGATAAATCTCCCAGGCCACCTGCCTAGTCCATTAAATTAATTGGAGTGAGCAAATGTACGGTGTGAAAGTTGTTAAATTAGCATCAATCTCCTCCTCCTTTTTCCATCCTCTCTGTAACAGCTAACACTTTACCTTGAAATCTGCACAAGTTATTCATTAAACCTCATCAATATAAATCTGTTCACAGTTTTCCAGTACAGAAGGACTGGAATTAAATGGAGTATACTTTAACTGGATTTAGGCATTTCTATCTGAAGAGAAATGCTTGTATGAGTTCGAAGTATTGACTCCTGCAGTCTTGCAGCCTTCCCCTTCATGTCTTTTTCTGTATCCTACATCTTTGTCTCTCTCTGCTCTGAACTGTATTTCTCTAGACCAGATTTTCCAAACAGGCTAATTCAGCTTTCTTGTACCCATCAGGTCTAGTATGCACCACATGCATTTCATATGCTTTCCTCCCTTGGGGTTTCTGCTGGAGTGAAGAAAATATCTGTTGTGGTGACATGACTTCAGGGATGTATCAAAACAGATTGTGTGCATTTTATTGGAGAGTTATTCTGCAGTAAATTAGGTCTAAATTTATCCCTCTTGCTGACAATGCTAGGCTTGTGTTCTGCAGAGTGTTCCCATTGCAGCAGTTCCCTCACAGCCATAACAGCCCTCGCCATGTCTGGATGGCAGGGATTTCCTTTCCTGCTGCACACATTCAGGGTAACACACACTCAGGTGGGGTGGGCAGGCAGCTCCTCCACTGACCTCTTCCCATTCAAAGAGACCCTAATTTGTCAATGGCCACAAAATCTTCACCTTACTTTAACAGCGAAGGGCTGAAGATTTGTGTTTATAGAAAGGCCTGATGTTGTGTCTTCCTCTGTTAAATCTCACTGCAGCTTCCAGACTAGCCCACTGGTACAATTGTAAACCCAAATGAGAATTAATCCTGGAAAATCATTGTATTCACTGGTTTTAAAGAGCAAATATTCCATTCTAAAAGGCCATTCTATTTGAAACGAGGTAGTGTTAGTCCTATAATTGCAGACTGGGCCTGTCACAGAGGCTGGAGCCCTTAGCAGAAACAGGCTTTCACATGTATAATGTAGCTTGGCAGAGGAACAGTCATCTCAGAGTAAGAGCTCTGCCAAAGCTCAGTGCAAGAAGCTCATCTTACTATGCAAATACTGCCATTAGAAGAAGAACATCTCCAAGTGTTCCCAAATGCATTGGATGTCTTTTCTCCTTTGCTGTTTGAAGACATGGGGCTGCTAATCTGGCTTTGTTTCTGTAGAGCACATTTCAAATGAGCTTAACCAAATGTTGAATAAACATTTCTGTTTCAGTGCTAGAACTCCAGTGTCTCTGCCCCTCAGAAGGGTGACATAGCCTGGCAGTCTGACACTTTTGTGTCCTTGTGTAGGTGCTGAAAGCATGAGTAAGCATAAGTAAGGGAATAAACTGAGCCATCCAGAGGCTCCGTGTCTTGTAGCCTGATTTTATCCCTCCCTCCCCACCCCTGCCCCTGTCCCGCCACTCCCTGAAACAGTGAGCACCTGCAATTTTGTGGGGAATTCTCATAATGTGAATGTGTCTGGCCTTAGGAAAATCAAGTTTCTGAAATGTAAATTCGTTTTTATTCTTAGGTCAACCTGTCACAGAATAGTTCAGAATTTTTGTATGTTCTAGCAGTTTAGATGGCAAAATATTTACAGTAGAAAAAATATTACTGCATCTTCCCACACCATCTGTGCATTAAACTTAGAAAGATGCAGCATTATCCTGGAGTGCCCTAGCCCTCAAAAACTTTTTTCCTGTTGATTTTTTTTGCATTCATATGGTGTCTGTTTGGAAATACCAAAAGAAGCTTAGCAGTGATAAACAATTCTGAAATGATTTGTGTTGCTGGCACAGACGCCTTTCTTGGCCAGCCTATCAATTTGAGGAGGGTGGGCAAGAGCAGTGATAAAGGATTCTGCACCAGGAATCCACCCAATGGGGGCAAATCCAGAAGTCCTTTCTTAGTCAGTCCCCCTCTTGACATGAGTCTGGATGCTGCAGATGGACACTTGCACACGGAAGCAAAAATTTCCCTTGGGGATTTTTATGCTTGTTTGAATGAAGACATTCACTCACATCAACATGAAAGTCCTGAGGATGAACGTTTTACTCCAAAGTGTGATATTTATGTGTGGAACTGTTTTCATGCTCAGCTGTTTAAATGCGAGTGCTGTGGGAGTACAGCCCACGGGAGGGACGTTTAAGGTTAGCACAGATACTCGGGTTGCGTAAGAGCAGCAAGTAGCACACGGCAGCACAGGCTGCAGTGCCGGTTTGTCCAGGCCCCTCTGCGCCTACAGACTCCTCTGCAGGTAGCTGTGGTTCCTCCAAGCCATGACTGTGCATCCCAAGGGTAAGTCAGGCACCTGCATGATGGCACTGGGGAGGCA
This sequence comes from Manacus vitellinus, assembly GCF_001715985.3. NCBI lineage: Eukaryota > Metazoa > Chordata > Aves > Passeriformes > Pipridae > Manacus > Manacus vitellinus. Next base: position 40,640,157 of record NW_021940535.1, read on the forward strand.
GACCGCACAAGGCAAAGCCTTTTCATTGCAATCCTATCCCAGAGTCACAAGGGTGAAGGACGAGGCTCACGTCTGCTCACTTTGTGGCCAACACTAGGATAAATCCAATAAAAAAATCTGATAGAAGAGTGTCCCTTGGGGATTTGGGAAAAGGAAAGGCAACGTGTGGTATGTCCTGTGAACTGACAGGAGGTAGGCTGAAAATGAAGAACAGTGTTAGTAAGCCAGTCCAGTGCTTTAGTGAATAAGGTTCAAAATGTGAGCTGTGGTTTTGCAGACCGAAGTGAGACAGCCATAGTGATGCAACACAGCTGTGCTTTCCTGTTTTCTGTTGAATTAATCTGAAACCAAGGATTTGCAATCAAACGAAAAGACCCTGATGACTGCATGGCATAATCACTCCTTCAACTAGCCTTAAACACCCTGCTAGGATCTTTAAAGCATTTACTGCTCCTTCATCTTCAGTACAAGGAGGAGCAAATCTTATGTCTTTTTCTCCCTGTCAAAGCATCTGAGAACTAGAAGTAATCACTCAGCATTCAGTGTGCTTGTTCCTACCTACCAAAGGCCTCCCAAATTCTATCTCCATGCATTTGATCAAACTTGTTCCCAAATTACACTGGTATAAATACAGAATTTGGGTCAGGAATGTGATATGTATCTCTAAGGTGCTAAGTCCATTATCAGCTTCTTTTTTTTTTTAATAAAAGCTAGGGAAAACATGTCTCATTTCGACAGCTAGTAATACTGAATAGATTTCACAATATATTATTAATAGTGCTTTCTTGTTTTGTTCCAGATACCTATGACCCCACCAAAGTTGAAAAGGTGTGACATTAATGAAGAGGAGAATAGAGAGATTTCTGCTCTACTAAGAATGTTTCACTGATTTTTTTTTCTGGGTGCTTTTTGTTTGGTTTTTGTTCTTTAATGTTTGGAAATTGTCTCCATTTGTGATGTTCATGGTGTACTGACAATGCCTTTACCACTGCCACTAGGAATTAGCTATTCATATCTGAAAATGTTGCGGAGACCACAGAAAAATCTGACTTCGACATTGGAACCACCTGGCTTTGTAGCATTTAAGACAATACCTACCATTGGCAAAGAGTTTTCATCTGAACTGTATTTCAGTCTTTAGCAGGGATGGTGAAATTTATAAAGTGAAGTGTTACATTAGTGTAAATGTAAACATGTGAGATTAGTGAAATGATTTTTAAAAGAATGTGAATCTATAAGCTAAACTTCTAAGTATCTACATTCTAAACTTTGTTTAACTCAATGGAGTTTTGGCCATAAGTAGAAAGTGCTGCTGCACTATGTAGGGGAAGGAATGTGAAAGAGTAGCAAGGACTGATTTTGAAATTATTTCTGACTTCCAGAGTTTGAATTTACTTGGATTAAATACTTGCCACCTAGAGAGAAGAAAAACAAAAACCCAAAAGCTTCTAAAAGATGGAAGACTTTTGTAGTACAGTGTACAGAACATGTAATTATAGTAGCTGGCAACTAGTGTTTCAAACCAATGCAAAGTATACCACTGGCTGTTTTGCACTCAGTATTACCTATTTTTGTTTTGCTGTTTAGAAATTCTTTATATGAAAGAATAGTAGCTGGTTTAAAATAGCCCATTTTAACAAAGTAACTATATTTCTTGTTACAGAATACTATCTATTTTTCTACGATGTAAACAATTGCTAACAAGTGGCAAGTATAAAGAAGTATTATTATTATTATAATTATATTTTAAGAAGACTTATTCCTCTGAGTGAAGGTGCCCCAAGCAGATTTCACTTGTTTATCTTAATGCACACACCATATTGCCACCTACTCAGTAGTCCTACCTTATTTTGTTCTGAAAAAGCCATCTATCTATGTATGTATGTCCTACAGGGTTAATTTCTATTTTTTCCCACTCAATCCTTGGATCGTTCTTGGAACCACTTTCTGAAACACAGCTGAGAACTGTCTAGGCTGGTGTTGCTGACATTCCATTCCTGGGACATTCATTACCAAAAAGTGAGTTTGGATCTTTGTCCCAGTGTCACTGAATGGCTCAGATAAAATACCTGCTTTCTTTCTTATACTTTGTTCCCTTTTGCAGATTATGAGTTTGGATATGGCCAGTGTACAAAAATAAGCAAAACTGGGTTTAATTCTTCCCTGAAGTCAACAGTGTTGCTGGGGAGAAGTTCAGGTGTCTTCTTGATGGCATTTAAATACATGGCTTTAAATATATTTTATCTGCACACACAAATGCATGAATGACAGAATTTATAATAAAGCCTGTGCATTCTGCCCTTTGATCCTGAATTAGCCTGCTTAGTATCTGTGTCTTAAAAGCCTTTATGTCCATTCCTGTATGGTTTTTTTGGTAAGTACATGTGTACTAACATTGTTCTGATGACTTGTTCATGTACTTCACCAGTCTATTCTACTGGCGTTTTCTGGTTTCTAGCATAATTTTATTTTTTAAAGTCTTCTAATTTCATGAAATATTTTTTTCCTAAGTCTGTAATTTGGAAAGAACGATGGGGAAAAACATTCATCCTGTGTTTTGGCAGCAAGAATTTCTTGTCTGTAACACATGATTCTGTTACATATGGACTATTTAAAGCTTGCTTGAAAGGAAAATGTGGTGTATAATTTATTTTATTAACTCCTGTGCATGATGTGCAGCAATACTTGTTGACAAACTGTTCCTACCACTCTTACTATATTCACCTTTCTTCATCACCATCTAGGACATCTAGGGGCTTGTAAATAGCTACAAAGCATGTTTTGCCCCCTACCCCCCTCCTCCCAGCCAATACCCCTGACCTGAATACTGCCCAGTTCTGAAAGAACTCCAGCTGTTGTCATCCCACTTACCAGTAAAGCTGAGATGCCTAGCAATTAATTGAAAGTTTTAATTTATCCTTGATTTCTGGAGAACTGTAAATTGTCCCATATAACCAGTCCTGCTACCTTGGAACAAAAGTTTTCTGTGCATTTTATTTCCTTCTTATGGGAGTGGGTTAATTGATTCTGCAATATGTCTGTTTCATCAGTCATGTCAAGTAATTACTTTTTCAGTCACATGAAGACACAAATTAAAAAAAAAAAAAAGGAGACAATATTACAGGGAAAGTTTTATTGGCCAAGAATAAGAAATTGGGTAAGCTTTGTTTTGTAGTAGTATGTGACTGACCAGTGAATGAAAGAGTAGAGTTAGTGCTGCTTTAAAAATGGTGTATTCCTCTAACAACACTGGTAGTTTCATTTGGTACTATGATACAGACAACTGAGAAATACATGGGGTACAGTTTTCTGAATGATTGTGCCTCAGTGTTTCTACAGTGCCTATGCCATGGGTAAATATCAGCTATTGGAATGGGCTGGATGGTACCGTAGCTGAACCACCTTTCCAGAAACCCTTTGCCAGTTTGCAAACAGCAGTGAACAGAAAGCCCCTTTTACATCACATGTGGTTAAAAAACAGTAAATGGTGACTTCCAGTGCCTGTCTCAATGGGTGCATAAAACTGTCTTGGCAACAGCTGTCACTGGAAATGGCAAGAGCAGGAGCTCAGGGCTGGGCGGGTGCAGAGGTGGAGGATGCGACAGGCCAGGCTGCTTCCAGTGCCTCCTGCAGTGCAACAGTGAAAAGTGAGGAACTTTGTTCTCAGGAGGAAGAGCAGAGCTAGATCCTCAGAAATTATGCTTTTACAGGCTGCTGTGTACCCAGCTCGTGCTGCTGCCGTGCCGCTGCAGCTGTGGAAGCTGGGGTCGGGGAAGATACTGCTTTCACGAGCATTTCCAGAAACTCGTGCAGAAAAAAAACCACAAACCTGCCTGGCTTATACATTTTAAAAAATGTTTAATGGAGAGACTCCTCAGGAGCTGGATAGCTAAAGAGGACCTGCTGTCTCCTTCCCTTAGCCGTGCTGAAATCCGGAAGGGACAGTCAGCCTGAGGGGTTGGTGGCAGGGAGATAAGCAACGAACACAAAGTTCCAGGCTCCTATCTTCAATCTGAGGAAGAGGAGTCACCGGTGAACTCCGGGGCTGATGAACGGCCCGAGCCCTGCGGGCAGGGCAGGATGGATCGGAGCAGGAGCGGGAGCGGGAGCGGGGGGCGGGCGGGCTCTGCCCGGGGCGGTGCATCTGGGGCGGGGAGCGCGCTCCCTCCTGCGGTTCCCGAGCGCCAGCGGGAGGTTGGTTTCCCCGAGGAACCGCTCTTTGCGGGCCCCATTCCAGCCTCCTTGCTGGAGGCGTCTGGAACGAGACAAAGTGCGGTCTGAGCAGAACTCTTCAGTGTTTCAAATCCCACCGGCACCACAGCTAAAGGAGGCGGGAGGGACAGGAAGGCAGAAAAGGGAAACGCCTCTGAATGACTCCAGACCTCCGGTGGTGGAAATGCCCAATGATACCACACACCTGACCAAGCGTCACTCGCCAGTTATTAACTCAAGAAACCTTCCCCGGGCATAAGAAGGGCTGATATATTTCATAACACAGGTTTGTCTTTATTGCAAACAACAGTATCATGTATCAAAACCACCAAGTTTCCTTGACTCAACTCCTGATGTTGGGAGTTAGATCTGTGTACTGAAACATCCAGTGACTCTGGAAAAACAGGAAGGACGGCATATGCTTAAAGTGGTAAAGCCACAGAATTAATCTGTCACCCTTAGGAAATGAGCAGTCCCATCAAGCTTATTTACAGATATATATTGGAATTTAGTAAAATATTTCTGTTTAATATAATAAATCTATATAAATACCTGGGGTCAACATTCTGCTGCCTTTGCCACATGCACAGCCAGCTGAGTGTTAGTTTTATAGTGCTCAACCTTCTTTTTGGTTTAGAATGTTGATATCTTCATTGTCACTTTTCAAAGGAAAAAAAACAGTGGAGCGATTGGAAGAAAAGTAGAAATGTAATGTTCTGGGATTCTGAATGGCAAAAGTTCTTGCAATTGCTAAGTGGGCCCTTTTGTCCAGATTCAAAATGTGATAGAGGCAAGTATATGTGAGAAATTAATCTTTTCTTGGCAGGAGCCTTCAGTTCAAAGAAGATAGACAAAACAGTGCTAAAAGGAATGGAAAGGACTGACAGCTTGTCAGACTTTTGAATGTTTTCCGTGAAGCTGTCCTTTTGGAAGACATTGGTATTTTCTTGGTTGAGGATCAAACAATCCCTCAATTTCCCTCCACTGGCAATAAGCCACAGTGCTTGCAACCCTAATTTACTGAACTGAGATTTAATTACAAGTGGAGTCTACAAAATTTAAACTTCTATTCTTCTGCATAATCCAAATAAAGGATCGAGCTGAAGATCTCATGAGATGATGGCTATATCATTGAATTAATTAGGAAAGTTTTGAAATTGTGATTTCTTATTCAAACTTGCATGAAAATGTTCACTCCACCTCCCCTTGTAGACTAAATGAACCCTGTTTACCATCAACTCTATTTTTAAAGAAAAAAATGTTTCGAACAAAGAAAAAGCCTGATATCAATAGTAAAGCCCAAAACCACAATGCTACCTCCCACCCATGCTGAAAAATATGTTTCTAATATGGCTTGCAGAGCTGCACAGCAGGGAGAGGGTGAAGGGAACTGAAGTCAGAATTGACCGACACATGGCTGAGATTAGAAATAAAAATGAAATTTCCCAGCCAAGGGAAACCACAATAACATAGAGATTATAAAATGAAGGAGGAACTTTCTACACTTAACAGCCACAATCTCAGCCTTCTTTAGAGCTCTGGACCAGCAGAGAAAATAATCAGAACCATTCTGAAAGCCATTCCTGACCTAGAAGGAAAACAAGGAGGTATATATGCTAGACAATGTATCAGTATCCATGTGTCTGTCCCTATACAGTACAGATAATTCTTTACACTGACTTTTAAGATACTGTGGCCTATCTCCAAAACTAATACTATGTCACTGCCTTGGTTTTCTTCTCTAACTAGCCCACAGACAGATTTAGCAGGATAAAAATAGAGGAAATAGGGGTAAGCTATTACAATGCTATTTATATGATATCAGAAGATGAATGTGTTTTAAGAATTGTCCTTGTATTTTCTTCTGGACAATGCAAATACTGTTTCTGGGCTTACGTGTAAACCAGAGGGGTGCTGTTATTCAAGAGGAGACATTCTCCAAATAAAGATTTTGCATGGGTACACTCCTCTGTGATGTTGATGTTGTTATCATGGGGCAAAATGGAGCATGTGCTCCAATGTTTGCATTGCCTTCAAGAAAGATAAATGTATTGGTGAACTGTTAAAAGGCTGCAGTATTCTCCAGGGGACTGCTGCTTCCAAACCTGGTGTCATGACTGGCCTGTTACAGCATCAGGTACATCAGGTACAGAAATCATGTTTACTTTAAAGAATTGTTTTTCACATCCGCACTTTCTCAGATCAGCACAGACTGTAGGTCACTCGTGTCCAAGTTGTGTTCTGTTTGTTTTCTGCTTACAGGGCATGTTCTGCCTCTGTGCGAGAGTCAATTCCTTCTTTATTGCCTGGCAACCAGCCATCTGCACTGGGCAAACCTACAGTTAGAGCATTTTCCACTTCATGTAAGTGTTTTCCCCTCCCTTTGCAAAAGTTGATATGGCACTGGGATAGTTTACTTTGGCTGTGTTGCAGTAAAGAATGGCACGCTCTGTATCTCTGCTGATAGGACTTCAAGAGAACTAAGTTATCAAGTTAATATAAAAAATGTCTTATTTTTTTTCAGGCAGAAGTGTAGGCTGCTCATGGCTAGAATGTGCAGCTCTGTCTTTTGTCACAAGAAGGTTAGACCTTACTGTCATGTTCACATGTACTGCTGTGTACAAGCAATGGATTCATCCTGATTCCTGTTACCAACAAACTTGTGGAACAAAAGACCCAACAGATCTGGGGAGGCTGAAGATGGAAATCATTGTGGCAGTTTTACTCTCATTTTCTTTTCATCATCCAGCCAACCCGATCTCACTATAAAATCTCCCTCCCCACCTACTTGAAGTATAAAAATCTCTAGTCCAGCATAATGTCATCTTTCACTCGATTTGAGTCTAGAAACTAATTTTCCTACCCCCTTTTTCCCCCCCTGCTGGTAGGAGAGGGCAGGTGTTCAGTTCTTTTCAATTGCTGATGGATGGTTTGTTTTTTTCTTTCTACTCTTCACCTTAGTTTTGATACCTGCATCAATTCAAGCATATTGTTCATTACTTTTTCCAGAAGTAGTCATGTACCCAACAGAGTGGGCCCATTTGCTCTCAGCTACAGAAGTCCACAGGGTCCAAACAGTCCTATTGCTCTGAGACCTGACATTTCAAAGCTGGCGTTATGTTGGGGAACCCACACACAGCCCTGCCATAAAGGCATAAGGGCAGAGGCCTTCCTGCAGTTGCTTCCACACACCCACCCTCTCTGCAGAGAGGGGCAGCTGTATCAAGGCTGATTCTGCCCTGCACCAGCGGGGACCCATCTCTCACTTTTGTTCTTGGATATTACCTGGCCAGCACTTTCATGGTATGCTTCAGGTGGGCAGATGTTCTGCTTCCTGCCACCAGACAGGGACAGGGACAGGGACACAGTCTGTGCTCCCTCCAGACAAATCCATAGGTGCTCAGGCCCACCCTGGCCTGCAAAGCAAGTCAGTGGGAAAGTGTAGTGGTGGCTAAGGATGAGCAAATGCTGCTCAGATCTCACTCAGAAGGATTCTTGCCAAGTCAACCCAAAACACTCCCAGCTGCAGGGCTTCACTTCACCACCTCTCCAGAACTAGCTGAAGAACCGCCAACTCACCCTTTGCCACACTAGCACAGATGCCTGACCCTTGGCTAATCACATGAGACCTTTAGCTCTTATCTTATTCTACACACACCTCATCTTCTTTCTCTCTCCCACTGACCTCTCACAGCCCCTTTGTTTGACCTTTCTGGGTAACAATTGTATGTTACCACGTTCAATTAAGGCTGTATTATCTTTCTCTGTGTTCTGCTTAGAATCTTTCCTTTCTTGGGAGGAAAGAAAAATAGCCCCCTGGGGAATCCCTTTACACCATTTATGCAGTGAGGTGCCAAGGACAGCCTGCAGAAGTGTGATACCTCAGGAGATGATGCAGAAAGGAAGGAAGCCAACTCCCCCCTTTAATCCCTTAAAAGAAGATCACTTAGTGTAATAATAATTGAGATTATGGCAAATGTTTGGGGGAAAAAAAAAAAGAAAAAAAAAAGAAAAAAATCCCTAAAATCTCTGAGGTGCTATAGTGCTGCTATGTAATTGTACGTACAGGATAGCTGTAGCTTGCTTTGCCATTGATTTAACAGCCAGTCCTTGGAAGGGCTGGGTGGACAGATGTTTCCATAACCAGAGAAACATCTTCAGCTTCTCCTCTTACCCCCTTCCTACTCCATTTAGTCTGCAAAGTATTTAGACTTCCATTCCAGGTACAGCCTTTAGCCTGGGTTTCACCCGTAGTGGCAACAACAGCCAGTAACCTGAAACCCACTGAGCAAAGAGCGTGGTGACCTAGCCAGCTCATGTCATTTGAAGTGGCAAGGTTATGACATTTTGTGGGCAGGAAAGCTTGTCATTTGTCCCAGTTTCTCATTATTATTGTAGCATAATGTTTGGAGTATAAAGGAAGTCCTCTGCTCTCCCAGTGGTAGGTCACACTATAAATACCCCAGATGGCACAGGACAAGGAGGGCTGTAAAACTCAGGATGTGGGTCACAGGATGGCTGTCTGCTTGCTGTCTGGGAGAACACGATAATAAACTCTTGCAAAGAGCTCTGATAACACCACATGAAAGGAGTACAAACACTGTGGAGGAGATCTTCGGCTGCTGTAAAATGTCACTGCTCTCTTCAGTTCATGATATGCTGCTTTTCTTATTTCCTTCCCTTCTCATCCTCCTCTTGAATGCCTGAGGTTGAAAAGTATCCACAAAACATTTTTTTCCTTCTGCATTGCTTTTCAGCACCTTCTCCCTCTTAGCGCAGACACACCTCCATGTTCCTGCAACATCCTCCTTTACCCTGCACAGCTGTCATACAATTCCATCACTTCAGCCAAAGGTCCCCTTAAGGATATCAGCACCATGCCAAAAATACAGGGCCCTTTCCCCCTGTCACAGTGTCATTCTTGCCCCCAAGAGTCACAGTCACTGCAGGGAAGTGAGTCAGGACAGTCCAACAGAGGCCACCAAGTTCCTGGGACAGATTTTAAACAGAAGCATTCCTTATGTAAAAGTCATCCTTTATTCCCCCAGAGAAGTGAAAAACAAAGTTCATGGATGGTGTCAACTCCTGCAATAAGGCAATGTTCATTGAGAACATTGTGCCTTTTATTGCATTTTTATTATCAAAATATTATGGGCTGTGGTATTGATGTTTTAATAATTCTGGGATAATGTTTTTGATAAAATTTAAAGAGTATTTGGGAGGAGTAGGAATAATGAAACAATTGTGGATTGATTTCAAACTTTCTGAAATGGTCTTTGAAAACCCCATTTCCCCACCGCCCCAAAAGTTATTTTTCATGGTTTTGATCTGAGTACCTGAATTTTCCCCCCACCCTCAACCTTTCAAACCCCCAAAGCCTGGTGTGCACACAGCTCTATGGAGTGGAATGTCTATTGCAGCTCAAGTTCAGTGGTTGGAAACTGTTAGGGACTGCATTTATATCTGTACAGTTTTTTTGACAGCTTAGAAATTACACTGTTTTAGCAGTGAGTGAAGCGATACAGTTTTGTAATATAGGCCCACATTTCACCCAGACAGGGTTGAAAGGTGTAACTCATGGCTCCTACGGCAAAACAGATTTATTTCTGTTTTATTCTCCTTCCCCCGGAGATAGGAATTGCCCTATGCTGCTGAATCAGCAGGATGTGCCCTGTGACACTGACTTTAGGTGGCTGAAGAGCTGTTAATGGGTCTGAAAACCATACCCTACCCCCAGCCTCCCTCCGCTCAGTGTGCGGGAGAGGCAGGGAGCCGAGCAAGCAGCAGGGAGAGGGAAGCGGAGACCCCTGATACACACAGCTGTTATCTGTGATAAGCTGCATCCTGTGCCATGCTCCACCTCACTGCAGCAGGGAAGGCGTTTGAACTCCAAGACCCTTTCTTAGTTCAATCCCTATCTGACAAACACACAGCAGGCAGCTGGAAGAAAAAAGCAAAGTTCAACCCATCCCCAATGACTCAGTATCTAAGATTTCTGACCAATTTCCTAAAACTCTGCCCTGAGGATTTTTTTAGGCAGTGTCGGTACATTGGAACTGTACAAATAACTGAAGGAGTTCATAATAGCTGGGGAGTGGTGAAGCAAAGACATCGAGCTGAGAAGGGAAACAAAAAACTCAATTATGTGAAGGCAGGGCAAGAAAAAAACCCAAGCTGCTTGTTTGAAATGGCTGCAGCTGACCTCTGATCTCCTGTCAGGCACAAACCTCACCAGAGTGTGGCTGGTGGCTTGTGTGTGCCCTTCGCAGGCCGTTCCTAACCACTGTCGCTCTGACAGCCGGGATGGACTGTGCTATACAGTAGGAACACCCGGGAAGGCGGCAGCGGCAGACCTCCTTCTCCGCGCCCTCCTCAAGGACTCTTCATCCTGCAGGATGAAGAAGTTATCAGAGACAAAAGCCATGGGCTATGAAATCAGTGTGCCTTAACGTCGTGTCATCTTAGTGGGGCTGCCCCGACCCCTCCTCAGCCGTGCCCCGACGCTGAGCCACAACCCACGAGGTTTCCCGCACCCCGAGGGCTCCGTTCGGTGCCGGCGCTGCGTCCGGGCGGCCACAGGTCGCTCCTCTGTGGCAGCGCTGCCCCCGGGCCTCACACCGCGGCTCGTTGCTTGTTTGCTTGTTTTCCGCAGAAGAAACGTCCGTCAGTGAAAAGTTATCTCGCTTTTGTTGTGTTTTTAGTGCTGCTCTCGTGTGAGGGGCCCGGCGCGGCCGCTGCAGCAGCGCCACCTGCGGGCAGGGACGGGGCCGGGCCGCGGGCCGGGCTCGGGGCGCTGTGCCGGCCTCGCACCGCCTGGCAAAGACTGAAGGGGCAAACAGGCTGCGGTCATCAGGGCTGGGCTTCGCGAATGAAGATTTGGGAAGGGCTCTACCCACGTTTGTCACAAGCGCGCTGGTGGCTAAAAAGGCCAATACGAGACAGGCACGTCCGGTTGCAGAAGGCACAGCAGAAAGACTCCTCAGGTGGTATATTCTGCAAGGCACGATTCTTTCTGTGTTGTCTTTTCTCCTTGAGAGTGATCCTGCTTGCTTTTTTGAAAGCATCAGCAGCGTTATAGATAGTGTGTCTCCAGACTTCCCCACTGGAGGCCGGAGTAGACCAGTTATGTTGATCAATATGGCCAAGGCTGAGATGTTGTTTCAGGGAGTCCTTGTATCTTCTCTTCAGGGCTCCTCTCTTGCAGCAGCTGGTGGCAAGCTCACCATAAAGCAAGATCTTGGGGAGGCGGTGGTCCTTCATCCTGGAGACGTGTCCTGCCCAACGCAGCTGTGTTCTCAGTAATATGGCCTCAATACTTGTGACTGCTGCTTGTTCTAGAACAGACGTGTTAGTCACATAGTCTGACCAGTGGATGTTAAGGATTGTACGGAGGCAGCGTTGATGGAAGCGTTCTAGGAGACGTAGGTGATGGTAGTAGATGACCCATGATTCAGATCCATATAAGAGAGTAGACAGCACTATGGCTCTGTAAACACTGATCTTTGCACTTTTCTTCAAGTGTTTATTTCGCCAGACTCCTTTATGAAGCTTTCCAAAGGCACTGTATGCCTTTGCTAACCTGCTGTCTATCTCTCCATCAATCTTACCATCCAAGGAGATGAGGCTGCCTAGGTAATTAAACTGCTGAACTGATTTGAGCTCTGATTCTCCAATGCTGATATGGGGATGATGGAAGACTTACCTGGGGTGCAGGTTGATAGAGACCAGGCTGCAGTAGGGCAACAGGACTTAGCGGGAACATTCAGAGATAGGGTGGAGTGCGAGGCAGATGGGATAGGTGGAAGCTGGTGGGCTCCAAGTTCTGTTATACTGGAGCCTGGGCGAGGAGCAGAAACAGCTGGTGAGAGCTGAGGATAGGGAGGCTATCAAAAATACTTGCCTGTAGCCAAATCTGAGTTAAGCATTTTGTCTAACTCCATATTTATAGTAAATTCAGAGAAAGAGGCTTGTCTGCATGTCAATTCACTTTACTCAGAGATATGTACATGTTTAAGATTGTGATGCTTACAGTTGGTCAAATGGATACCACACAAAGGTTCTTGTTCAAGAATGCTGAAAATTAAATATTGATTTTGGAAATAAGGAAATTATTTTGACTTTTTTTCTTTTTTAAAAAGGGTGCTATTTAAACAGGCGAATGATATTAGGTGTGTTGGCACGTGGGTGCTATGACATGCTGTTAGGAGCATCATTTGGCAGGCCTGGAAAGAGACAAAAAATTCAGAAAACCTTTCACTAGAGCTCACACTTCCTTGGATTTATCTTTGAGGCATGTGTTAATACATGTCTGTCCTGAAACCACTTCCACTGTGACTCTTCTTAGGATAGGGCTACCTAGGATCATGTATCTGACTTCATCAGGTACATCAGGTCTGCAGAGGCACCCATTACACCACCTGGCCTAGTGTTGCTCTTCTAGGTGGGTAATCCATCTACTACCATCAACCAGTTTGTCCCTCCAGCATCCCTGAGACACATGGGCTCTGCTTCAGCAGCTTCCCAAAGGCAGGGTGACCCAAAACTACACTGTAAGAGCATCTCCATGAAACATATGAAATTACTCAGCAGTGTCACCACATTCACCAGCTACCACTGACCTTTGAAAACATCTGTCTACTTCACTGAAACGTGCTCTTGGTTCTGAGCATAACACCTCTAGTCTCACTTTGGCCAACACATCATCCTCAACATTTGACTCTTCAGTAAACCCCTTCAGAGCATCCTACTTTCCTCCCATTCCCATCCCTTCCTGACTTTGGTGTCATGCCTCATTGTTCTCCTTCACACCTTGCACTCTGGCCAAAACCCTTTGTTTTTAATTACTTCCTCTTTTTAAACTGGAATGCCAGTAATCAGTAATCAGTTTACACCGACTAATAGCCTATACAGACACATTTTCTCTTGGTCTTACCGAATACCCATTTCTTTATGCAAAATAGGATACTTTTAGAAGGAAAGACTGAGAAATACCTCAAAAATCTAGAAAAAGAAAGAATAAAAGCCAATGCATGGTAGCCACACTCTCTGCTCTGCCTGGTACATAGCTAAGTTATGAGGTTTAGTTTAGATACTTCAGGCTACTGGGCTCTTCTGGCAAGGGAGAATCTTGTCTTTTTAATGAATATTTCAAAAGACCTGGTGTTTACTCCAGTGATGGTCTCCTGGAAGCAGAGCAATAGGATATTGTTTTCAAAACTGTATTAACCACAGTTTCTTCCCACTTACCAAACCCTGGCAGCCAGAGCTCCACAGATCTTTTCATGCCAATCATCCTGTATCCCAGTCCCAAACATGTAACTCATAATCCCATTTGACTCTGATAGAACAACTGAATTGTTCCATCCCAGTCCTGTGGTTTCAGACTCAGCATAGGCAAATCTGACATTTCACACTTGTATGGAAAATAGCTTGAGGGTTAAAAAGGTCTGTGGAGGTTGGCCTTGTTTTTCCTTGTTGATTGGGTCGAGATGGCTAAAGAAAAGCTGGGAAGGGATTAGACATGTTAGATTGGTGCTTGAGGAGGAAAGCTGTGTCTTGACATTTCTTTCCTGGGGACCTGGGTCCCAGTATGACTGGGAACACCCACTGAATGGAACAATTAATTGTTCAGCTGCTCATCCCTCATCCCTCACTTAGACTTTTCTCAAAGTTTGAAAGATATGTTGCCAAATTAACCCCATTTTTTTTCTGAAATCCATCTTAAACCCAAGTCTACCTTCGATTTTCTCCAACTTCTGAACTCAGTGAACCTCTGTTGTGGGAACATTTATATTGAAACATGCCATAAGATGAACTGGGCAAAAGAAAGATGAATGTTTAGAGACTGCAGTAGCATGGAGGTAATTTGTCACCCTTGATTCTGATGTAGACAGGTTTGGTGAACACGGTAATGAGTTTTGTGTACTTTCCATCTTATAAAGTGGTGAAGCATTTTGAGATCTGAAGGTAGGAGAATATTGTTCTAGCTCTACATATTCATGACTGTGTTCTCCAATTGTTTCTCAACTGTTTTTCTTAAAATGTTTATTTTTCCAGCTATCTACACATCTTCTCTTTTCTGGGAGACGAGCAGATGCCTTGGTCCACCTTCTCCTCTGAAGTGACACAAAAGGCAGGCAGTACCATCACATTACCTACTCTATGTCAGCCTTGGCTTGTTACACAGTCCTTGGAATTGCCAGCCCTTTGCAGGTCACACAGCACAGTGTAACATTTTTTACCTCCACTGATCCTTTACCTATACTGATCCTTTACTGTTACAGACTAGAGAGATGAAAGCCAAGCACTTCAGATCTGCTGGGGTGGGAAGAAACATGTGGCAATTGCACTCCTTTTGTTTCCCCTTCTCCTCATACCTTCTAATACTGCCTGTGATAAAGCAGGATATTCCTATGAAAGATATTGAAGAGGGAGAAAATCCACAGTCATGACAGCAGGACCAAAAAAGCGAGAAATAAACAGAAAATGTTACAAGTCCGGCAAATACAAGCTCCTCAAGTTTCAAATGGGTAATAGATCAGTCTCTCCTCTGCAGGTCTCCAGAAGCATTTATCTGATTTTTTACTGCTGAGAAAAGTCAGAGCACAGCCTGCCCTGGAGGGAAATGCCTGCCAGCCACCACCTCCAAACAAACATTTCTCAAAGTGAGTCTTATTTTGCAAGAAAAAGGCAGTAGCAACATTCAGCCTGATAGAAATCTGCATGTGATAGATGGAAAGAGCCAAGCAGCCAGGAGGGGGTGAACACCTCTCCAGGGACAACTACTGCTTCCTCAGGCATGTCCTCCTGCTCCTGCTGTGGCAAAGGCCAGGTCTGAATCTGGCAACTGAGAATCTCACCTTCTGACCAGTTCCCAGCACCTGCAGGATGCTTCCTGCAGAGCCAGGCCAGCTGCTTTCCTGGGTCTCTAAAGGGCACGGATTTCTCTTACACTGTTTTTCTGCACAGATTTATTTGCATAAAATGAACGTTCTTTAAACTCAAGTTCCTTCTTCTTTTAAGATCAAAAGCCTAGTACCCTTCACTGCAGCTGTGTCTGTCTTTTAATGTGTAAGTCAGTTTGAAACATCTACACAATCCAGCTTTAGTGGGCTTTTCTTTCCTGCAGTGCAAAAGGCTTTAGGGAAAACACATATCAGTGAAAACTAAATCCAAAAGAATAGAAGTGAGCATAAAGCCAAGAACCTGAAATAGAATTTGGGATGATAGATATTCAACCATATCTATCTAACATTAGGTATCTAAATTAGAACATTTTTTGAGTTATTGTTCTGGTTCCCACACTTTAGCCCTCAGAAAAACAGGTAAAGAGAGGCAATGCTCACACAGACTGTCAAAGTAATGCTTTTGCTTTTTCTTCCAAACAGGCCTTTTTGCAAATGAAGAGTAATATTTCTGAAGATGCCATCTGTAGGAAGATGGAAGGTGATTTTTGTGAATACTTGTTGTCACCTTGATTTAATAAGTGATCAGTTATACTCCACGAATTAGTCCTACAGCTTGCTAGTGTAGAACAGAAAGGTAGCGACTCAGTCTGAAGACACTTGGCTATTCACATCAACCAAGAGACACTATCACTTTTTGGCTGTGGATTTAGTTCAGCACAACTCTTGGTGTCAGTCTAATCTCAGTGAATGCCTACAGCAAGTTGTAGAGGATTCTTTGTGGTCCCTCTAGTTCTTTATAAAGCACTAGTCTTTAGCTTATTAGCTTTGAACCTTATGTGGAGAAACTCTTTTACATCTTACATCAAGTGCTCTTTTGGAGAGATCTAGCAAGTCTACTCATTATGTGGGTTGAACAGTTTTCCCTCTTATAAAACTGCAGTCTTCCTTGTTTGTGATTTTGACAAACTTTTAAAAATGTTTTGACAAGAGATTTTCCATGACAGACATCCAGCTTAAACTACTTTCAAGATCCAAGCTGAGGATGAAAATGCTTTTTTTCTCATGGCCTGATTTTCTTGAGTGCCCTTTGGGGGGATGTGGGGGTGTGATGAGTGACAGTTCATCCACTCTCTGGAAAGAGCTCATAATGTGACTAAAGAACTGATTACAGTGCAGAGCATGAAGCAAAAGGACAGCCTTTGAAAGACCAGAGCAGTTTTCAAGGTACATTTAGACTGTGATTTTAGAACCCCCAGAGTCCGTCCATCCTTTCTGAGCACAAACAGAAGGGAAGTGCATATTGCAGCAAGGAAAGGATGGGGATAGGAAGGATAGTGCTGCCCCAGAAAGATGGACTCTCCTTGTCCCTCTGTCCCCAGGTGATGCAGGGCACTTCATTCAAGCAATCTTTGAAGAGGTGGGTGGTACCACTGAAAGCCAGTGGTAGCTGTGCTTTGGGCAGATGAGGTGCCATGCTTAAAAATCCCAAAAAATCAGGAGAGACACACTTCAACAGAACAATCAATTTTCTGATGAGCTCTGGCTATCATAATTAATATTGGTGAGTACAGAGGGATCTTCATTCATGGAAATGCTAATTGCACAGACTGTCTTGAAAATAATAGTTTTCTGTGGAGGACACGACAAAAATGATGACTGCCACAGAAGTGTAACATGACTGTGTCATTCAAAGTGCTAAAACAGAGCATAAGGACCTTATTTCTGGTATCCTCTAGCTTTTGAATCCTCATCTTGGCAACTTTTGGACTGCTCATCTAATAGAAATTTTATGACTCTGACAGGCTGGAATGCCAATGATTAGGCAAGTTTCTTAATCTCTTTCTAACTTTACAGTTCCAACACGGAAAAAGCCCAGCCCTGAAATTGGGTTGTGAAATTTGATTGAGCTAAAACTATAGTTTTCAGTCATCATCTGTGGATCCCTGGAATGACTGCTCTGGAATTTCTCCAGGTTAACTGCTTGTTGTCAGCCAGCCTGCATTTGAGATTCAAGATCTTCCCCTCCACTACATGGCTTTTGGTTCGAAAATGAAAAAAATGGATTTGAAGCATCAAGTTCTTCCTGGTGTCCTATTGCTGATGAATTGCCAGTGGGGTTTGACTAGATATACCTGAGTATTGCAATGGCATTAGAACCAAATACACTTCTTGCAAAAAAAGATTGTATTTGGATAGTTTACCTTTTTCTTTTTTTTTTTCCTGTTGTGAATTGGCCACAAGCAGGTTATGACTATGTACAACATTTTTGCTTAAGCAAAATTACTCAGTGGATGACTCTCTGGTCAAAAGCAATTTGAGACCAACCTATATCTAACATGTACTATTTGGACACTAAGTTGAATGAATTCATGACTCATAAGGATGGGTCTGCACCTTGTTCCCCCATTGGGCAAGTAAAACTTAGCTTCATGTTTTGTCCAAGATCACTCCCATTGCACAAGTCCAAAATTTCCCTTTTCTGTGAACATTTCCAAATGTTGCTTAAAAATCTACTGCTTGGCACTACAATAGATGCTGTCAAATTCAATGTGTACTTGGACACCTGCAGGGCCTCTGGAAACCAGCTCCTGATTGCTGTACAAGTATGAACAAAAATTAAAGACAGTAAATGCTTCACTTCACACTTCCTTTTTTTTAAAAAGCCAATAAACTTTTTTGGCCTATATGATATGCCTAAGTGAACCACTTGTAAAGATGTGAATGAATGCTTCCAGGAAATGGTTTGTATGCACAAGATCTGGCCAGGAAAATTGCTTGTTTGTGTACAGGACAACCTCTGGAAGAGCTGCATGTCACTTTTAGGTCACTGCAGCATATCAGTACTGCAAGAGCAAAATACTTATAACATAGCATCATAATCAAAACATACAGCAACTTCCCTGGATCAGTTCCATAGGTCTCCTAACTCCTGGCTGTCGTGGATTTTGAGCAGCTCCAAAAGATCTGATACTAGGCTTTACGTTATTCATTGACTTTCTTAATTACATTATAGCCTTTTATGAATTTTGAGAGACAAATCTCATAAAAATTAGAAGCTTCCATTTTTTTTCTAAAAAATCATTTAGCTGCTCTTTTAATAAAAGAAATCTAAAGGGTTTGGTAAAGGAACAGGATGTTTTACTCAATTGTTTTGTACTCTAGACATAAAGACTAATAGGCATAAACTCTTTTAAGTGGAGGGGGAAAGGTGAAGGGGGCTAGAAGAGTTTTGGTCTGTCATAAGGATTTCTCCATCTGGATCCAGTTGTTGTGTTGCTTCTACCGGTACAGACAGCACTGTAGATAGCCATACTGTTTGTATTCTGCCTCATGGGCAACTGGGACTTGAATGTTGCAATTAGGCTAAATCAGGACCTGTAGAGGGGCTTCACCTTGACTTGGGCCACTAAGCACTCTGGCTCCTTTTGTACTTAATGAAAAGAGGGGCTCAACTGAGGAGCATGGCATCCATTTTGGGATGAGACATGACATGCCCAACTCTACTGGTCACACTGATGAGATCTCTGTTTGCTAAGCATTATTTATTATGCCATAACCAGATGTCTAGCATGTCTCTTGCACTATAGCTGCAACTCCCCCTGCTAACCACGCTGGGCTGTACTTGCAAGCCTGGCTGGAAAATCACAAGTGTAGATGACATCTACAGTGTCTCAGCTGAGCAGTTCTCCAAGGCAGGAGAGGCTACACTTAGGGGGCAGTGAGCAGGGACTGATGTTCCTTGCCACCTCTGGGACAGTAGCAGGAGCAGAGTGGTGTACAGAGCACCACAACACCAGCGTGGTCTTATCTTGCTGACACATCTCCTGGGACATCCACAGATAGGAGGAGATTGAATTCCTTCTCCCTTAGACCTGTGTCTTGTTTCCATACTAAACTGTACTCACTCCAAGAATTTGCTCACATGCATTTCTCCCCATAATTCATTTTTTTCTTTCCTCTGTAAATCACATGCATAATGCACTATAGAGCCCCATTTATGAAAACAAGATCTATGACAAAACCCTCCTAACACCAGTAAATCTTCTTTTAATGAATTGGGCCTGTAGCTTCAATTATGTAGCTGGGATGTGATGGCTGCTGAGCAAGGCATGCCAACAACAACACTGAGACAGATCACTGTCATAAGGGTGTTAGGAGAGTCTTGGGAAAGGCTTGGACGCTCCCTCTTCCCTTCAAGCACTTTCACATCTGCACTGCATTATAGCCCCTTCCAGATGACTTTGCTGGGATCTCTAGTGTTCTTGGGAGTATTTACATTATCAGAAAAAAACCCACTAATTTATTTGTTCAGTCTTCCACACAAATATACCCATAGCCCAGTGTGAAACAGCTCACATTTATCTGGTTTGCTTTGTTTTCAAATGGACCTACCCTGGATTTTCAGTTTTACAGTGTATATAAAGAATTAAAATCTTTAATTAGATTGTAAACTCTTTGGATCATATTTTTACCCTGTTTCAGTAAAACTCACTACATACCATCAGACAATACTCTCCTTCACCATTATTAGGAATAAAGCACTTCCAGTATTCTGTAGGAGCTGGATAGGCCATTTACAGGGAGGGGCAGATCTAGTGGCTCCCACAGAGATAGCTGATGTGGGAAGGCTGAAGGTGCTACTTCTGTCCTCTCCCCTGGGAAAGTACGTTTGGGCCATCGGTATGATAGGACATTGTCGAGCCCAGTTTCCTATTCTCTAGCAGTGAAAAATTGCCAGTGGATACTGTGATAGGTGATGATATTATCCTTCTGGCCTTGGGAACAGAGAAGGGGGCAAAGCACAAAGCAAATGCTCACCCTCAATCCCTCCTGCCCTCCTCTGTGATCATTGTGATGATAAAGGCACTGGGGTGGAGGAATCAGACTGCCTCAGATTTTGTTCTGTGCAAGACCTCAGATTTTCACCTTTAATGTAGAGATCAGGATGATTTTCACACATTGTTGTCATATTGACATTAATAAGAAGCTTTTCTTTCTACCTGCTTCTTCTGTTGGCCTCACAGAGTAGCTCTCTTGAGTCATCTCAGTGCTGTAGTAAAACTCGATATTGTAGAGGACCTCTTTAACTCCATTTTATTTTTTGACAGCCTGCACTTGTCCTGTTTTCCATCTTCCTGCAGCTGTCTGGGTCATGTTGATTTAGTGATGGAAGATCCCTTGATGGAGAAACAGGAGAAAGGAATATTAAAACAATAAATTTCACTTACTGGAATGCTTGGCCCAGAGACACCTGTTCCTGTAGATTTTCATCACTTAAAAGGGATGCGTGTCTAGTAGATCTAGTGCAGCACATAGGCACTCTTGTGGACTGCAAGGTGGACTGCAAGGTGGGGTGATGTCTGGATTGATGACAAAACTAGACACCTAGCTTGCTAAAGAGAGTTTACTGAGCACTGAGGAAAACTATTAAAGGTCTTATGTGTTGTACTATCTCCTTTCCCCAAGTTACATGGTTTACTCCTACTGGTGAAGAAGAAAAAGATATTGAAAGTATTAACATTTTGAACACAATTAGCTAAAACTGGGCTTCTGTACAATGTAATTGATCCAGATTTGTTATCATTTTTGTTTTTGTGTAAGTGGCTGGCTTGGACAGGAGTTTCAGTTTCGGGGAAAATCCAAGAAATTTGGGGAATATGTAGCTTCCGATTTTGAGGTTTTCTTCTTAAATCAAAAAGAAAGGATTTTTTACTTTGGAGGATCATATTCAAAAATACAGAATTTCCAATTGCTTCAAATACGTATTTCCATGCATTCCCTCACTTTCGAAATATTCTGCTGAAAACAGGTACATTCTGCAGAAAATGTCCTTTAGGCTTAGCCCTTCTCCAATCCCGAATTAAAGCACAGCCCTGCACAGCATTGCTTGGCAGGGGAGGGGTGGCTGTGCTTGGCTGTGCACGCAGCTCCTTGCTGGCTGCCTTCTCTGTGCGCTCACAACTGCTGCAAGAAAGCCAGCAGCTGTCACCTATGTGTGTACCTAAGTGCAGCAGAGCAGCTGCAGATGTTTCAGCCTCTGAAGGGCCACAGAGGTTTGGGGTATGGCAGAGAAGAGACATGTGGGTGCACCTTTGGCATGACCTTGTGGTTACAGCCACACATCGTCTATGGTGCCTGGGAATTTGTGGATGAGTATTTCCCCTGATAGCTCAGCTCCTGAAAACCAGCTGGGGGCACATCAGTAAGGTCAGGCATTGCTCATGAGTCAAAAATGAGTCACTCTTTTTCTAGATATCAAACTGTAAATGTTCTGGTCTGGAAAATCATTTTGCTGGTATAGACTAACCAATAAAGGCCCTGGACTTGGGTCAGCTGCATGACCCAGGAGGAGATTTCAGGGAAGGGTGTGACTGAGAAAGCAAAAGAAAAGACCCTAGAACTGCGGCCAGTTTTAGTCAGAGGAACTGCTTTGTTATTGTATTACAGCTGCATGGTGTTTTTAACTATAAACTCTGTTACAGACCCAGGCTGAAACAGGTGCTGTAGGGATTTGAATGGCAAAACAAGTTACAAATCCCACATGAAGCAGTGTTTGAAAGTCCTTTGAAAGCATTGTTTGAGCAACAGCAGGGCTCTTTTCAAGCCCTACTCTGGTTGCAACTCTTATTTCTCAAGTTACAGCTATATAAACAAGTGACTGTGGGGATGTGCACGTACATCACATCATGTTTTTCACAGCAAGATCCCATTCACAGCCTGTGGTAAGTGAAAAGTTCCCTAACCACTAAGAGGAATTTTCTCCAAGGCAAGAGGTTACCTCTGAGAAGCCGCCACTAGCAGCTACACTGACGCTGTAAATCCACACCTCCACTTCATTCAGAGCAATCTGTGTTGCTGTACCCTGGGTTACTAATGCCCTTGCTAGAGCTGAAGTTTCATGGCTGCAAGAAGCAGCTGTGCAGGAGGTACCTGCAAAGTACCTGTGTTGGAAATGGATACGGCTACCTGAGCAGTCAACAGGGAAAGAGGGAAGAAGTTCAGAGTGTCACTTTACAAGCCTATGTGTTACACTGTTATCTGCCTCCTCCATCCATTGCTCAGAAAATTCTGGCTAGTGGGAGGTTTTCTAAATGAATCCTAATCTTAACTCTCACAATTAAAAGGAGTTGGGCTGAATTTGCTGTCTCCTCTGTTGGACACAATGCAGTTATTGGCCATGTCAACAGCATGTGGAAGTAGTGGAGGCCTGCTGTAGGCACTTGCAGCCTCACAGGAAAACAACTCTTGAACTTCTGACAAGCTACTATGGACACTACATGGACTGGCCTGGTGGAAGTCCATTCATTGTGTGGAGAGGCCACAGATGCAGTGTAGACTTCATTTTATGGGCTTCTTTCATAGACTTCATTTTATCTGTTACTCTCCTTTATATGAACAAATGGGAGTGAATGGAACAAGGATTATGTTTGAAGTCTACCCATATTCCCCCTCCAGCTAGGATTTCTAGTGCCTTTAATTCCATAAATTAGTGATGAGGTTAAATACTGCCGGAGAAATATGGGCTAAGGTTGGAGCTCCAGACAGCCAATACCTAGGTAATAATTAAGTATGTATTATTCATGAACATTTTATTAATGTTCACATTAAGTCATTATAATTCTTTCAGTACCAATGTCCCTGCTCACATGAGTAGTGTTTAATATTAGCTGGTTTTCAGCCATTTCCAGCCAAATAAAATCAGTCTTAGTTCATTCTGTCTTGCTTAGATCAACAAACATGAAGTATAATGAACTCACCCTGCTCTGTGACTTATCTTGCCAAGATGGGAAAGGGAACATACCACAGCAAAACATTCCCTAGTGCTTTGTTTTGACGGAACACTGTCCAACTTGGGAAAGGACTGTGACAGTGCCATAGGATGTTGCACCCTCCCAACTCCTCTGTCTGCCAGCACAAGACAGCCACTGTTCCTGCCCTCCCTGACATCAGCTGCTTTGGGAGGGAAATATGGCAATGCAGCAGGTCCTACAGTTAAACTGCTTTCCAGAAAGGCTCAAGGAGAGATATTCCCCAGTAGCAGCCTCTCTCCTGTTGAGTGGCCCCTGTCCAAGGCACTAGGTTGGACACTGTGAGAGCAGCCCTGGTGCTGGGCTGGCAGCACAGGAGGTCCAGGCTCTGCAGCAAGCAATGGGAAACCAGCCTATGTCTTGAGTGAGTCCAACTCATAATGATGGAGACAGGAAATTTTGGGTATACCCAAACCAATTAAAAGTTTGAAAGCAGGGCACTGGGAATGTTTTTGAACCACAAAAGCAATGCCAAGAAAAAAACATAAGATAATGTCAGGTTCTTCTGATTAAATCTAAATTTTTCCCAGTATTACTTGAAAATTAGAAGCAGACAAAATTGTCCATCATGTTATAGATAACTTGGCTGCAGAAATACGGCATCAGCATATATGATGAAAAGTAAAAGCTAGCATGATTAGTAGACTTAATTTTAACATCAGCGTTGCCTGCATGGGATCTGTGTGCATAGAAAATAAGGTATTTGAAACAAAGAGCAGTGTTTCTGTGTAAAGCAGGTGGAAAAGGTCTGAGACTTAGACTAAAAATCTGATGTTGAAAAATTGGCAATGACCTTTGAAAATGTTGGTCCATCTGAAGAGTTGCCAGAGTTTTGTGCTTCTATTGATCCAAAGTGGGATGATGTCCACAAGTTTAATGTCATGGAGCTGGTAAGGCTGACTTGGATCTGGCATCCAGATATGTCCATCCAAAAACTAGGTTTGCAAAGCACATTGCAGCTCCTGGAGTTCATAAAAGCTGTGAACTACAGAACTGGTAGTCAGCACTCTGTGTGATGCAGTTTGCATGATAATGCACTGAACATTGACCCTCCAGGCCTCCCGGGCCTCTGTTTTTTGCAGCTGGTGTTTCCCAGGTGCAAATACCTCTTTCCTCATTTTTTGGGGGGGAAAAAAAAGACGACTTGATTAAAGAGTGTTAAAGACTTGATACCTGCTAGTCTGATTAGCCCCACAGAACTGCAGTGGTTCTCATTTTACAGGGAAAATGGAGAAGAAAGTGCATTCTGCTGCGTTTTGGCAATTCTTTGACAGGGAAATTCTATAAAGAAAACACTATCAGCAAAGGTCCTGTGAAAAACAAACTTCAACATCACTTGATACAAATAGTCCTGTTAAATCACGTTAAATGTTTTCTATGCATCCATGAAGGGTATGACAGCTGGTGTCTCCATATCACTGCAGCCTGGGTTAAGTTACAAATTATACACATACCGTCCTCTGCTAGCCTCCTTCTCATTAATCCAGCTTGGCCCTTCCAAATCAATTTGGCTATAGCATTTTCTGGCCTGATCTTTAGTATTTTAACACAAACAGGGTGAGTTGCAGTTCATCTGTCCCAGGATTCTTGTTTCCTTGGTGGGATCAGAGGAAATTCATGTTCTCTTTCCTGGGAAAGGCAGCAATTTCTTTGTGGTAAGTGAAAGCTTGCCACTCTCTGCTGAAATAGCTGTCCCTCACCCAGGAACACGTTGTGCTGTGCAGCTCCCAGCCATGCCTTGTCTGACCTCCAGAAGTCACCCCATACCACATCTCAGTCATGGGAATTGTGACAGCCAGAGCAAACCCACAGAAGATCAGAGATCAGCAGACTCTTTCCTATCCATGGCTTCCATATCATTTTAGTGTCACCACATTAAAATAATTCCAGAAATTTTTATGTTAAAAAAATCTTGTTTGCAGGTGAAGGAGAAACTCACCTTATACTATTGGAAACCTTAACAGTAATTGAAGAGTCACTGCTAGTCTAGATCTAATTTTTACAGAAAAAGAAAGAATAACAGTGCAATTAAAATTGTTTCACACACACCTGATTTGTACCCCTTTTCTTGGTGTCAGGCTACTCTTTCATGCCCTGAGGTGGATGGTCTCAGTCTGATGGGGCTGGACTTGTTGCAGTGAGTCAAGGACATCTGGAGTGCTTTGCAAGGAAGGTCGTGATGTTCAGGCTGGTGATGTTTCCTTTCTCGATCTAGGATCCACTTGGAATAATTTTCATAAGTTTTCTAACTTGTTTTTTTTACATCTTTCTCTTTCTGCACTGGTCTGTAGCTCCATATTTCTTTGGAGTTTACTATAGGGGGTACCTTTTACATATGTTGGGTGCTGTTTCTTTTTCTCATTTTACCCTAAAACCAGGTTTCTCCAGCTCCACTTTTATTGAACTTCACTGAACTTCACTCAAATTTTATTGAAAGAAGACATGTTTATAGCTGTGGGATCACCTGTGCCACATTTCTCACCATCCCATGCCTGTGCTCCTCTGTGCCTAATTCTGTCTCCACTTCTCCATGGATGTTGCAGCAGACCTGTCCACCCCTACACTGCATTGTTGTATTTATCAAAAATAGCTCATTCTTCATAGAATAACTACAGTCTCTGTAAAACTATGGTTGTAGCACACAAAGATATACAAAAATAAAACAAACTAACTTTGCACACGTGTTCAGTGAGAGAACTTGCTGCCACATTTTAATGAAGCAAAACAAAGTAAAGCAAAACCACAACCAGGTCATGAAGAGTTCAGTCATAGCAGAGCCTGAAAGACTCAGTCTTGAATATTTTGAAATCCAGTGTAAAGCTTTTGGCCTGAGAAAGGCAGTGCTGCACTACAGGGCTACCTCATCCCACGATGCTCTGCTCAGCTTCATAGGCAGTAGTTTCCCCAGTGCCCCACCTGAAAAGCAGACCTTGGGCTTTGGAGCATGCAGGGGTGGATGACCGTGACACACAAAGGCAACAGCATGTTTCAAGCATTAGACCACTCTGCACTTGCTTTTTTTGATTAGCTGTTTGAAAGCTGCTAGTGGAGAAATGCTGTTGTGGGTGATGGAACAGGTATCTCTTGCTTTTCATCTCTTGAGCTCCTGGCTTGTCTTAGCAGAGGCAAAGGCTGAGTTTAAACAGCCCAGATGCATCCCAGCAGGCCTAGGAAAGGTATACCTCCTTAGGATTACCCTGCTTGCTTCCAGAAGGCAGCAAAGCACTTCACATTTGGCATAGGCAGTTTGCCAAAATTCCTTTATTTTCCCTTTTAGACGCATCGTTTCCCAGATAAATAATACCTGAGAATTTCTGGCATCACTGCTGTATATTCTGTCCTTTAAAGAGACATGAGTGGCCACGTCTGCATCAGCATGGCTTTCACTGAGTTAGAGCCATGAGGCACTGGGCACTTTTATCTGAAGCTGTCAGTAAGTTTCTGGCCCTGACAGTCCTGCTGTAATAAGACACTTAGTGCCACCGAGCGAGGAAAATGCCACTTCTGTTTGCAAAATGGACACACTTCCCTGAGTAATAAATGAAGTGAGTTGCTGTCCGTGTGGGCTGGCAGTTATCTTCTGCTCCTTGCTCCTTGATTTACTGCGAGTGGGAGCAGCTTGGCACTTCAATATTGCAAACTAAATACCAATCAGATAGGTGATCTTTTGAGTTCGCATCTGAGAAGGAAACAACTTTCGAACTGAGGTTCAGCTCTTCTTTGGTTCAAATCATGGCACTCAACTAATCAAAGAGTTTGATCAGCAGGTTTTATGCAGCTCCAGTCTGCAAAGCCTGTTCTGGGCTTTTTCCTCTCCGTCTTCCTTTCCCTGCCTCTTTCAACAGTCAAATTTTATATCAAAGGCTGATTGAAGCTTTTAGACTAGTATTACACTGTTCACTGGTTAAGTGGAAGCTGCTTAAAATCATGCATAATTGCATTGTCTTTGTGTATCTGTTTTCCTTGGCAGCTCTCCTGGCATGTGGAATCAGTGGGTCTCTCAGAACCATCAGGGCCAGGCACAGTTTAGCCAATGAAAATGCTAATTAGGATGGAAAAATATATTATATGCATTCCACATGTTTAGCTCTAAAAAAATCTGAAAAATCTATAGACTTAACACTCTAAAAATGTCAGATACTTCTCTCAGACCATGTCTTGGGAGTTCTACAAGCCCCAACAGAGAGAGATTACATTGTTAATGCCTTCCCCCCCCCCAATAATTAAATCCACATGCACACACGATACAACATGAGCCCTGTCTTGACTTTCAACTTCAGAGACGTGACAGTGGTTTGCATTGAACTTCAGGGTGTGTTTTAAAATAACACAAAAATATGTCAACTAAATATTGAAGCTACCAAAGGCAGCCCCTGGGCTAGGAGAGGCAAGTACCCACCCCTGTGCAAACCTCCTGTGCTGCCTTGTGTCACGTCCTGTACAGCAGCAGAGCCTCCAGTTGCACAACCAGATGCTCCATCTCCTATAGAACCCCGTCTCACTCAGGGTACAGCAGGCTAATTAACCAATAGCTAATCAAGAGATGGATTCCATCCTGTTCCTCAGACAGCAACCCAGCACCTTGTGTACCACAGCCCGCTCAGCCTAGGGCAGGGTCAGCCCTCAGACCCCACAGCTGGAGCTCAGCAGCCAGCTGGCATCCCCCAAGGGAGCTGGGCAGGATGTGGCCATCCTCCACTTTTTCCAGACATCCCCATCCACCCTAACAGGTCTGATTCCTTCCTCTGTGTCATCCTCCCCTCCTTCCTGCAGGCAGACTCCATGGATTTCTCTCTGTCGTTCACTTCCCACTAAAGGCAGGATGTTGTGTCCTATCCCTTGCCACTCTACTGGCAAAGGGAATTTGGGTCCCTGTGAGGGAGCCTGTGCCTGGCATAGAGGGATCATGGGGCTGCCTGCAGCTGCTCAGTGCCTGCAGCAGCAGCACAGCCACTGTGGTGGCACACGTCTGGGCCAGCGCCATGCAGTAGCGAAGGGCAGCGGGGCAAGGTCAGTGCTGGGGCACCTTGGGAGCATGTGAGAAGAGAAAGTTCACTGTGGCAAGAGTGACCCTTAACTCGGGGAACCTTCCTGGGAGGGCATATATCTGCAATGGCAATGCTGAACCACTGCTGCAGCACTGGGGTAGCTAGAGGAGGCTCATCGGAGAGTCTACAAAGAAGGTTGTTAATGTTTACAGTGTGCTGAGCAGTGTATACTTTATTTTAGCCTTACTCTTTGAAAGGGATGAATTATTGTATACTGCACTCTCAGTGTCACAGGGCCCCTTGTAATTCCGGTACTTTGCTACAGACCATTTCTGAAAGATAAAGAAGGCGAGACCACATTTACAGCCACCGGAGGAAGGGCTCACTTAGCCCCTTCCTTTACTGGCCACTCCACATGCTCCTGGCACTGGGTCCCCTAAGCCTCTCATGTGCCCAGGAGTCTGGCTCACTGCTTTGGCACTAGTCAGGAGTGAAGAGGCAAAAGGGGATGGTTCCCCCACATGCTTGGCATGCGCCAGGACTCGCCTTCCCTTCCCGAGGCCCTGGGGCTGCTGTGGAGACACAGAGCTTATGCGTTAGTGCAAAAGGAGGGGATCCCTTGGAGGAGGAGAGCATTAAAACATATATAGCTGCAGAAAATGAAAATGGTGTTAAGAAAACAAGTCCAAAGGTTTTAACTGTTAAAGTGGAAAAATAACATTTCATAAACATAATCTTCCTAATACTGCATAAGGTACATCTCTGTGTCATGCAGCACAATAATTTCCTGTTCAGCTTCACTTTCTGAGCAAAACCAGAGAACAACATCGGCAAGCTGTAACAGCAGAGCTGGGGCTCTCCCTCAGCCACCAGAGAGCCTGCTTTTTCCTGCCTTACTCTCAGCATAAGCCAGTTCAGCCACCGGGTGATCCTCTTGAATCGCTTTTTAACAGAGTCAAAAAGACTTCTATGGCAACAGCCTTGTTTGTGTGTGAGTAAGGAAGGGGATTTCTAGGGAAGTAGTGAAGGGGGAGGGAAAAGGACATTTGGCCAAGAACTGCTTACACAAGTAAAAACCAGATTTCCTCCATATCTTGCTTCAGAGTAAGTTTTTGGAGAACAAGAGCTCTAGAAACATGTAATTACCATTTGCTTTCTCTACTTCTTTTTTTTTTTTTTTCTTTATGGTATTGCTGTTTTTTGCTCTGGTAGAAGCGAGCTTGATTTGCAGACTCGTGCATCTACCTGCTGCTGCGTTTGGAGAGAAGACCCAGCTCCTGCTCGGGGTCTGTCCTCCCTCCTCGGACTCTTTCCTCCCTCTGCTGCCCCCACAAAGAACCGACTTTCACACGTCCTACAGCATGTCCCGACTTCCGAGGTGTGAGAACGTTTGTTGACTGTGCTCGGCTGATTCCAGATTGTTTTTCCATTTTGGTGGAGCTATATTTAGGCTGTCCAGTAACTATGTCCCGGACTTTCTAAAATAAATCAATGCACAAGGCCCTGGTTCAGCGGCCGCCTGTGCCAGCGCGGAGCCCTGCCTGCCCCCAGCTCGCCTGCAGCCTCTACAGGCTTTGAACAGCCGCTGCCAGAGATCCGGTTGCAAGTTCGGGGTTTAACAGGTCTCTTCTCCTGCCCCACTCTGCCCTTGTGTCCCGCCTGCCGCTCGCTGACCTGCACTCAGGTTAATATAGCTCTGGTATGAATTCAGCTGAATTACAGATTTGTACCTATGCAGAGAGGCCAGAGCTCCTGGGGTATTTTCCTATTTTAACCATCACTTGATACACATTTAGATTTGTAAAAAAAAAAACCTGACCTTCTTTGACCTCTGTAGGAAAGAAGTCAAACAAAATAATCTCTTCTATTGCAAGTTTGGTCTTAAATCTGTATTTCTGTCCCAGGGATCCAGTTATAAACTGAACCAAGGGTTCAGTTTACAGTCTGAACAATTACTGACTGTAATTTTGTCAGTTGTTCTGCAAAACTTGGAGAGCCAGTCACAAGAAATTTTCTCCTTACTCACTGAAGATGGTTTTTTTTTTTCTTTACTGTTGACTGGAGATTGTGGAGCTAGTTAGAGAGTAACTCTACAAGAATTAGGTGTGAAAGCTGAAATATGATTTCCCCTTATTTCAAAAGTATAAAGATCTGATTTTGGCTTATGCCTTTTACCCACCAGTAGTTGGGTTTGTAGCCACACACTGTTGCTGCAATAGAGAATTCTAAAAGTTTGTTTTAACTCTCTATCCTGTGGAGACTTTCCAGTGTTTCTGTAAGGCTCATTAACATATTGATTTTATGGACTAGCCAGTGATGCTCTCTGCTCACAGATATCAGCCATGGGCTAAGGCTTAGTAGCATCATTCAGAGGTTTTTGCAGAACTGAGTTCCCACTAGGCTGGCAAGGTTGTGTGCCTGCAGCCAGTCTGGCCCCACAGAGTGGAGGATCTCCAACATGAAACTGAGTTTGATATCTAAAATATCACAGCCACATTGTCCTTTATTTAGAACTCATTTGAGACCATGTTAGTAATTAATTGGTTGTTCAGTTTTTGTGGTTAGGAGAGGATTCTAACCCAGCTTTCAGTGAGACAGCATTGGAATTGAAACATGCAAAACATCTTCAAACACCCTGGTCTGGCCCAGCACTGCATTTCTTCTCATGCTGAAGTGTAATTGCATTCTCTGTTTACCAGACCTTTTGTAGTTGAAGTACACATGGGTCACATATATAAGATTTTGAACTGCACACAGCTATTAACCAAGGTGCAAACTTGTCAGAATCAGGCAATATGAACTTCCAAAGTTCAAAGGAATGGTCAAAACCTACCAAATTGCAAATTTTCTCATAAATAAAAAAACTCCAGTATATCAGCTGTCAGGAATTCAGTGCCTAATCTGTCCCATCATTGAGTGGACTGATAGGGACACTGCAGTTGGAAAGATGCCATTCTGGGAAGATACCACATCTAATCTGTAAATTAATTCTTGAAGATTTTCAACAGTTTTGTCTAACCAGCTTTTTCATTGTTGTTTTCTTTTTAAGAAATCTTGTGACTTCTGCTCCAGTGATCTGGCCAGACCCAAGAGTGAGGGGATGAGAAGCTTCAAATCAAATCAGATGTGAGAGCTAAATAAATTGGGGGTCTTTTGGCAAGGCTTCTCAGAAACAGAGAAACAGATGTAAAAAGAGGAACAGAAGAAACAGCAATGCCCCAGCTGCTCCTAATGAGAGTCCCAGCAGGGAGCTGGTTAACCCTGCTCAGGCTCCTGGATAACCAGCGAAGAACCGAAAAAAGGCAGTGTCAGCACACACAAGAGTTAAAATGGCTTTTTCCAACCTTGTGAGCTGCCACCACACGCTGCCAGTATTGTGCTCTGGCACGTATTGCACAGCCCAGCAAGGTTCCTGCCTGTCTTGTGCAGCAACCATGAAATGATCAGTCCAGCCATTTTTGGCAAAACTTGACTAGAGAACATGCCTGAAAAAATTGCATGCACTGTCACTGTCACCAGTGTGGCCTGTGTGGTGTGAAAAACGAGATACATAAACAATTCAAGTAGAGTTGTTCGCCAGTGGTGCCACGTTTGGGGTCTGTCACGCTGTACCTATGGTGCCAGCAAACTCTTTACTGAAAGGAAAAAAAATAGAAAATATGTCATAAGACCCTCCCCAGAAGAAAGGTTTCTGCTGCCCTCTGAACAGTGGCTGGAAAAGTTCCCATGCACTCCAAGTGCCTGTGGTTATATTAGTCATGCGACGATGAGAAAATGGTCTGCTCCGGGGGCTCGGCTGGTGGTGGCTGGGGGAGTGGGACAGAGCTTCCCCAGCTGCTCCACCTTTTCCTTCCAGACCAACAATGAAAGGGGGAGAAACCACTGACAAACATGCATGGCAGCTCAGGTCTGAGAAGTCAGGGAGGCTGATCCATTGTTGAAGCTGAGGAGGGCAGGAGAGGAAGACAGGCACTGGGTAGTTTCAAATACTGAGAAGCGGTATTTTAGCAACAGTTTTGAAATGCAAACAAGAAAGGTTTATTGCATAATGTTTCCTGGATTTGAGGTAATCTTTGTTACAAAAACAAGTTGTCACTTGTAGATTTTTTTTCATTCCTGATTAACCAAACTCCATATTGCCCACCTCTGAAATACTCCTGTTTTGTGACTCTCTCATTGCTAGAAAACTAAAAAGAGAACCCTTGACTGGCATGAAAACTCTTTTCTTGCCTTTTTTGGTAGAATGTCCTACTACAATAGTTCTGTTGAAACAGAAAGGGTACTTTCTAATTGCTAAGCAAAAAAAAATAAAACAAAAAGCATAAAATATTCAGCAGAGTAACACATGTTTTAAAGATTGTATTTCTGAGCATCGTGTCATGTTCTGATATTAGAGGTAATGCCCTGCATTACCACCCTGTGGTGGTGAGGTTTGAAATGCTGATATCCAGCAAGCAGGTAACAAACTAAATAATTATGTAAAAGAAATATGTAAAAACTAACCAAAACTGATCCTTATTTCTGCTGAAAACCAGGCTTTTGAGTAAGCATATTCTGCTGTGGTGACTTGCATGTGTTGTGGCTCACATGCCTGTTCCACTGTCAGGGTGTAGCTCCCATGCCAGACTAAGTCTCACATGGTGCCCCAGGGATTGGTACCTCCTAAGCCCAAGGAGCTCAGCAGGCTGGGGGAAACTCCAAGGAACAGGAGCATGGGGTTCAATCTAGTGGTACTTTGGGAGTGGCAAAACTTTAAAGATTCTGGTTTCTTATGGTTTCTAGGAGTCAACTTGTTCCATATAAAGCCAACTCTGTGAAAACTGAGTGGCATTAAAAGTGCATTTTCCCGGAGGAGTTAGACTGCCTGGAAAAGTGTTGGCCACCTGCAGGAACAAAACCAACGTGCTTCTGCAGTGATCCTGGTGACGTACCTGCATAGCTGAATGTGCCCCATAGTTAGAAAAGTTTCCATGCCTCTGTGTTCTTGACGAGAGAGGAAGGGCTGAGTATGGACATAGTGGACCACAGTGGAATGCAAGGCAGGTCACAAGCTGTAACAACAAGGAGCAGACGGCCAGTGGTAGGTGTTTAGTGTATCTGTATCATGGTTTTACAATGTGAATTTAAACTGTCTATATAAGGAGCAGCTGAGGTACTTATAATCCATTAAGTTTGACAAGGAACATTACTGGATTTAATATTCTCTCCTAGTGGTCTTGCTGGAGTTAGAACTTGCATTGTAACAGCTATTCCTATTTGTCTTGTTATCCTTGCTAACTACTATTTATCTGCTCTCTTTTTCTTTGTTTTTATCCCTGCATTTCTTTTAGTTAGTACTTGTAGCATCCTGCAGTATTGGGGAGGAAATCTGGACATGAAGCTGCACAGCAGGGAGAAACTTCACTCTAGCACTAAGAAGCAGCAAGAAAAGATACACAACATTTAACTTATTTCTTGCTCCCTTGCCCTATATCTTCTGCTGGAGTACAAAAACTGGAGAGGGACCATGCTAAATACCAAGGGATTTAGCTAGCAGGAAACAAAATGTGTTTGTACTAATTGCTAAGTGCTCAAATGTGTTAAAAATATCTATATAACAATAACATTCTATTTCATAGCTTACATATGACTTGATATTTCCAAAGACACTGTTAAACAACAATTCTTACTGAAGTCTCTGAGAGTGAGGACAGCTTGTATGCACACTAAAGTGGACAGGTTGAATGCAAACAAACATTACATTTTCTGGCAGAAGTCCCAAACTGAGATCTAAAACTTGGGGAATTGATGAAGTAATGCATCCTAGCAGAAAGTTTGGGAATGATTATCTTCGAGGAAGGCTACATTTGCTTCGGCTTGTGTATTGCAGCCAGGAGAAGCATCTACAAATGCAAAGCCAAAAAACCACCAGCACAGAAAATTTGCAGGATATCTGCAAATCTCTCATATCAGCATGTTTTATGAGTATCCAGAGCTGCTCTAAATCTTTTCTTGTCAAAGTGGCATCTCGTTCTTGTTAAAAACAGCAAGAAAATAAATTAAAAAGTAAACCAAACCGTACAAAAATTGAACGCATGATGCCAGCTGTACTGCAGCATCACAGATGATATATGTTTGAATCTCTGCATAGCTGTGATGTGTGTCTGAGCAGCTGGACTGGCATTGACCTTCTGTGCAGAAAAAAAATAACAACATTGAAGGAGGAAAAGAAAAAAAAAAAAGAAAACCCATTCCAGATAATGAGACCGCAGAGCAACTTGTTATTTGGAAAATGGTTTCTCACTGAACCATCACGTCTGCACTGGGTTGAGCTAATCCCCAGTCCTAAGCACCAGCAGGACTGATCTTGGCTGAACTTTGTGACTCTTGTCTGTCAGGCTCAGTGAGGGAGGAGCCAACATTCCCTAAAATACCCCTTCCCTGCCATGGTTGGGCAGTTGCCCTCCATCACTGGTGTGAGCAGCACTCCTGCTGTTTGTGTGCCAAGCTGCTGGTGATGGGGCGAGAGGAAAGTGCTGGAGACTGTACAGCAACTGTGCACATCAGAGGACTCTGGTGCTGTAAAGTGGCTCAGCCAAATAGTTCCACTCTGGTTGACCTTAAAAATAAGAATCAGGGAAAAGCGTAAGAGTCCACTGAACCTCCAAGGCTTGTCAGCACAGACAGCAGCCTGACCTAGCCAGCTTGGTCGGATCAGTGGAATGCAGCATGAGGGCTCGTGTGTCTCTGTAACTTGCGTGTGCAAAGGGACCAACCCAAACAAAATCAAGTGGTTATAGCCAGCTAAGAGCACAGCACTTAGAAATTAGGCTGGTTTAACTAACACAGACATAACAAGACTTGCTTTTCTTGAAACATGTATTTGAGACATTGAGTAACACGTCTGAGAAACTATAGAATGATAAGAATAAACGTAGGTCTTGGAATAATCATGTTCTCTTGTGTGCACCTTTGAAACACTTAACATCCTTACATACTTTACTGTAAAGTTTGTGGAACTTTATGGCCTTTGTTATTAAAGTCACTGAAGTAGTTTTTATTAGGGAGAGGTGGAATCTTTTCTCTCCATCACTTCTCACTGAACCTGCATCAATTCCATTTAATTTTACGTTATTCCTCTCGAAAATTATTCAAGCCCACTCAGATGAGAGCGAAAAGGTCAGAACCATAAATTTTTGACCTTGCTGGGTGAAAGGAGACATTACACTCAAATTCCTGTTACTAATGGTCACTATACTTCATGGCAATGCAGGCAGCACTAAAGGGCACCAGCAATGACATCTTTCATCACTTGTGCTAAAATGCTCTTCACTTACTGCCTCTAGCATGGGGTGCCAATGAAATGAGATGTAAATGGATCTGTTGACAAACAGGTTAAATGTCAACACCCATGATGATACGTTGTTAGTAGTAAGGGCACAAGATACTACAGAATTGTTTAAAAGGGGCAAGTGCTGAAAGGTGTCATCACAGTTATTTACTGTGTAAGTACCATGGTTTGACTGGTTGGCTCTGGTTCAGTGCAGCCCTCATCCTAATCTCCCTTTTCTTTCTGACAGCCTTGCTCCAGACTTTGTTGCTGATCGCCCATATCCTTTTGCTTCTGTTAGTGTTGCAATGCAGCAGGAGGAGTTAGAGGACACACACGGAGGCACCAAGCCCTCTTGGGACCAGTGACTAGGGACTAAAATGCCTTTTGCTTGGTGCAGGCCTGGGGGTGGTGAGAGCTCCTAATAGGAGATGTTAGATATTGTGCAACTCCAGGCAGCTATTAGATGTAACACTCCTTCTGTGTGCTCTGACTTGTTTGCTTTAGAGGAAGACTTTTTAATCACACTGGTATTTATAATTTATATTGTTTTGCAATGTTTTTATTGCTATTCTGAGTGTCTGTCCAGGGCTTTTGCTAGGCACAACTTATTCAATGCCATTATTCTTGCTTGCTTTTCTACTGTAATAAGCATCTCAAGACCCTAAGAGTTGCTACTAAGAGAAGCAAACTGAAAATCCCCCTTTCTCTGAAATTGAAATACACAGATTTTTTCATTGAGAAGAAGCTGGAGT
The DNA here is from genome assembly GCF_001715985.3 of Manacus vitellinus. NCBI lineage: Eukaryota > Metazoa > Chordata > Aves > Passeriformes > Pipridae > Manacus > Manacus vitellinus. Next base: position 40,676,136 of record NW_021940535.1, read on the forward strand.
GAGCGACTGCTGCTTGTTTCCTCTGTGCCTCAGGCAAAGGAGGAAAGATCCCACAGAAAATGTTAGAAACATACACAGACAAGATGGTATTTGTGATTGACTTAGTGTCTTCCAGGCAAAATAGTTTATAAGCAGGATAGAAATTAGACAAATGATTCATTCTTTCTGTAAAGCTGTATTACTATCTTATGTTTTATATACTGTCATGTCCTTATGTCCCATTAAGGTCTGCTGTCTTAGGTGATGTGTAAACATGTTGAAATATATAACAGGCAAGATTAGACTTATTCCAGTCAGTTTTTGATGAATAAATATTTTGATGGTACATTTTAATGATGTGAATGGAGAAACTACCCCATGAAAGGATGTTAATATGAAATAGCCAAAGGGAAAAGCAACTTCTAACAAGATATGAGCAGCTCTGAAATCACAAGGTTTCCCGTCTTAAGCTGATGGATTTGTCACTTCCTCCCTTGGCTCTTTCACAAATGTAGATGCCAAGTGAAACAAAAATAATAACATCAGGTGAAAATCTTCATAGATTATTACAGGAATCAAAAATCTCCATGCAGAGCATTAGCAAAGTATCTCCAGGAAAATTTAATGTCAGCATAAAATGTAAGTATAGAAAATATATATAAAATACTCTTAATAAAAAAAGAAAGTATGCTAAATAATAAAAGGAAAGCACGACATGTAAGGTCAGCAGGAACTTCTATGGAAACAGGACTGGGTTATGGCTCAATCAGGGATCATCTCAGATGTTTCTTGTAACTAATCCTGAAATAACTTCTTCTTCAGATAGAACAATGCAACTTTGAAATGAGAAACCAGGGGAAACATGGTAACTCCTGACACTGAAGAAATAACGATACACATACTTGATAGTTTCTATACTTTGAAATAAATTTTAGTTGGTGCAGTAATTAGTGGCAATGCTCTATTTAAGAGATTTTCAAATATGAAGATTAAATGTTGGTTTGCAAACCAGTAATGACCACTTACATTCTAGACTTAAACAATAGAAAGGATCTAAACTTTGAGGCCAGAGAGCAGAATGTCACCTCGCTCCTGGGGAAACCTTCCCTTGCAACATCTTTTCCCTAATGTCATCTTCCTTAATGTTCCTTCTTCAGGAGGTACTGGGCTGCGAGTGTGATGCACACCACAGTTCCTTAGTCCCTCCTAGAAGAAATAATTTTCATGGAAATATCCCAGACATGCTGGTGACAAGTCATTTTGCTACATGGCAGATAACAGTACGCTGCTTGGATTGCTCTCCAAGGTCTCTGAATCCCAGTTTGGATGTGTCCTCCAAATCCTCCTGACTTTCTGCTTTCTTTTACTTTTTCCTTATGTTATTCTTAGGGCTTCTCTGTTTTGTTCTCTAATGAGGCAGCTCCATCCAGCTGCTTATAGTGCTTATTCTTTTCACGGTTTCCTTGTGTGTCCCTCAAAGTGTGCCAGGTAGGAGCATGCATGTACTGGGCAGTTCTCTTGCTGTTTGCAATAATAAGAAAGGGAGTATTATATAGCCCTTTTATATTAAATGTCTTGAAGGGTTACAAAACTTCTCCTGCTATGGTGCTAAAATGCTCTCAGTCTACCTCAGCCCATATATCCCTGCATGCCCCTCCACACAAATGTCTTCTTCTTATATTAAAGGAAGTACCTGGAACCTGGTCATTTATGGAACGATGCTTGAGTGGTTTTGCTTTCGTATTTCATCAGTTTTGCTTCTACCTACTCCTGTTTCTCTTTCTCTTTTCTCCATGGTATTTTCCATTGTTTCCTTTCTCTGCCTATTCATCGCTCCTGTGCCTTCTGGTCAGGTCCTGGCTCTTGACAGTCTGTACAAACTGACTCCCTGGATGGACCTTCTCTGCAGACCTCTGCTGAAGTCCATGATCTCTCTCATCTTTCCTAACTTCTCTTCTGCCACTTCTTGGACCTTTCAGCAGTCACAAGACATCTTCTTCCAGTTCCAGCTATTCATAACTGCAAACTTAAGAGTTGTCTCTCAAACCCAGTAAGAGCAGTAAATATTTATAGTGTGTTAATATCTTAACTGGTACTTAGGTATTACTGATGTTGTACAAACTCAAAGGGAAATGATCTTCTCCTGACAGCAAAAACTGCTGAAGGTGGGTTCAACGGAGTGCCTTGGGGCAGGTTCAGCAGAGTACTTCAGGGCAGTGTGCATCAAAGGGTGTCTGTGCTGTGCTGCAGAACACCATCTTTTCGACTGGGAACTCAAGAAACTTTTGTGTACCATAAATTAATAGTCTGTATTCTCCCATCACTGTGTTGCCATACAAATCCCAGCCAAAAACCTCATACTGCATACTAAACACTGGCTAAAGAACATCACACATTACATAAACTTACATAAACTATTAAGGTTACCAAAAATTTAACTCCTCAGAACAACAATATCTAGCAGCCTTCAGACTGTAGTGCGAACTTCCTCAGGAAATACCTCATCACCTTCTGCCCTCAGTATAAACTCTGTTTCTTTGATGTTACCTTCTCTTAAATATACAATAACATGTGTGTATTGTTAGAAAATTCAAATCATTGTATATACTGGAAGAGAGAGTAAAAGAGAGCAAGCATGTGAGAAGCTAATCCCAGTGGGAAGCTCAGGATGGAGCTCAGATGTGGTGATGAAGTGTATAAGTTTCAGTGTGGGAAGGACAGAGTAGCCGAGTGGCTTGCCAGGACAAAGAAGTTGCTTTTTATTGATGTGGAAAGGGACCCCACAAGGTCTGACTCCAGGCTTTTGGCTTTACTGGTTTTTGCAATGAAGAAAAGATACCCCATATCTTGCTACCATAACAGGCACTGTTCAAAATAAGACAGTAATAACAAACACAATGGCATGTACCACAGCCTAACCCTAGGGTGAGAGCAGAGATAACATTATTCCTGCAGTACTTTTTTGTGGTCTTCAGCTCTGGTCCAGTGCAAAGCTCCTTAATGGTGACAGCGGTGACTCCAGGGCTTGATAAGCTTATCTTTATCCGTGGAGTCAGAGCATGTTATTAGCAAATGTGTATGGATTCTGTGTTCTGCTATAATGCATGTTTGTATAGCCTTTTCTGACAGTTAAAGATGTGCTAAGTTTCCTTGACAGAAAACAGACGTTTTAATAAAATGGCTGCCATTTAACTAGAAATTCCGGGGCAAAGCTCTATGGGAAACCGTTCCCATGACCTTCAGGGGGTAGGAAATGTTTGCCATTTAATAGGGCTCCATACTGTAGAAAAAAATCCTTACTCGGCAGTATTCAGGCTTTTTTAACACAGCCCTAATGATGCAAGTCCTGAGGAACTGCATATGCTGTTTGTAGAAACATATTGCAAATTACACTCATCTTTAATTTCAGAAAAAGAAACTTTGAACCACTATTTCAGAACAATGAATTTGGAACAGAGTAAGACTGAAGCAGGATCTTCTGTAATGCATCTAATTTCATTACATTACACATTTTAAACCTGAAATGACAATTGCTTATTGATTTACTTACCCATTTATGCAGATGACTGTTAGTTTTATATGTCTGGTAATTCCTACTTATACTTTGCATGGGCTTTGTTTTGGATCGTATCTAAGTTCACATGTAATGTATTTATTTTAATATAAAGCATGTTTTACAGAAGTAGCAAAACCTATAACCCATCTGTCTTTATTCAGTGTATTCTGTTCATACTTAAGGGTCATCAGCTTGAATTAGGACCTTTTTCAACATTGACGGATTGTTTATAGCCTGCACATGTCACTGAGAAATTGTAAGAAAAAATTTATTTATGAGCTGCCCTACCTGGGAGTGCTCCCCAGTGGCAAGATGAGAGGTGACCAATGGGAACCAAAGTTGCAAAGGAAGTTACACCACTTGTCTTAAAAGCAAGAGACAGGTAAGAGATAGAAAAGGGATGAAAAGAGGAATTCATAAAAAGCTGATTCATCATTAATCTGCTTGTATTCAAACACAGACAACAATGGCCTGTTTTATGATCAGGTTCTGCCCTTCCAAAGCTGCATTCCACTTTTGGAGGGAGAGTATACTATATGCCATGAACTCAGGGTTATTGGCTTCATTTCACCAGAGCTTGTGTTGAAACTCCACTTTGTGGTTGGCAAAGAAACGAAATGAGTCTTTGAGGCAGGCAAAAAATGAGAGAAGCTCTGCGGAGTCCTCCTAGACTGGTTGCTCTCCTGGTTGGCAGAGATGGATGAAAGGGGTGCCCACCCCAAACCTGCTGGATGTGAAGTCTGTGCAGCTGCCTTAGGCAACATTGTCTCTGAGCCAACCAAGGGTCCCTGCTCACTCCTTCTGCAGTGGCACTGCCTCTCTGCATCTCTCAGTCCCACAGCCTTGATTATCTACATGTTATACGGTCTGTGGGTTTGTGTTGCCTGTGTTATACCCAGCCTTTACAGATAAAAATTGAGCTGGATTAAAAACAACAGTGAGTTTCTGTGTTTCTTTTGCATACAAATAAAAATAATTTTGAGGTAAAAGTACAAAATCATCCCTTCTCCTTGGCTCCTCTGGCAGGGTCTTTTGCAAGCAGTATGCTTTACCCTGGCATTTGTGGCAACCACCTTCAGTTTCCTGCAGAAGCAGCAGCCTTTCTCACATCTCCATGAGTAGCATGGCAGGTTGGGCCCTGGGCATAGATCCCACTCTGGTGTGCTGAAAGGCTTCTGCACCCATGAAGAGAGAGCCCATTGCTTCACAGAGGCACCTTCACAACTGTTCTCCTGGCAGAGCACAAGTCCACACGAATCCTAAAGACCTAGCTCAATCCATCACTTATGCCAATGTATAGTAACACTGGAATATGCACATAAGTGCCTAAATGGTACAGTAAGAGAATCCAAGAGGGCTGAAGTTTTGCTTTAGGCTTCTAGCAGCTGCAGAAAGAAATTACTCTAGAAAAAGAAAGCCTGCTTTTCAAAGGAAAAGGAGCTGGTGTGGTTGCACTCTGTCCATCAGACTCCATTCCCCTCCTCCAACCAGTACCTTTCCAGCTCGTGTGCCAACTCAGCCAGATTGGAGCAGGATGAGGGTCCCAAAGAGGCCTGTCAAAGACCCAGATCAATGCCTGCTCTGGGGAAAAAGTCCTCAGTGGGCGTTCAGCTTGTTGGCAGATCAGCTCATGAGTATCCATGCAGGTGGACACCGGATACTTACACCAGAGAGCATCTATTTAATTTAGGGGTCAAGAGAAGGGAAGGGGGAATTGGCTAGACTTCACACAGTGACACCAGGTTGCTCTAATGCTGATTAAGTTGGATTTTCCATGTTAGAGTTCAGCAGGGAGAAAATCACAGCATTTTAACATATTTTATTTGCAGAGCAAATAAAAACCAAATCAGAGGGCTCATTTTTCACCATATTTTTCACACCTGAAATGAGAATCACTGGGGCTTGAGGCTTTGCCAGTTATAACATGATAATTTTGCAGACATTTGTTTTTGGAGGAGGAAGACAGATAGGAAAATGGCATGCATGGGAGAAAATTTCTGGCTGGGTATATAAAGAGCAAATACTCCCATCATGCACTTGATGACAGGTTTTCTTGAAAAGAATCCCTGTGTGCAGGGAGTTGTCTTGTCACTGTGTGCATCATGGGGACATGGTGCCAAAGTGAAAGGAGAATATATATGAGGTACAGTCCACTTGCTGAGGTTTCTTTCCTTCCAAGGTAAGTCTTTGTGAAATTCACTCAGGAAGAACTTCGGAAATGTTGAAAAAAAAAGATTTGACTGAACCCTGAGGTTCAATCTGAGACTGCACAAGACTCTTTTTTCCAAAGAGCAGAACCCTGATATTAGTGCTGATTTGCTTGCCCAAGAGTTGGCCACAGCCTTGGGAGAACGTGCATTCCCATGGGTCAGAGCCTACAAGGAAGGTAGTGAGGCAAGAGTAGGAGCAACAAAACTAGTTTTTTTTTTTTTTAAAATCCAGGTTAATCTACAAAGACAGAGGTAAGAAAAAATAGCAGAGCAACTTCCAACTTACATATGAACCTTGCATCATGTGGAGCCCATCACATAGTGACATTTCTTTTATTCTAACTCCAATTTCCATCCAGAAGACTTGTGTTTTGATAATCTTCTCTACTGTTTCCCCAAATCCCCTTCCCTCTGTAATCAGACGATCAGTCACTACAAAGGATCAAAATTGCCACATTTAAATACTATTCTCCTTGTGAGAAATTACCATCTGATCAAAGATTAACAGCGTGAAATACGTTTCTTGTTTTTGCAGCAAACCTGCATGTCCCTTTTTGTCGATCCAAGTTCATGGAGGTTTATTTTCAAAGCAAATCTCTTGTTTTCCTTTCACCAGAGAGCTGTTATAAAGCCAGCTATTGTTATTGTAGAGTATAACTTCATTTTTTTTAGTCTACTAGAAGCAAATGGTTTTCATCAGGTAAAAAGTCAGTGTATACATGTGTTATATAGACAGGTCTTGGACACAACAAGCAGTTAATGTTTTTTAATTAAATAGAGTGAGAGGGGACACTCAAGGAGTGACCCAGGGATTACTTGTGGAGGAAGTTTCTCTTGTGACTAATAGTGACTACAAATAAGATGGGGTATTACAATAAAATTCTACTGCTGACAAAAATATTAACAGAAAATGATGACAGAGCTTTCATCTGGGACTAGAAGAACATCTGGAATATATTAAGACTGTAAAATTTCCCTTTAAATGTGGGTTGCTAAAGTTAAAACCAGCCACCCAGAAACTATGGCACTCAGAGTAACTCAATATTTTTTTTCATTAAAAATTACTTAAGGAGATTTACATCTTCCCTTGGTTGACATTGTGATGTTCTGCTTGTCCAGACTTTGAGTCCTGAAAATACATATGTGATGAGAAGGAATGGAGGAAAAAATGGTCTCAAATATGTCCTGTTCATCTGGGAAAACAACCCCAGTTCCAGGCGTCCTTCTGCAATCAGTCAGATGCTCTTTGCAACCACTCTGTGCAGATACCAACTGCTTATTAAAACCATATGTGAAGTTGACAAATTATGTATCTAAAAATGCAATATAAGCACCAGATATCGACAGAGATAAACAGGATTGAAGTGGGATGTGCTGGGAGATCATTACAGAAGACAGGAAAGTTTGTTTTAAACAAAAGGGCAGTGTGCTAAAAGACAGCATTGTAGCTAGGGTCCTGTTTCCCATCCTCCTTTCTCCCTATTGTCAGTTGTCATGACACCTCTCGCTGCAATCTTGTCTTAATTTAGGCTGTGAGTTCCTGGAGACAGAAAATATCCTGTAACTTGCGTATATTCCATGCAGCCCAAGAAGTGCTCCTGTCTCTCCTGGATCCTCAAATGGTGTTTGGGAGGCAGCTGCAGCATAAACTAGGGAGCTTGATATCTCTGCAGCTGAAGTCAGAGCATGCACAGTGCACAGGAGGCAGTGGTCTTGTGAGGGCATGCAACACCCTGCTCCTGTAAAGCTGCATCAGCAGGTCTTGAACAACCAGGAATTAGGAATAACTAACTAGCCCTTGTGTACAGACACACATTTTCGGAGCAAAACCCAGGAGATTACACTGCACTGGAAAGTCCCAAGAGGCAAGTCAAGATTTGTAGAACAAACTAGGAGAAAAGGGCTGGCAGTGAACTCCTGCTTTCAGCACACTGGACCAAAACCTGCAAAGCTCCTCAGAGTAGGATTCATCTCACCTGCCCAGAGGACCCAAATCATGAAGACACAGTGTAAATGATCCTACTTTTCCCATTTTTCACTTGCTCTAGTGACAATAGAAATAGGAAGAACTAGCTGCTCAGCTGTTTCCTTCCAGCAGCTTGTGTTGAGTGAGACGAAGCCCCTCCGCTGTGTTCAGAAATCAGCCCTGCCAAAGAGATTTTCTGCCCTACATATTCCATCCTGAGGAGCTTCCTGACTGTTTCTGGAGGAGGCTTGGTGAGGGGAACGCAGCAGAGCTCAGCACACGAAGCACAGGAGGCCTTACTTCGCCACTGGCATAGCAGTGGTGGATTGTGGTCCCTCTTGGAGCCAAGCACCCCATGGTGAAAGACATTAACAAATACAGAACAGAAAGTTGGTCTAGAATAAAAGTCAACTCACTGGGTGGCCATGGTAAGCATCTTATGCCTCAGTTGAATATTTATGCTTCTATTTCTGCTCACACATCCTTCCTCAGAACAGGGGAAGGGTTTTACATTTCTTTCCTATAAACCTTCCATCCAAATCCTAATGCTGAGGTAACAACCCATATTCACAGATCAAAGAACTGTGTTCAAAAGAAGAGAAAAAACTTCTCCTTCTCTTCCTATCTCCCTCTACCTCCCATTCCCTCTTTCTTCTGAACATGTATTTTTGTGGCTGAAATATTCAAAAGTAGCTATAGAAATAAGATCAGGTTTTTCAGAAATTGGCAGAGAGCATCTGTCCATCAAGGTCCTTACAGACAGACAGCACACAGGATCTGAACTCTGATGAGCCACTAGCTACTTTTTTGGCATTTAAGAGGAAGTTTTAAAATGGCAGCCTGCAATGTTAAGAAGGACAAAACCCCATAGATGGCTCCCATCAGGAAAATCTGAACCTCTTGATCTACCTCCCATTTCATCCTAGCAAGAAGTTGGTGAACATTATGAAAAAATCCCAAAGAAAAATCAAATCACAGAGAGAAAGTCTGATCCTGAAAATGTTCCACAAGGAGGAAGACCCAGATATACCCTGCCTTGAGCACCAGTCCTCACCACCTAGCCCCATTTCTGGGCATGGCAGTAATGGTGTGTCATGTATGTGCATAGCAGACAAAGTAGGGGAGCTGGAATAAGCCACTAATGTCCTCAAATTTTCCCTCCTATCAGTAAGTCATTGCTGCTAAAGGCAATAAAGGAAACCTGCCAAATGTAACAGCTAAAACCAACACCCTGAAAAACATAATATTTAGGAAAAGATGTGTATTGGAGCCAGCTTGTGCCAGCTGCCAAGTCTGCAACCACAAGAGGCCTGGGGCATGGGGAGGCCTCCAGGGAAGTGCCTGTTGGTGGCCAGTCACAGGATAACCCCCCTGCTCCTGTGCAGGTGTGAGACTGTGACCCCTACAGCTGATGGATGGTCCCACTGATGGCAGGGGGCTTCAGCTTCCCCTTCCTTCAAACCAACTGCTCTTTGCAAATGGAATTGGAGACAAATACTGATGACAGTCCCAGGGAGGGATGCATGGTCTTGGCGAGCAGTGCCTTGGATAAGGGCTGAGGCCATGACTGCAGCGGCAGCTCACAGAGCCTTAGCAGGAGCTCGACACCAGGCTGGAGCAAAATAAGGGCTTAAGAAAATCTTGTACCTACCAGAGTTGCCTGGATGTCCATTGGAGAGGAACAGGGAAGGAGTTCTTCAACACAGCTCTGGTAGGATCAGCACAGAAGTCTGCACCCTTCTCTGCACTTCTAGAGGGATGCTAGGAGGGATCCACAGCACAGCACAGGAGTGGGGGAAATCTTGTAAGTCTTGAGAAGACAGGATGTGAAATGGCCAGTGAATTCCCTACTTTCCCTATTTGCATACCTGGGGTCTAATCTGGGCCGACAGTGAAGCTCTTTTTCCCAATGAGGGAAATCCCATGAGAATGATATTGCCTGGTTCCCCAGTAGGAAGATTTTGACTGAGGAATTGTGTGTGGATGTTAGCAAGGTGAGCCCTTCTCTTCACTGGTGGCAGTTAGTAGCTCTGTTTTCTGAGGATTTCTGTGCTTTTGTCTGGTTCATGGCTATAGGCTCAAGTGACAAGTAATTAGGCAAAAATTTACTGGCTAAATGCCTAATCTGCAGGCAGTTTGATCTTCTGCCTTAAACTGAGTGAAATTCATGGCTTTGTGGCTACATGATGTCCTCATTGGCTGCCTCTCCCAGCCAGTCTTGGTGTCATTGTCATTAGAGTCTCCTGAGAAGACTGGGACTTGAGGCCAGGATGTGCAAAACCATGAGTGATTTAGGATGACTAGTGGTGATGTCTTTCAATAGCTGTGAACTTTGAAGCATGCTGAGCACCTGTTCTCTAGAGTCAGGCCTGTTCATCCAGAGCAGATGCATATCCAGGGGTCTGAGTTACTGGCCCCACATTTCATGTGAGCTCTGCAAAGCTTCTGCTCCACCAGACAGACCCTATTGGGGCACAGCAGCAGCTTCTGCTGGAAGTGCTACTACAGCAGCAACAGCATTCACTGTATCTCATAAAAAAGTGCACCTGCCCATTTTTGATGGCCATCTCAGTCGGAAGAGTTATAAAACAGCTTTTACAAATTCCACAAGTCCCTCCTGAAAGGTCTCCTGAATTTCTTGGTATTTGAAGGCCTTTTCTCCCCACTGGGCTCCTGGGAGACAGTGCAATTGTTCCTGTCCTGCTTCTCCTTGCAACTTTGTGCACACGCTCTCACTCGCCTGCTATTGCCTGTGCTCATTTTTATCTTCACTCCAGGCATGAGCTGCGGCTCATTGTAACAATATTTCCTCATAAGGCTGTGCTAAAAAGTGAGGAGCTTGTATTTGTTGGTGCTGGGTGGTGGCATGTGAGGCTGCACAAAGGAAAACAGATGTTTGAGATGTTTTTGAAGGTGCTGTCATGAGACAAAACAGGGCCCTCGGCCCTGACATTGTGAAGTTTACTTGTGCTTGGATGTACCAGAGCCTGCTCAGGCTCTTTAAAAGCCCTCCCCTGGGAAGTTTCCATCACTTCCCTTCCCTTCCTCCCCTCCTGCCATCTCTGTTTGCCACCGAGGCTGTGCTCTTTGTACAGATGATGAGGAGATTCACTCCCACCTTGGAGTCTGACCAGCCATTGCCACCTTGCAAAAGCAACTTCTTCAGCCCTGTTTGTTGCACGGGTGACACAGTTAGGAACACCTCATGCAGACACAGCAGGGCTACATTTGTCCCCCTCCAGGAAAGAGTTCCACTCAAACCCCACAGCTTTAAACATTCCAGAGACTTTGTCCTGGCCCCAAGGAATTAAAGAATCCATGCAAATGAGCGGACAAATATCCACTGAGTTCAGGGGCATCTGTAAAGAGGAAGCACTAAGTCCTGTCTCTCTCAAGGGTCAGAGGGAGCAGAGGCAGAGAAAGGGGCAGTACACCAAACTGAGCTTGCTTTCTCCTTATCCAGCCTGATTTGGAAGCACAGTTTAAAAGCTGTTTGCTTAGGAGGTTTGTTATAGCTATGAAAGCTAATGCTGGAGTTACACTGAGCAGCAGGGCAGAGGGTAAAACAATATTTTATTCGTAAGTTAAAACACTTTCACAAGGGTAAAATAAGTAGACTGCTCTGTCAGCAAGTTGTGTGTGCAGGGTGTGCTGGTGGGATTGTCCTGCGGGTACCCACGCCAGGGCTTCCCCCACGCCAGCCTCAGGGTGGGCACGCTGCACGTTTGGGGCATCAAGTCACCCAGGGCACTGCACCCCTCAGGCTCCCTGTCCTCTGGAGACTCAGGTGATTGCTCTGGGGTGAGGAGAGGGGATTATTTTACAAACTAGCCAATCTCAGGGAAAACAGCTCTGTTAAAGCCCTCAGAATATAAGACCTTCTTTCCCCACATTTGAAGTTTGCAGCTGTGAAGCTGTGATTCCTGGAAACTGGTGCCTTCTCCTACAGTAATTGTATGAACTGGGTAACAAAGCACTATCCTAGTATTTAGCAAAAGACTTCTTTAGAACTTGTAAATGTTTGCTACTTCTCTGACCAGCTGGGTTCTTCTTTGAAATAAGTGAAAACTCAGACTTTTAGGTTTTGGTATTTCTTAGTTCTTCCTTTTTTTTTTTCCCTTCTAAAACTTCAGTACTAGTTTGTCCTGGAAATAAGACATGCAGAGGAAACACATTTGAGGAAGATCTGTATTCTGACTATGGGCAAGCAAAGTCCCAGGAGGTGAAGGGACTTGCCCCAAGCCCTATAGGAAGCTTGACCCACACTGTAGAATCAAAGGACCTTTTAAACCCTAAACCTTCATCTTAGTTGCAATTTTCTTGTAAATATTTGGGACTTGAATTTCAAAGTTCAAGCTGGGTTAATCACAAAGAATGCAGCTCTTCCTGCTCTCCATGCAGGGCCGCAAGGTAACAGTCTGCAGTGCCCTCCCGGACACCCCATGCATCTGCAGAGGTTTCAAGTAACATCTGGTCTTTAAACTCAGTATCACACATACAGATTAATGATTACCTGCCTGCTGTCCTGGCTTCCAATCAGTTCCACTTTATTGACTTAGCCCAGGTCTGACAATGGTTTATTAATCTTGCCTTTGTGTATACACAGCAGCCTTATAGTGATTCTATAGTTCCCCTTGTTTTGTTAGCCAAGGTTAGTATTGTAATGCACTAAGGACTTTGTTAACTGGGGCTGCTTGTCTGCAGACTGGAATCCAGGTGAGATCATTATGAGAGCCGGATCAAACTCCACCATTGTGTGAATTATCTCATAGAGGGAGGTTTGATAACAAGACACTGTTGCATCCCGAGAAGAACATGGAGACGAACCTGGGAGACTGTCAGGACCTGTAAGGCGTCCACCCCATGCTGTACAGCACCTGTACTGCTGCCTAGCTCTGGCACCCCATCACAGTGCCTGCAACTTCAGCACCAGGGTCCTGCCTGTACTTCATGCCCTGCAGTCTGCACAGAGCCATGCCTGCCCAGCAGACCAGCCCAGGGTGCCCTGCCCTGCTGCCTGCCCCATCCTGCCCACACCCCTGCAGAAAGGTGGGAACGTGGGCAGCAAGGCCAGGGTTGCAGGGCAGGGTTTTACCTGTGCGGCAGAGATACCAGCTGAAGGCAAACATGTTTGGGAAAGCTGCTCTGGACTATTCCCCATGGTTTGTTCCTGGAAACAGATAATTCAAAACATTTGTCCAGAGGATGGTTCGTGGGATGACCACAAGCATTTTTATCATGGGGCAAATATTTGAGGCGCATCCAGATCAGCTAGTACCAATGTTGTTGTTTTCAACTTTCATAGGAGTCCCTTGGGAGTGGATGCACTGGGAAGTGAGGGGAGGAGGGCTGGGGCACGAGGTGCACCATGGGCTGATGGCTCATCTGCTCTTTCCAGATGCAAGGCCTACTGCAAACACGGATCTGAGAGCTGGGGACTGTGACACAGAACCTCCAAAGGTTTATTTTTAGGGAGGCAACCTGCATATGAGGAGAAAAACCAGCATATTATAAAAAGTAGAGGGAATCAAATAACAGCTATAAAAACGAAAATTTCCAACAAGACAACAACAGAAAATTACATTTCCCCTCATTGTGTGGAAGGGGCTGAGCTTTCAGCCAGTTGTGAAGGAAATAGAGAGTTTACATTATTTGCAGTGTCAGTGAGGACTGACATACAAATTTCCTGTCTGTCTCCCTCTACAAATTAGCAAAACTCACATACAAAAAAAATTTTATATAAACTTATATCTAAAAAATATATTGTCATTTCACTTCATTTTTCTGTTTCTGTGGGGAGAAGATGCACCCCAAGCAGTGTGGTCACAGACACTGTAGCTCAGAAGGTGCCATGGGAAACACAGGAGCATACAGGAGATCAAAAGAAAAAGACAGAAATGGCTGTAATGGTAAAGCAATATAATTCTGCTCCTCATGTCTGGGCCCAGAGCAGCAACTTGCAGGCATGTGTCGATGTCTGTGGTCTCACAGACCAGCACTGCCATTTACTCAGAAGCCCAAAGTTTATACAATATGTGCCTTGCCATGCAGAAAATTACCTCCCCCAATGTTTGCTTTAAGTTTCAAAGCATTGACATGTAAACTTAAATTATTAGAAGAAAAATGCCATATTCTGTCTTGGTTCTTGCTTATCCAGTCTGTGTAAGCAGAAATCACAGCCCATATGTGTCAGAGGGTTTTCCATGTTTTCCTGCACTGCAGCACGGGGTATTTCAGCCAGCTGTGGGCAGAAATGAACCCCACAAGGCTCTTGACCCTGGATGGCTGCTGGCGTTCCTGCTGCTTTCCCAGCTGCTTCCAGCATCCTGTGACTGACGTTGCTGGGCAGGGAAAAAGCAAATGTGCAGAGTCAGCAAGTTGCAAGTCAGGTGTATGTAAAATGAAGCAGTTGACAGTCATTAGCAAACTGCTCAGCATGGCCCTGAATCATTCTGAGGGATGGTTAGGGGTGCAAGAATACCCCAGGCAAATGGCCCTGACACCATATTCTCTCTCAGTGGATCCCACCACAAATAAAACTAGTATTACCAGCTCGTCTTCCTGTCCAAAATTACAACTTTTACATTCCTAATTTAAGGGCAGCTCCTGCCTGCCCATCCCCTGTGTTTGAGGCATGCTGGTTGCTGGATCTCTGGTCTTAGTGTCTTGGAATAAATAGCAGAGCAGTCAGCTGCCCTGTTCCAGGATACATGGAGTCATCAGGGAGCATTTCAGGTAACAGAGGGAGGAATCTTTCAAGATTTTTCACTTGAGAGAAGGAAAGGAGCGTGGAGGAACCTCTGAATGAAAAGAGGTGGATTTCACCTGAAGTATTGTATTGTAAATTGACCCAATTTAACTGCTCTTACTTTTGTAACCAAACAAATTCTCTAATTCTGCCATTGTGTGTTTGTGCATCTATTGCCCCTGTGCAATGGGCTTTTACATGCTCCTTCTGGGGTGCCCCCAGGGCTCATGGAGGTCAAGAGTGATGACCAAGAGTAGAGGGGCCAGGGGGCCAGGCTGAGGCACATGCCCTAAAAGGGGTAAGAAAGAGAGTGCACTAGCTAAAAAACAGTCACTAGGAAAAAGACAGGGGAATGGCTACAAGGTTTGTTGGCTCTGGGGTCTCCCAGGCTGATTAACTTCTGGTGTGGAGTGGGCTCATGTGTTTACCTTCTCAGGAGATGAAAAACAGAGTGAGATTTTGCAGCACTCGGATTCTCTGAATTTTTTTAAGATTTTGATTAATCGTGAGGCAATTTGGCAGCCTCCTCAGATACTCCATCACCCCTATTTAATCAGTCACCATTTAAGAACTTACTCTGTCTGGTCTCAACTGGCATAGCTTGACGGCACAGGGGGATGGGTGGGCCTCAAGGTGCTGGTGAGGTAGGCAGCTGGCTCTGCTCAGGGTCCGTGCCAATATCCCCTTGGTTTCTGCTAGGGGAGAGCTCATGACAAATGTCCTTACATGGATGTAGAACACAGAATAACCTTGATTTGTACTCTGTGAAGTCGCAGTTGGCTTGTAGGGCTCAGGGATATAAAAAGAGCCAGACCTCATGGACCTGGAGGCCATTACCATTAAAGATGGAAAATTATGCCACAGTATTACAACTGTGAGGTTGTGGAATTGTTGCCTGATGGGTTATAAAAGTGGGTTTTCACTGTCCCCTTCAGCTCTCTGTGTGTCTCTGCTGAGCCAGGTGAATGGACAGTGGGGAATCCCTGAGCTGTCTCCATTAGGAACTTAGTTCATACCAGGATGGGACTTTTGAAGCAAAAGTCTTCATGTGTCATGCTTTGACTGTGATCAGAGAAAAGTTCAGGAGGAAATTAACTGGATAACCTTTCAAACAAATGGGAATGCACTCCAGCCATACACTCAACAGCACATGGGACCACATCCAGCCAGTGCAAAGCAAGACCCCCTTGAAAGGCTTAGTGTGTAGTCACGGCCCTGCACACATACTTCCCACTATACATTTTTGCTCACTGGGCAATGATACACAGCCACTGCTGAATTGGTCATAGGTAGATACCTTTTTCCTGTCCCCTCTGCATGGTGGAGGGTTTGTTTAGTGCAAGAAGGTGCTGGCTGGTTCATCTGTTAGCAGAACAGCTTTTCTTCTGCTTTAATGAAATGGCAAGGCTGCTTCATAAAAGTGCACATGATTTGCAAAGCAATCTTTTTTCCTATACAGAATGGAAGTTGTGCTTCGTTTTCCCTTCTAAACATTTCCTTGTCTAAACCAGGAAAATTTAACATTCTTCCTTCCAAAAAGAGAATCCCAGGAATATGCCTAAAGATGTCTATTTACAGACCTTGAGTAACAGTATAGGCCACTGATTAGCTGAACAAAGTAAAACCAAGCATGTCTGGCAGACCAGGATGAGCAAAAATTGCCACAAGAATAGAGACAAGAGCTTCCACAGGAAAGAAATTTATTTTGTCATTTATTTTATGTCTTACAGTGTAGCAGCATTAAAAATGTACAGTTCCCTGCCACTTCCAAGTCTATTCAGATTTACTGCATTTGGGAATATCAGGTTTCCATCACCACTGTGTACCCATTCATTGATTTCCTTCTGTGATGATGATTGTGGCTGGTACATGCACAGTTATCAGAAGTGTCATGTCTCTTCTTCAGCAAGTGAAGCAGATTTTCCTACCAATCTTCTTTGTGCACCATCTGCCATGGAGTATAGTCTTCTAATTGCCTGTTTTTGTATTCACAGCAAGAAGCTGATGAGTAGGTTCCTTTCTGATGTATGTCTTGAAGACTCTGGCTGACTGGTGTTGTAGTTAGATGTTAAACATAGAGTCAAAAGTATCTAGTGAATTGCAACATCTTAAGTCCTGAGCATTTCCATGATGGACATGGCTGAGAACAAGCAAAGCTTGTTTGAGAATTGTTCAGCAAGTTGTGTGTACAAGAGAGTCATCTGCTGCCTTACTTCTCTGTTTCTCTGTCAGGCATTAGGCAGTCATATCTACACACGAACAGTCATCATATTTAAGGTGTTCTAGAATCATTTCTTCTGCAGTGATAAAACAATTTGTCCCTCATTCATTGTTATAGCTGAATGACATGAGAATAGTAATGATGCAGTTGATGAATGAGCAGCTCAGACAGTTGCAAATTTCATGCTAAATGACATTTAGTAAGTCGGAAAAAAGGCTTGTTCAGATAACCATTCAGCTAACTGCCATGCAGATAGCTTGCATTGGGGGTCCTGGGATCCCATTTTCTCACAATTTCTGAACAATCAAACAAGTAAAGGACAATTTTCTTTTAAGATCTCCTTCTGGGAGGTATTTATTTAAAATATTAACATTCTTCCAGCTGCAGATAACTTCACCTTCAGACTAGAGAAGCATCATAACTGTGCTAAGCCAGTGCCACTTAAAAGCTCTGAGGAGCCCATAGAAAATCCCTGATGAGTAACTTGTACATATGTGAATTTTGGTATTTTGATGCTGCCATTTTCCTCCCATTGCTGGTACACAGCACAGTAATTGTCCAGCCAGGTAAAGGGGAAAAAAGTCAAATCAATGAGGACAAGAAGTAAGAAACAGACTATTCAGTCCTCTTGCAGCTCCTACTGTACAGATACTGCTGTACCCTCTGTTTTGCAGTTGATGATACTTTTACACACGCAGCAGCCCAAGTTTCCTCATGTGCTGTACCTTCTAACTAAATGAAATGGTGAAATGATATGAGGAGAGTGATAATCCTTAAGCCTTAAAAGACTGGAAATATCAACTTTAATATGCCATTGAAAGTTTGGGACTTCCCTAAATCTTATTGTGAACCAGCTTTAGCTCTTTGGCCCCTTGTTCTGATTTGTATCTTTATGGAAACTATTGTGACAAACCAGCACACCATAGTGGCTCTGCAGCTCTGATCTTGGTTAATACATTCAACAAAGGAGCTGAAAAAGGGAGTTTTGACTCCTGTTCTAGGTTCTTGGAAGGGTTTGGGCAATTGCATGGTGTGCGAGGGGAAAGTTTGCAGTAAAACAACAGATATATGATTCCTGGATTCGATCACTTAATTAAGAAACTAGAGGCAGGATTCAGGTCACAGATGAGGACACTTGTGTCCACAGGTGATCTGGATGTCTTAGTGATCACATCAATACACCAGTTGAGTCAAGAGGCATTTCAAACAGATGTCTGTGTGATCACCAAAGGCACCAAAGGCTCTCCAACTCCTTTCATGTATTGGCCAGATCACCACTGACAGTAGGAGGATATCAGACACCTTCACCAGGAGACACCCTTGCTTTCCAGGTGGTTGGGTCTCAGGGCTGAATTCCACCTTGAGATTCACAGGTGGATCTTGCTGTCTTTCGTGGGCAGTCGCCAAGAGAGCCTGGAGGCTGGAGAACACACACTGGCCACCACATCGCATCTTGAGGCATGATCATCCATGTTCTCATAGTCCAGATTAGCTGTCCATGTGCATGCTGTCACTCCAGCAGGCTTCTAGTTACAGGCACCAGATAGGTCATGTCACAGTTCTCGCGGGTGGGGGTGGGAGCTTCAGAAAAAGTTTATTAGAGAAGCCCTCCTGTTGAGTCACGAGGTGCAGAAAGGATCCCCTTGCCCTCTAACCTCCTTCTCTGAGAGGAGCCTAGGGGTGTCTGAATCCAATCTTAGCCCCAGATTGTCAATGGTTTAAGTCTATGAAATTATAGAGGTGCAACTGTACCTTTGTACAACTTTGTCCCACAGGATTAAGGATGGTAAATCTTATAAATTTATATAAAAATAGATATTTATTATGATAAATGATTAGACAAAAATATCAATCAGAATTATTTACTACACAGTGTAGAAGCTAAAATTACTAGTATAGTACAGTCTAGTGCCCTATATCAAAGCAACTATATTAAAGATAGCAAAAAAAGAAAGAAACAATTATTAAGTAGAGATTGATGTAACTCACCCACACTAATGGCCATGGGCATATCTCTTATACTCAGCCTTGAGAGGCATCCTCTGCTCAAGGAAGGAATCTCCAGACATGCACCCCAAGACGGGTTATGTTAGAAGAACCTACTCTGTGCAAGTGGACTGGACTTTGGTTGACTGTCTTCAGGTCATCTTAGCCGCTTACCTGCAAAATCTTTTTCTCACTATCAGGATGTTAATTTGGGGTTGATGTGTCAGACTGGTTTTAGCATAATGCAACACCAAAACCAGCATGATATACCCTCTCCCAGTCTGCCACTGATAGCTTTGCAAACGGGGTATTGTTAGAGTCCCTTGACCACATTCCAGGGTGGAGCATCATGCTACAAAAGTGCAAGATCAGGAATAAGAGCACCAAAATATGGACCTCATGTTGTGGATAGAAACCACAAAATCCCACCAAGAAAATCGGAAACAAGAAATTGTCCTTTAAATTAATAAAACATGTCACCCACATTAAACAGACAGCTTAATACAGATTTGAATGCATCAAATAGAATAGAGCTAGATGGAAAAATCAATTGTATGTTCTACAGAACTGAAATGGAGACCTGGCTGGAAATCTTCCAATGGAAATATTTTTCTTGCAAAACATTGACTACAGTTAACAATCTTGAGGATACTTTTGGCCTTCAATTAATAAAATCAACTGAAGAAAAAAATGGAAATAAAATTTTCATAACATTGAACATTTTCCTATTTGGACATCATAATTCTTTTTCTTTGTATTATAAGCTTTAACCTATTCCCAAAAGCCTATTTCAATCAAAGTCTTCATTTTTATTAGAACAAGATGTTTTAACCATCTTATATTTTTTCACAGTTAGGATTCATTTGCAATATTCATTCTGGAACGAAAAAAAAACTCAAAGAAGTGAAATTGTCTCTGCAATGAAAAGTGTAGCTTTTGGATTAGCTGTTTATTTTTCTCCAATGAAATACCTTCACTTATTGACTTGTTCTTTTATTTGTATGATAATATATTCCAGCTTTTGAAATCGAAGCACAGTTGTTGACTAGGACGTTCTTCTCACACCTTATAATATGTCTGCACAAGAATGCAAGCAAATTTTACTCTTTTTGATATATACCATGTACCTACAAATAGTTATATGATAAACATATGTCTAAGTAACTCAGATTTATTAAATTTTGCCAGAAAGTTTGAAAAGCTCCATCACATTATTTATTGAATTTATATTTAATATTTCGTTTGTTGTTCATCCCTAAGACTCAGGCTGAAAATTTTCCCAATCTGTATGAAATTCCTAATGAAGACAAGGAAAAGATTTATATTTTTAAATTGTTTGTCTGGTTTTTCCTTTTAATTTATGGGAATAGTAATGAAAAAGTACAGCCCCAGGACATGCACAGAACTTCTCTGACAGTATGTCCACAGAGATTGGATATCTGAGGATAAATAAGTGGAAAAAATGACTGTTTGACAGATTCCAGGGGAGGGAAGAAAGACAAGAAGCCAAGGAGAGCTGGTATTTCCTCAAAGAAGTCATAGTAAGGGTGCAAGGACAAACATCCTAATTAGGGTAGTGACTAGCCTGGCTAAAACAATGGGTTTGGGCACTACAGGGGAACAAAAATTGTGGAAACTGAGGCAAGAGAGAGGCAAGAGCAAACCAGGAACATCTCAAAAGGGGGCAGGACAATGATGGCTTTGCAAGTGGGGGTATCCTACAACCTTCAGGACACAGAATTCATACGCAGAAGTAGAATATTAATCAGACAAGCTGATATGGCTGACAGAATACACAGGCTGGTGGACATGCAAGTCCTCCCTGAGGACACAGCAAAGAAGATCACAGCACACATCAAGCAGTAGCTACCAAGACACATCTAGAGGAAGACATTTGATATAGACACTGGTAGAAAGAAAAAGGGCAAGGAACCCCTGCTACACAAGTCAATGAAGTTGCAACTATTGGCAAAAGATTTAAATTTATTGTATATTTTTTGTGTCAGTCTTTGCTCCAACCAGGTAACTGGTTAGTTAGTTCCATGTTGGGGAAAAAGAGGCAAGGCTTTGGTCTTTATCAATAATTTAATACTTCCAATTTTCTAAAAATCATGAGCAAGGAAATAAATAGCACTCAGCAAGGATTCATCAGAAATAAAGTTATTTTCTCCCTATGGTGAATAGAAAGCTTTCTGGGCAAGGGCAAGTAGGTTGACTTTATCCAGGCACTGAATGCTGAGTTTTTCCATTTGCATAAGCAGGGCATGCAAATATGGTGTTGGTGGAAGGAATGGACATTTTTGAGAGCAGGCTACACAAATATTTGTAGGGAAGGGTGAAACTTTTAGACACCTGAGAAGAGAAAAGGGATTGTTGGAGCACCTTCCACTCTATTTTTCTATGTGTTTATGACTTCACAGGCACATAAATTATTATTATTATTATTACTTGGGTTTGCATTCTGTTCTTGTCCTGCCCTGAATCCCATGCTGCTTTTTCTTGTCTAATCGACACTGAGTTCTCCGTAGTGCCGGCTGAATTATATCGCAAGTGTTTCTTAGTTCCAAGTGGCATCAAGATCTGACAGCCTCTTTTGCCAGAGGAGTTTCTTTTTTCTTTGAAGTCATTACATTCAATGACACAAGAGAAATGACAAGGCAAAGAAAGGGAATTGTTATTTATCCCCACTTTGCAAACAAGAGAAGCCAGACTCCACGGAATCCATACCAAAGCTGACAACTGAACCCAAAGCTCCTGGATCCCCAGAGAGTATCTCGTGCATGCCTACCCTATTAATCGTGAGGGCAGGACAGGCTGTCATGAACCACTGATGAGCTTCACATGAGCAACTGCCATCTTCTCTCTTTCTCAAAGTAAGTGAGTACAGGAGATATTGGGCTGAGTCTAAATTGTGAAAGCCCAGGAATTACTCCTGGGGCTCCAACAGCCCAAGGAATGCAAAGTTTTGAACTTAACATCTCAAGCTAATGAGCCTTTCAAAGCTCCCCTCAGGTTGTCTGGAGCCACTCCCCAGCCATAGATTTAATTGTCTCCATACACTCTGAAAATTGCAGTCTATTTAATATTCTACCCACAACTTGGCTTGAGGCTACTTGAAGCTATTGTTTGAGGTTTTTTTCCGGTCTGTTAATTAGACCAACAACTGGCAAACTACCATTTCTGATGTAAAGCTACTTGTGATGTGTCCCTAAGCCAAATCACATACCATCTTAGGCAGAAAGCTAGCAGCTAGCAGCCAAATGCAGCAAAAACTGGGCTCTGGAGGGGTCCCCCGAGCACCTGTAGGCAGCAGTGAAGACAAAATGAGAAGATGACAGAAGGGCAGATCCTGCAGCACTTGCTCCGTTTTTATGACAATCCATTGCTCAGGAAAAACTCTTATTGGATTTAGGAAAGTGAAGGCTTTGGAGCTTGGATTTGCAGTGCTTGTAGACAGATAACCCCCTGCCTAGGAGAAAAAGATCCCCTCAGTGCTACCTATTTACAATGGAGATGCTACCATGTGCTGGTTGTCACCCCGCTGTGGGATGCATGGCTCCCTGTCCTAGGTGCAGGTGAGACTCCCCAGGGTGCCAGGGACCACCAGCAGCAGGGGCACCTCTGACAGCCTGTGGTGGTGCATTGCCCCCCTCCCCCACCAGCCTCCAGCCTCCACATAGACAGTCTTGTGCTTATTTTTGGTTTAGACTGATTTTTTGAGCGACCTTAAAATACTCGTTCCATGACACACCCCAGCCTGTGCAATGCAGTGTAGGGGCTCAGGAGAAGCCCTGCCAGGAAAGGTGCTCCCCTGGCTGCCTGCACGTACCCAGTGCATACCATGGGGCAAAGCAGTCTCTCATGAACTCCTGTCATGGCAGCAGAAGGGGCAGAGCTGTATTGTCTGTGGGCCTCTCTTGCAGCAGCAGCTGGAGGTGTGTCACCTGGTGGTGTTTGCCCAGTGTCCAGTGGTGCTGAGCTGAGCCCTCTGTGCTCCTCCTCCTCACATGCTGCATCCTCAACCTTGCTGGTTTGGAGAGGGCAGAGCTCCTGGCAGGAGACAGCCAGGCACATGGAAACCCAGCTCACAGAGGAGAGCCGTCCCCTAAGGCAGCAGGGATCTGCTCACCAGGGGCACATGTGCAGAGGCACATTCAAATTAAAATGCAAATAAGGCTCCCAAAGGCAGTGCAGAGCCTTGACCTCCTGCAACTTTGCAAATCCCACAGGTACAACAGCCTGAGGTGACAGGGAGTTTTCAGTCAGTGCTTCCCTGTGATGCCATGGTGATGGATCAAGGAAAGGCTACCACCGCTGCTGCTCACTGTGGTCGGGTGAACCAGAGGAGAGGAGCGGAAAAGGGCATGGACTCAGAGCTGACCATGAGCTAAAGGGCAGAGCAACTGCAAGAATCCTCTCTGAATTTGTGCATTTTCCCAGGAAATCACCAGATTTGGCTACCAAGGCCTTTCCCACCAGAGACAAACATCCATGTCTCTCATCCCAGGTGACAAACCTCCAGCAAAACCCACATGGATGCTTGTGGACATTTCTCTTGCAGCTCACACCAGGAAGGACAGCTCAGGCCTAAGCAGCCGTGACTTCTAGTTGCTGCAATAAGAAACCAGAACAGAAAAAAATCTAACCAGAATGGAACAAAAAATATTTTCATTTTGCAAAGCCTAAGGTGAAATTTTTTTTACATTTTTCACAATTTGTGGAATGTTTTCAAAGTATTTCAACTTTCTGGTAGTTTAGCTTTTAGTTTCTTATTTTCTGCCAAATAAAATAAACTAAATGGTGGCCACAGAGTAGCACTTTTTCCCTACTTTTTCACTTTTCCCTTTGTTACCATAAGCTTTCAAAACGTTATAAAAATATGGAAGTTCTGAAAATTTAGAGAGTGGCAGAAGGAAAAGGAAAAGTGATGAGTGGGTAGAAGAACAGGGGTTATTCAAGAAAAAAGATCAATAGGCTCTGACCTGGCAAATGGATGTTTTCTCAGAAATCCGGACAGACCGAATGGCAATAGCGGGGCCACCCCCACACAGTTTGTGCAACCTCTGACTCCACTGTCAAATCCGCTGTACAGAGGCATGAAATGATTTTGTGGCACAACATCTGTGCTTTAATTACAAGTACATTTCATGCCATGTATCAAAGAAGTCTGAGGCAACCTAATTTGGCCCATTATTCTGAGATCAGGGCCAAGTCCCTTACATAAATATTTCAGAGCCAGTACAACCCATTTCCTACTTTGCACAAATAAAACTCTTTCCTGCAAAATTTTGCACACAGAAAGAAAAAATGGGTAGAACAAGTCCCCTGGTAGAAAGGCTGCTTTCCACAGCTACTCAAAAGAGGTGTTTTACAAGCAAAACTGTAAAGTTACGTAAAGAAACGCTCCAGCCCCAACAATGAAACTGGGTGTGCTGTCTTGCTGCTTGGGCAATGGCAACTTGACGTGGAGGGGAAGCCCAGTGATGGCTGGGTCAGAAGGAGCCAGAATGGTGGCAGTGCTGTTCTGGGTGGTCCCTGGTAGTTTGGGGACCAAAGTTGGACAGGCACTGCTGGAGGGCTCACAAGGGACCAGACAACCTGGCAGTGCAAAGCTGCTTTCCCAATTCAGCAGCTGTGACTGAGCTCAGGCTCAGGTCCAGCTGCATCTTTCAGTAGTAAAATTGCAAATATAACAGAAATACAGAATTTAAGAAAAACATACTACATTTTCCTTCCCACCTTAACGAATTACTCAACAGAATGTTTTATTTGTAGAAAGTAATAGAATCACTGCTTTATATTAAAAACCTGTAATTCCCATATCACTCTTGTGTGATGCAGGATGGAGTCCACTGGCAAACAGCAAGATCTGGCAAACAGCAAATGAGGGGAAGAGGAAAGACATGACAAAGGTGTCTGCCTATTTGAGCATCTACCTCTTTTTGAATATATCTGGAGCAGCAGCATTACTGGGAAATAAAATAATGTAAGAGAATTTACAGGGCAACATCTGTTTCAGTGTCAGAATTCATTAGCAAGGAAAAGGGAAACACAGGTACACAAGGGGGATTTGGAAAATCTGAGATTACAAGCGAATGTGTCATTCAATGTCCATTATTTTCTGTTTCTTGCAACTGTGCCTGACAGATGAAAAGAATTTGTGTCCAGCTAAAGGTTGTATGCAAAGCTTAGAAGTATTAGGGTACTCATTATCCTTCATAGAATCCTTTTTAATGATTTGTTCTGTGGCCATATACAGGATCACAAATGCAATAAAAGTGGGAAATACTGAGTTAAAGCAATGTCTGGCATGGTGATGTAATCTATACAATAAACAAATGTCAATGTGGAGCCATAAATAACCTTTTTATCCTAATCTTGAATTGATCCGGTACCAGATGTACACACACATCATGAAAATTCCTTAGCTTTGAAGAAAGAGGACAATAACCTGTAATATAAAGTGGGAGATACATATGTGTGTGCTTCTTATGGGTAGTATATATTACAGGCAAGAAGGCACAGGACTGTTGTCTTTCCTACAATCACTGTCTATATCTCTGTGCCAAGCATGACATGCTCCTGTGAGGATGCAGGCTACAAGAATCACTCTGGGCTGGTAAAGATCTCCCCTATGACAGGCAGGTCCTTAGGAGCATAGAAGAATCTTTATAAAGAACATCTCATCTATGAGAGAGAACTGAGTACACCTGAGCTTTCCTTCTTTTCGATGCGAAGAGTGAAGTACATTGTGATGAAACATCACGTAACTATATATCCATGCTGAAATACCAATCTTGGGCAGCTAAATCAGTCTTTTTGTTCTGAACACCTTTTTAATTCTGTTTATATGAGGTATTTCTGTCCAGTAGAGGCTTTTACATCGTAACAATTGCATTCAAAATAAAAAAATCCAGTTGCATCAGTAGAGCAGTGTCTTGGGGCTGACTCAAGCTAATGAGAATCTTTCCATTGACGTCATTAAGCTTTTATTCAGGCTCTTAATCTGCAATCAATCAACCCTTAATATTATTCCACACAAAGCTCTATGCCTTCGTTTGGTGATAGAAAAATATGAGACCGAACACTTGCCCCAGCTACTAGTGCTGGCGAAAGTGCCTGGGTCATGATTATATTTTCAGTGAGCCTCAGTCAGGAGTTGTCCCGAAATGCAGTGTTTTGCCTTTTCTCCCTTGTGTACATTTCTCTAGCTTCATGCTTTGGCTTTCACACTACACTGGACTGTCCCTGCTGATCTGAGCTGGGGAGGCCAATCCTGTGGCATCCCGAGTGCTGCTGGGGACAGGCAGCCTGAGCCATGGGCTGGCTCCAGAAGCAGGCTCTGGGAAATTAAATCCTGCAGTAGCACGAGGCATTTACTAATAGTGCTGAGAAGCTGCATTAGATTGTCAGGAAAAAAAAAAGGCATAAACCCCCTAATCTTCCTTGACCTCTCCTAGCACTGCATTCAGTACATCTTGTTTAACCTTTCCATCTCCAATGGCTATAGCCATGGCTACATTTCCTCTGCACAAGCTGTCAGAACAAGGAGCATCTGTCTAGGAGTTCTGATGATAGGGGCTTCATCTTTTGTCATGTTCTGGTGGTCTTTCTGGTATACTTTTATCATGTGTCTTTAGTTAAAGGAAAGAGAACATGACCCTGGCTCTACTCCTGTGGGGACAGTTGCACAGGACAATATACAGCTCAATAAATCACACACATACACACACAGACACACAAACACACAGAAACACAACCTCCAGGACTATGATTTGGCTGTAATGGGTGAAAGAAGTTTCCTCATTTAGCAGCAGAAAAGAACAGGTAAAAAGGAAGAACTAAAACATAGGGCACTATCCGAAGTATCTGAAACATGGTCTGGGTACACTGGACATTGAGAGGTCACCTGAAAGAGGAGTGACAGAAGGGAAAGCTGCACACCAGAAATAGGTTCAAACACAAGCAGTGTGGAAAAATGCACAAGAGTCACCGCAGAGGTGCCAGATATGGTGAGTCCAGGGTGGGAATGGTGGCCTCCTGCTTCCTGTTGCAACTCAGTCACTCACATTTGGAAACTGTTCAATGAGGCCTTGGTTGTACTTGATTCAGTGCTTAGGTGCCCCTGAAAGAATAAAAATTAACCAGCAACCCAGTGAAGTCAGACGACAGGGAGAATGGTTTTAACTTTAAAAGACAAGGCGTTCGGGATTGCTCTTGGGGCTTAGGTCAGCAGAGCCACAAGTACCCATCTGTACCTGAAGGTGTCAGAGTCTTTGCCCAGTAACTAAACTGCAGGCCAAACAGGCAGATTTAAAGGAATACAGAGCATACAAACAGAAACTGCAGCTCCAGAGAGTGTCTACACATCTGAAGTAGACTAGGAGCAGATCAGGCATCACTTCCAGGTCTCTCAAGTCTTGGTCTTATCTTATTCACGCTGACTCCCTCATTCATGCCATGGATTGAGGAGAAAAGTGTGTAGATTTGGGACAGGAAAGGAAACAGCCATGGACAGAGGAATGCAGGGCTCAGGGCTGCTGCTCAGACAGCAGCTTTCTCTCAAACCAGTGAGCACACACTGTCCAGCACTGCTTTTGCAGTGGGAGAGGTGGGAGAGCCCCAAGGGTTGCACTGAGGGTCAGGACAAAGAAGAGGAGCAGCTAAGTTTAGAAGCATGTTTGAGCTGTTGACATATCTGGGTGAGAGTAAAGATGGTCGGGGATCTCTCACAGGAGGCTTTTTTTTTGCTAGACAGTGCATAGGAAACGGGCCATGACTCTGTCCAGCCCTTCCCTGGTAAGAAGTGCTTCAGGCATTCAGAAGTTCTTTCTGTTTGGTAAAGAACCTTACTGTATCTGTAGCTTCATTACAATGTTAAAGATTAAATTAAGCTTACTTTCAACCAAAAACTTAATTTGACGTGAAGCCATAAAATAAATTATTCTTGTCTCTCATCATTCATCTTTTAAGGGAAGATATAAGCAGATATAAGTCACAGCTGGAAAATGAGGAAAAATTGATGGAGCAGCCAGAAGATTTTGTTGTAATCACATTCATTTTGTGCTTGTGAGTTATCATGATAACAGCAAATACATTTACACACTTGGTAGCACATTCAGGATAATCTCTTGGTGTGTAAAGTATGTGCAGGTACTCTGATACTTCGTATTCCGCAGTGATATGCTTTATCAACAACATGCAGTTCTGTTTCTGAATTGCTGCTGAATATTCCAGGTGCTCTATAAAACTGAAGGCCTTTGCACTGTAAATCATGGGAGAGCAATAATTTTAGCCTTTCACAATGAGAAAGCTTGTTCTGGAAAACCTTTCCCTCTTAAAGGCCCCTCTTGATTTTGGGTAGTTTGGGTTTGCAGGTCTCCCTCATTTTCTAGGCTAGAATTTACAGACAAAAGCTGAGAAACAGGTCTCTGTCTTCAATAGTTATCCCAGGTGCAAATATAATATAACACTAAGGTAATGATGCTCAGCTTGGGGGGGCAGGTGTGAGACCTTTCCTTATGTGACTAATGGCCACAGGAAATTAAAAAGTTTAAGCTGAGAAGGGACAAAATATGTTATATGCAGAACTGTTTCTTGTATTGCTACCCTCTGGCCTCAGGGGACCTGCTGATAACCTGGCTGTGTCACAAGGTTCCTGACATTCTGGGTGTCTTTAAAGTCTTACCATCTGGACATGCAAGAATTGCAAATGTCAGTTCACAAGACGCAATTTTTTTGCTTTCAGCATGGCAGGAAAAAAAATCATCTGGAAAATGTGAAATGAATGTAATTAATGACTTGCAGAAATCAAGAGGAAAAAATATCTGAAGTAAGTAATGTAGAAAACACCATGATGTTTAAATCAAATTGATTGTGTCTGACTGAATAGCCTGTATTCAGGCGTGCATCAATCCTACAGCCAGAGAGGCCAGCCTCTCCTCAGCATTGTAAAACTACTAATATAATGACACCCTGACTTTCCACCTAATAATGCTGCTTGGCCAAATTCAGCTGAATAAGTCTTACAAGTAAACAGCTGCAAAGTGGTGCTGGTTGTGTTGGAGCTCAAATCTCTCTGCCATGCAAACCAGAGCTCCTTCAGAGAAAAAGGAGAGGAACCTGCCTGGGAAATGCAGGAGGACTGCTCAGCAGCCTGGCATGGGAGGAAGGTTGCTCTGCCTGTGCTGAACTTGCTGCCCTCAGTTGTATCAGCAAGCAACAGCTGCTGGGGTCAGCTGTACCATGCAAATGATTTTAAGGAAGATCATGGCTGGAGCTCTGCAGACAACTGCCTTGTTTCTGACTCACTGACTAACTAGTAAAAGAAGAATCAAAAAATAATCATCTATCTGGGTCAAACAAAGGAGAAGGATTAAGAAGCAGTGTCTAGGGCCTTGAGGTACCTGGACAAGCACTTCCGTAGAGGGGATTAGCACAGCTGGGCTCATGAGCTGAGTTTCCAGCTGTTTTGCTTCCCTCATCTCTGGCCCCCCAGGCTGGGACACCTGCAGAAAACTCCTGGAGCACTGTGGCCAAGCACTCACTCTCTGGTTCCCCGTAGGGCTTCTGCCCACCAGCCTGAGGCAAGTTACAGTTCACCTTGACTCTAAAACTTATGGCAGGGAGAGAGACAAGCTTTTTAACTGGTACTGTCTAGCCTTTGTTCCCAGCCACCAGAAGGTGAATTACAAAGGGTTGGGGTTGCACTGTTATTCTTCTGGATAAATCCTACTGACGTCTGAGCAGTCTCAGCTGGCAGTTCTTTTGGATTTCTATTATATTTGTGTATTTTAAACTCAAGAAAAACAGCTGAGGTCACAGGCTAGGTACTTTCAGCAAAGCCTAGGGAAAAACAAAACAAAACCAAAACTAACACAGAACTGTCTAATAAATGTGCCCTTAGAAGGTGGCTATCTCAGCCTGCTGCCCTGCTGCCTCTCCCAGCCCACCAGAGCTGGGCAAGGAGGGGCACATGGGGATGGGCATTGGCACCAGTTCTGGGGGTTGGGCTCCTGCTTCCAGCAAAAGGAGATGGGAAAGCTGGGCCACACCCCAAAAGCCGTGCAGCTCCTGTTGTGCTGCAACCCGGGGCCTCTTGCTGAGCCCCTCCAAGCTGTGTCTTAGATGAGCTCTTGGTTTTGCCTCTGCAGGCACCGCACTTTGCAATGGCATGCTATAAACTCAGCAAGCATGTCAGCACGGCCTGAAGGCAACCAGCAGGGAAACAACCTCAGGTCTGTTTTTTTCACTCTTTCTAAATATATGGGCAGTGACAGGTGTAAAATTACACCAACCAGGCAATAACTCAGACTTGTTTGAGTGCCAATTATGTGTCTTTTTACAACACTGGGCCTCTGCCTGAACACATCATTTAGGAGAAAAATATGTTGTAAAAGTGTATTCACTCTAAAGAATGCTATAAAAATGATTCTTAATATTGGTCTCACTTGTTTAATCTTCAGTCCTTTCCTCTGCTCCTCCCCCATTCTTGGATAAAGGAGCTCTGGATGCCCTGTGTTGCATGCACAATCTTGTAGAGTTAGCGAATAGGCCATTGAAAATAAATATACATAAATCTTAGCCATGTATGGTCTCCAGACAGAGAAAATGGCTCACAAAACTCAGAAAGATGACCACCCATAAAAAAAATGCTGGACACTATTATTTTGATGGCAGAGGCTCAAGCTATGCAGTGTACGGCACAGTTTACAGAAGAGTCTGCTGATTTAACACACCAGTTTGGCAGGCAGAGCAGTTCAGTGGGTTCAGGCTGGGTTATGGATTGGTGCTGGTGATTGCCACCAGAACTAAGAATTTATCATATGTTATTTGTAGATGGCAACTAAAAATCAGGTGTACATGGTGTGAACCTGTCTCTAAAACATAGAAGTGTGGATACTGTCCTTGCTTTATGTATGAATTTATTTGCCCACTTCGTGGGTGGAACCACAGCCTGCTCTGAAGCTTAGAGGACTTCTGCGGCAAATCAAGGAAACCCTTCCAAGGAAGAAGGCTCAAAGAAGATAGGCAAGGATGATGTGCTCATGAAGCTCAGAAAAGCATATAGGAAGTGACCACAGCCGTTGTACAGGAAGCTGAACTTAACATAAAGGGGACCAGAGGATGGCCTCTGTTTGAGATAAACAGCTGTATCTGTTGAGTGGGTCAACTGGTTGTGTAAATGGACTTCCCTAAAATAATTAACAGGGAGTGTTGTCTTCCTAAGAGAGCCAGACCAACATGGGGGAAATCTGTTTGTGGCTCACCCCCACACGGAGTCTAAAAATTAACCAACACAATGGACTCTGAAGAGAGCAATGTGTCTGAGCTGCCGTCAGCCAGTAATGGGAATCATGTTTGTACTGCAATACAGCGGTATGTCGCAATTGCTATGTTGTGTTTGCCTTGTGATTTCAGGATATTGCAGTATCGCTCTGTTAAATCAGAATCCCATGTAATGTCAAATACCTACAAATGAGTAAATCTGATACTAAACATCAAACCCTTCTTGTGTGAAACACCTGAAAGAACTTGGTCAGAGGATATTTGACTCATGACAATTTCATACCTTACCCTCACCAGGAGACAGGCTTAGGACTCAATTTCCCAAGCTCTTTGGAGCACATTACTCCTGTCAGTAAAGCTGATTGCCCATTTTCTGTAGAGGTTATCACACCTGGTGTCACTGCAGTTTCTGATATTTTCCTATAATTTCCCAGCTGCAGATGATTAAGAGAGCTAATGTGAAACCACAACTCTTTTGCAAACTTTCCAAAGCATTGCACAAGACTCTAGAAACCCTCTCACTTTCATGCCCCCAAGTTTCTACCCAGGCTCTTTTCCCTCATCTTGTTATCCCTCAGGTTGCTCACAATGAGGTATTGGGACTCAAGTGAGCAGAAAAATCATGTGCTTATTATTTGTCCATGTTCTGTACAGCTGAACGGGGAAGGCCAAACCCTTGTTCTTGAAGTGGATCATGCAGAATGATTCAAAGCATGCCCATACTATTTACATATTTATAATTATATTATGCCCAATAACAACCTTTTATAATGTGGTATTATAACAATAAAATTTTCAACTAATTTTTATTATTGTATATAATGGTATGGTTTTATCTTTCAATGTGTAAGTTTATATTTTTTAGCAATCCAGTGGAAACAGGACTGGAACCAAGAAGCCCTAAACTAGTTGAAGTGTATCAGATGAACATGGATGTGCTTTGTCTTGTGTCACAGACATATTTGTAAGAAATCATTTCACACATGCAGTTATGCTGCTGATAGACAGTTTTCTTTTGCTGACATTGTATTCCTCAGTCTGCAGAAGCTGTTTCTTTCCTTACAAGCCCTGTTTTAATAACACTTCACAACATTTAAAAATCTGCACTGCAAGCACAGTCAAGGGATGTAGAGCAGTGCAGAAGTCAGGGCGAAAAGAACAGAGCCAAGTCGGGGGCTGGCACAGATGTTTCTGTGGAGAGGCACCCCTTTTGCTAAGGGAGACACAGAGCGAGACTCAAGGGTTACACATTCTCATGTACAGGAGAAAATGCACATTTGTTAACATGAAGAAATAATCTGCATCAAGTCTCAGACACATATTCCCTGGGCTGCTATGTTCAGCAAGCTCCTTTTAAACTAAGGTATCTTGCCGTGGGGTTTTTGCATGTGAATTCATGACAGTGCCTGAGGTACTGGCTCCACTTTGACCTTCTCAATATCCTCCTGGCCTGGGGCCACCTCTGCCCTTTCTTAATTTACTTTCTTAATTCACTCCCAAAGTCCCAATTCACAGCAACCTCATTCCAGCTGGGAATTAGAAGATGCTTCCAAACTTTTGGGGCCATTTCTGAACATCATCGCAACCCTTCCTTCCCTCTCACTGCCACTGCCAAAGACCGAACTAGAAGTTTACCTTTTAAGACTCGTTTATATTTCAAATTCAGATCAATGGGAGCAAAAAGGCTAAAACACACTCAGTGGAGCAATCAAGCACTGAAACAGGTTGCCTTTCTCCATATGAGGAATTGGCCTGTGAGGCTTTTTTCTCTCCCAGGCGTTGCAGAGGGAAGTCGGGGGAGAGACAGGGGCTTTTGGGTTTGGGACGTGTAGGGTTCTCAGGACTCCGTCGGGTTCAGGTGTAGCAATTGGTGGACAATGGCACTGAGCATCTTTTAGAAACCTAAATAAGTATATTCAGTGTAATGGTCCAGTGGTTCTGAGGCAGTCAGCAATTAACAGCCCCCCAGAGGAAAGCTTGTGGTAATTGGTTTATAGAACAGATCAAACTGGAAGCAACATCAAAAACCAGATTACGAGACGGAAGGAAAGTGCACTTGTGAAAGGAGATTTTAATTACTGTTAGAGGGCAGCAAAAAGGCTGCAATGGCTGCTTGTCTTACCTGTTCTGCATTGGAAAAGCAAAATCCTGAAAATATATTGCCACAGGTATATTCTGGAGGATGCCTTGGCATCTGCCTGAATCTACTTGCAGAATACCCCATGAAATAGTTATGTGTTTCAGGTCTGTAGAGAATACTGGCATTGGAGGCAGTACAAACTAAAATGCCTTTTATTCAAAAGGGTTTGGCTTGTTAGTGAGATTGGACCAGCAGATGGTAAATACCAGCTTTTAATACAGTATAATGCAGTTTGCTGCAGAAAAATGTAACATAATTTAATATGAGAGTAAGGAACCAATCAGTCAGAGCAATGAGCAGGGAAAGGATTGAGAGTATTACGGAAAAATCATTGAAACCATGAGGCCAGTGCACAGCTGCAGTAATAAAGTCTGTCATAAAGTGGAAGGGACTATAAGAGAGGACTTACTGTAGATGGTATTAGTCAGAGCCCCATCTGCTCTAAGCCTCACACCATGTAAGGGGGCTGTTAATAGCTCAGAGGGGTACAGGGCAGCTCAGGGTGAGGGCATCTATTTTACTACCAGGTTTGTGGAGAGGAGGTGACCTACATGGAGGTTCCAGCATCCCACAGGATGCTCTTCTGCAACAGACAGGGAAATAGGCACAGAGCTGTAACTGTGGTTAGAGGTTTGTAACTGTCAGGTCTTCAAGTCTCTACATACAGAAAATTTCTTATATTTTTCACTTTTTCTGTTTTTTTATCTCCAAAAAATGCCCAAATAGATATTTCACTATTTGTGTGACTAGCCTGCAACTCTGGACAATCCCTGATGCCCTGATGCCAAGCAAGCATCGTATAGAGGCACGCTGGTTAGCCAGCATACCTTTTTCCAAACCTACCTGCTCCCAGAAAACCTTTCCAGAGAAAACAATCATCTTCCTCAAATTCCACAAAACCTGGGCTAGATTTCTCCAGATAAATATTGGAAGATCTCTGAATTATTTAATACCATTATTATGATTTTTTTTGGCAAAGTTATGTTCAAACAACCACGATTTTCTGATTTGTTAAGCAAAAAGATTCACTTTAGATCCAAAAGTCAAGCTGAGGTTCCCCTCCTTGTGTCTCATGCTCAGCCCCAAACAGCCTGAGACCAGGCTACACTGCATTACCCCTGTGTGGTGCATGTCATTGTACCCCAGACCTCCACACCGGGGACTGTCTTTGTCTTCCATGGGATTGCAGAGTGATGAATGAGTGCAGAATCTGACTGAGCAGGAATTAATGAAGTTTAATACTGTCTTTGGCCAGCCACAGCGACCACCACTTGATAGCTGAAGAAATGATTACATTCCACAAGAAACCATATAATTAAACCTACAGGAACCTCCACATCAAACGCAAGTACGTGTCACTACCCCAGATGAAAGTACACATGAGGCATGTAAGGGGGGAGAGATTTTACTGCCTCTCCTTTACAAAGGCTTAAGTGTTTGAGAAAGAGGCCATACAGCCAAGGGGAGCTAGCAGAGAAGATGTGAAAGAATCCCTCAAAAAACCCCATCCTAATAGTGCAATATAAAAGCTGTGCAAGAAAGAAAGGATGTCTGGTTGGGTTAGAAGTGTAAGACAAGAGATTATCCCCTTTTGTCTGATTTTTCCTGTGATTTGTGACCAGTTCATACCCGTAGTGTATTAACAGATGTGTACCAAAAGAAGGACTTTCTTCGTTGCCACTTTTCCTTTTAAAGGAAATAGTCCACATTTCCTCATTTGGCTAAGAACTTCGAGTCAAAAGGAAAGAGCAGTACTGCTGCTGCCTGAGATTCAAGAGTGCAACTCAGCCTCTCCACCGTCCACAAGAAAAAGGAGCACGTGAAAAAAATTCTTGCCATTGTAGTCACTAGACCGGTATTCTGATTTCACACATGGAATATATCTGCTAAGGAAGCAGATGCCAATTTTATACAGGCAATCTTTAGAGCAAAACCACACTTTAAATAATGAGGGAGTGGGGAAGTGCATCAAAGGTTGGAATGAAACTTCATGTTACCATGAATAAAGGCTAACAGTGCTCTGGATGCCTTCAGAGCTGAATCTGTGTGATATTCTCATAAATAAGCTAAGTGAGCACGATGGAATTTTGCACACATTAATTCACTTCCCACAAATACAGAAACATGAGGCGTCCCCAACCCTCTCCCTCTCCTGGACCCAGGCCCAGTTACCCAAATGCACGTCCTGATTGTGTGTTGAATGGCACAGTCTCAGAGCCACTCTTAGCCAAACTCCCCATCTTTGCTGGCGTGCTCAGCATCCCCATAACTTGGAGCCTGCTGCAGCTCCTGTGTCATGAAGGCCACTACAACAGGCCTGAGTCCACTTGCCAACCCCCAGAAGGGCCTGAAAGCTCTACCACTTCAGAACAAGGCTTTCTGTGTCTGAAGGTCAGGTTCCCAGTTTGCCCAGTAATGTTTTCTCCCCTCTCCTGTCTATCTTCAGTGGAGGCTTGGTCAGCACCAGGATTACCACACTAAGTTGAATGTCTTTTCACCAGTTCTGTCCCTGTGTCCCTGGGATATACTGGAGCATATTCCCCATCTCTTCAGGCAGCAGGACTGGAGACACGTTGAGGCTCTGCAGCCACAGGGTGCAGGTGAGGGGAGCGCTGAGGGACAGTGTTATGGGAAGGCTGGATGTACCAGTCTACTCCCTAAGCATTTCAACCTCATGTCCTTTTCCAGGCCAGCAAGAGTTAGTGGAAAATGGCACTCACTTTGTATGAGCAAGATTTTCCTCAGGAGAGAGAAGAGATTAGGGATAGCACATGGTAGAAATTTGATCAAAACTGTGACCCAGTCTGGATCCAAACAATTGTAACTGGAGACACTCTGAGCTAGAAAATACAACCCTAATGTATGCTCTGCAGTGGCTGCCCCAGCTTGGTATTACTATTGTTCTGAAATCAGAAGTGGGACAGCATAAGTCATCTCTTTCCCTGTGATTTCATGATGACCACAAATTGTAGTAAAACTACTGTTTTTTTACATTATGTCCTAGTAGTAGCTTCTCCTAAAATAATGAAATAACAACATTTAAGAAAGTGTAAAATATTATTTTTTTTAAACACCCACATTTCCTGCAAACAAGAATGCAAGGATTGAATAGCTGAGCTTAGAGATAGTCCAGGCTTTGCTCTGAGGGGACATCACTTCTCTGTAGCCTTGTTCAAGATTTCCAGGACAGCAAAGGGAAGGCATCAGCTGTGAGAGCTCCCTGGAGTCAAATCTTGTCTTTGCATGGTTTTCTCTGTACTTTTATTGGTCACTGCAGAATCCCCTTACAGAGCACACATGTGTTACTTGGCTGTTGCAATAGGTAACGCACAAACCCAAGATAAAAGGAGAGTCCCAAGGAGTGTCCAGCCTGGGCAGAGGGTATCACTGCTCACTGGTAGTTCCAGCTGGTTACACCAGTGCCTGGATTGCATTTGAGTCCTCTTTACATAAGCATATTCATTTGGACAGTACAAATTGTCAGCATTGGTACAGATCCTCATCTGGAGCAGGAACATACCTTTAAAGTGAAGTCCCCAGATTGGATTAAAGTCTTTCAGGCTGGAAACAGCATCCTTCATGAAGTTGTCAGACAAGGGCAGCTACATCTTGGCCTTCTTCCCCATCCCACCACCCCCACCACGTTGTTAAGCAGATCAGCTCTCCACTTCTACCCTTCCTCTCAGAACAGAGTGATACAGGAGAGGCAGGAGCTGAACTGGATGTCACTGCCTGTGCTACAGTAAAGCTGAGAGTTGGACTGGAAGTAGTGCCACAGCTACAAGTAACTCCTCTGCACCTTCTGACTATGGAATCTGCAGTCTGC
The DNA here is from genome assembly GCF_001715985.3 of Manacus vitellinus. NCBI lineage: Eukaryota > Metazoa > Chordata > Aves > Passeriformes > Pipridae > Manacus > Manacus vitellinus. Next base: position 40,713,056 of record NW_021940535.1, read on the forward strand.
CTTCTGTACATCCAGAAGCCTAGAGAGGTTCAGGCATGAGTGAAAGACTTAGTTAAGACATTGCATGCCAAAAGGATGCCTCCCCTCCCACCTCATGCTGCCTGAGTATGTAGTGGGTTCATCCTCTCTCCTCACTTACTGGGAGAAGCCAATGGGTACCACCACTGAAGCTCATTACAGCTGTCAGAGGCAACAGAGGTGGTCTTTCTGGGAGCAGTTAGAGCAGTTTAGCTCCCCTCTGCCTCCAACACATCATGTCCTGATCAGATATCCAACAGCAACATACATTTGAAAGGGATCCCTACAGAACTGGCAGCCCCTAAGGGACTTATATTTTATCCATGTATTTTGGGATAATTACGCTGAACAATTTTAAATGAGGTTAAAAAAAATACCTCCACCCTTTATGTTAACCGCAGAAGCTGATTTGTTGGAGTTCCTGGAAAAATGGATTGTGTGTGCTATAAGAATCTTTGATCTGGCATGTGTCCTTTCCTGAGGAGGCTCCAAGAAGCAGCCCAACTCATTCCAGGACAAAACAAAAAGAAATGTTCTTAAACACTCACCATTTCTTTTAGGCTCCTTTTGAAACATCTGCACAATCCAAGTACAGATCAAAGCCTGGATGCCTGAAAATGTTCCCCTGACGACGAATGTAGGATTACAGTGGCTCCATACATCTCACGACAGGTGGTAGGATCCTGAAGGATCACATTTCTGGAGTCACTTCGGATATCTGCCAGGAGGAATTTCACACATGAAACAGATCAATCAAAAGCAGCCTTGAGCTCTGCTTTGAGCGATCTAGAAACCTCTTGGTCCTCAGCTGGCTGCTGCTGCTGCAGGTCAATGCTGGAAGAGCCTCTGGAGCCAGGACCTGGGCCTTGGTGCTGGGCACTCAGGCTGTGCCGCTGGCGCTGCAGGGACCTGGCCCTGGATCAAAGCATCCTGGGCTCATCTGGGCAAAGCATTTCAGTCAAGGAGCTCGTAGGCACAGCCTGACCTTGTAGTCAGACATTATCTTGTATCATCCCAAGATACGGACCTTATCTGGGGATGCTGTGCTGACTGATCTGCAAGTTGCAACAGTTAAGATACTTAAATAGTTTCTTGACAGTAAATTATAGACACCTTTAGCCTGTTGCTGTCAATGACGAGAAAGATAGTGGTTACTGTTAATGAAGGCAAGATTGATAACAAGGTACCCTGCAAGGAATGTTCCACTTTGGGGACAGATTCTCAGGGAATGTTCAAAAAAGAAAGGTTTTCTTTATGTTGAACAGAATTTCCAGCACCATCTCAGTACGTATACATCCATATACACATTTATGCACCTGCATTAAAACAGATATATATGATGTACGTAGTTATATACTTGCAGTTATTTATAAAAGGCTTTTTCCACTAGACTCATTCAGTGCAAAAGATATCTCAGGTAATGCTCCTTGCATTGCATCTGCTTTAATTTTCACAACAGAAAGATGAAAAATTAATTTTCTTTAAAATTTTAGTATGTTTTGGAGGTGTGTTTAATTTGCCTTTTGTGGTCGGCCCAAGCTGCTGGAAATGGGATTCTGACAGCACAGGATGCTAAAGGTCACTGTCCTCGTCAATGACAATCCCAGCACGCTACCCTGGGAAACAATGTAAAAGCATTGTACTGCGTAAGCATAAAGCCTGTATAAGTAGATTTAATAAGATCTTCCCCTGGCCTGAATACATACTCCTTCATCATGTGCTGTAAACACAAATGCAATTTATTTGTTTTACCTAGCTTTTATCAAGGAGCTTGCAATGAAACTATGACAACTTCATTTAGAAATCTTGGATGAAGAAATTATCTTCTCCCAGAAAACACACAAAGAAAAGCCTATGCCTTTCTTCATTTTGATGTGATGACCCTGCCCTGCAGCTGACCTCCTACACTCAGTTGTCATTAAAAAACAGTCGGGAAGCAACACTGATGTGTACATGGACCTGTTTGGAAAGCAATTCTGAATGTTAATCACTAGACATAACTATTTCTAGGTGAAAAAATACAGGTTTAGGGACCCAGGCTTAAAAATCGGCCCTGGGGACTGCATGTTATTTCAGTTAGAAACAAGAATCTGGTGTCATTAAAAAGAAATATAAAAGAAGAATGTTCACAAATAAAGTAACACGTTCCAATTTTCAAGACAGTGTGTTGGCTCCCAGCCAGTGGCACTCACTTTGAAGCAATTTCAAGATAATGGCTCATTCATTAAAAAGTATTGCTCAACACCAATGCAGCAAAGGTGATGTGAAGAGTCAGAATCCACTTTGGGCTGGGGCTGGGGACTGGGAACTACCTGCCTCCCCTCCACAGAGTGCTGCCAGCTGCAGTCCCCTTGGTCAAGGCAGAGCAAAGGCTAGAGTACAACATCACAGTATTTTGAGATGTGATGGTCAGACTAATCAGGCTAGAAACCTGCAGCCTGAACAGCCCTGCTCTTTTAATGTAATATAAACCAAAGTGATTTTCAAAGGAATCTGCGCAGAACCAGTTTTGACTGAATGTTGCACTGCATGTGATTTTCTGCTTTGTGTTTTTGGATAGAGATTATTCATACTAGGGCAATATCTAACAGACTGATTTATTTGTAAAATTAGATAAACACAATTATCTTTCAACTAGCTTATAAATAGATGTCTCAGTTACTGCACTGCATTCCAGGCCCTAGGAACATGCATCTTATTAGACAGTCTTAACCAGCCGATATGGAGAACCCTATTAGGAAAGAGGTTTGCCATGGGCCTGATTGTGATTTCACTTCAGCTGAAGGACTTTTTGACAACTTATTCTTGAGGAATAAATGCCAAAAAAAATTGGTTTGATATGTACTTGAAAGAGAAAAAGAACAAGAGGGAGGGAAAGAGGGAGAGAAGGAGGGGGGAAGGGGGAAAGGAAGGAAGGAAGGAAGGAAATAGGATTATTAAATATTCACTAAGTAATTTATGAGCAACAAATTTAACCACATAAACATCACTGGAACAGATTTTGGGAAACAGACCCCTACCTAACAGCAGTCACATTGGGGCCTCCCTTTTCAGATCCTATCACAAATAGCAAATAGCAATACTTTGCCTGATTTAGCAGAAATGGAGAGTAGTCCTCATAGAGGGCAGCATGGACTTTCCCACTTCAGAGAGCTTCAGAACCTTCTCTCTCTGTAGGTGGGTTCAACAATGTATGAACCATTCCTGTTGTTTTAAATTTTTTTCTCCTGTTTTTGCACCCAAATGCTACATCCAGGCCTGAAGTTCCATTTTATTTTTTTTTATTTTTTTTTGAGAAGAGTTGCAGAAACAAAGATAAGAACAGGCCTAACTTTGTGCCAAAATGATCTGCAGCAACAAACTGGGGCATGGTTACAGCCATATTTATTGGCATTCCAGCACCATGACTCACATGGAATTAGCTCTTGAAGCAGAACAATGTGAGCTGAAGGGGTTTACACTTGAGGGATAAACAAAGGAGATGGATTGAGGATCCAACCTGCAAGAGATCAAATTTAGGAGAGGATTAGTGCAGTAAAATTTTGTTAGTTACTGGACTTTTTCTTATTTCTTGTGCATGCTAGATGAGTGTACTTTTTTTTAACTTGCTGCTAAGTCAGAGTGTGAATATTCGGTGACTAAATGAGGGAAAGGATTAGGCCATGAATTAAGGTTTATCCTAGAGGATTTTATCAGGGTTTTAGTCAGAGCTCACCGCCATATTCACAAAATCCTCTAAAGACCAGGCTCATATGAACTCTGCACGTGGGACTGCTCACCTTACTGGGGCAGTTGATTAAAGTTTCTGGCTCACCTTTTTTATTGCTAGGGTTCATTTAAAGTCTGGAGAGCAGATGCTGCCTTTTGAGGGTTCTACAGTAACTTTCCATATTTCTTTGAGTCTGCACTCCCAGGGTTGTATCCTCCATCTCCATTCACCACCTACCAACTGAAAGCTAATGACAAGGGACTGTTTTACGCATAGCCTGTTTAATTGCTTCAGGATTCAGCTCATTTCAGTTATACAGTGCTAAAAGTTGGTGGATCGGTGTGCTGCTAATGGGGCAGAGCTCCAGCTGGCTGCTGGTTCAAGTGCAGAACAAACCAATGTCTTGTGAAAGGCACAGCTGAATGCCAGTGACACCCAAAACATGCTGGAGATAGAGCAGATGTCAGTAGCAGGAGGCACAGTAGGGCCAGAAATCTGGATCAGGCCTTGGAACAGATGGCTCCAGGGGCCACAACCTGAGGGTCTGTCTGGGTAGGATGGATAAAAAACAGTTCAGAGAAGAGCCAGAGCTGGGACTGTAGCAGGGTGAGCGATGGCCTCTCTGTTTTGTTGTTACAGAGTGAAGTGCTGAATTAATACAGTTGCTGTGGAGGGCAATGCATGAAATGGGATCATTTTGCTGCAATTAATGGTGGGAGGAATTTAACTTCTTGGAGGTCCCTTTCTCTCCTCATCCCACATCATGTCTATGCGTGATCCAGACTGGATTCCAAGTGGGAGAAAGAAAGGAAACTCACAATTATTGACTTGCTGTGCCAAAGTTTGAATAGATTCCTTCTAAAACAAATGAAAGCTTGTTTAACTGGCCTGGAAAACATGAATGTGTACGACATTATGTACTGCCCTCTTTGTAAGTCTATCACACTGGGAGATCGTTACAGCAAAAGACAGAACAACATTATCCCAAGCAGCCTGAATTATGAATCCCAAAGTCTGTACTACACTAAAAAATCCCTGGGTGACGGCAAGAGTTGGTCTCTTTCCCTTACGTACGCAGGGGACATCGACTTCATAGCTCAGCATTTCATTAACTTTTGTGTGTCTGCTCTCTTCCTCTGTCCAACTCCCGGCTGGTGTCTGAGGCTTCAAAATATTTAATGCAGGAGAAACTTGAGACTTGAGATCAGAATCTGGAGTAGAACAAAACTGCTGTCACCTTGCTTGTAATTTGCCAGTCCTTTCCAGTCCCAGTCTGGCTAGAGAATTAGCAGGTGTTGAAAAATCTCCTCACAAAGGAATGATCTATCAGTGGAAGATCTCCCAGATCTCACAGATGCTGCCTTTGAAGATGTGCACTTCTACCCTAAAAAGTTCGCTTTTAGAACCAGTTCTTGATCTGACTGTCCTAAATATCCTGGTGTTCCCCCAAAATTTCTTAATCTTTTACAAAGACACTGAACTTTAAATGCCTATGATACTGTGCCTGTGGGCCAACAGCAGCTGCTGCACAGGGTAATGGGCAGAGGCAAAAAGGTAGCTACAATGCATCTTTGCTAATCCTTTTATCTCAGTTTTCAGCCTAGCTTGGCTATGTTTATCTCTACACTAACTTATGAGAACCAAATAATTTGCCAACTAGGACTCCAAGTGTAGTCCACAAAATAACTTACATAAAGTTAATTACAGAGAGGTTACAATGAACTTACACAAGACAAATGAGGCCTTGCCACAGCATCAAGGCATAGAAAGTGCCTTGAAAAGCTAAGAAGAAGCAGGCTTTAGAAGGCCTTACTGCAGACAAGCCATGCTCTCCAGAGCACATACATAGGCGAGGTTGACCAGCTATGCTGTTGCTACTCACCAGTAGGTATTTCTGGCTTCATAGTGCCCTCATTCATGATCCCTTAGGGCTACGGTTCTGGCTTTGTAGTGCCCTCAGACATGATCCCTTAAAGGCTATAGTATCATCAAAGGTTGGACATTATTGTTGAGAATTTGGGAGAAGGATTGAGAAGATGAGAATGGGCTTTTTTTTCTTCTGTCTTCAGAAATATATTGGTTGAAAGAGGTAGGAAGAGAACATAATTATGGCTAGTGTCTGTTTTAAGATAGATGCAAACTAAGAAGGAGCAAACACTGTAACTCTAATAGTTACAGTGAAAATGTTTAAAACTGAATGTTTAATCTGAATGTTTCTCTTTTATCAGATACATGGAGACACTTCAGTCAGCCACAAGAAGTGGAAGCAACTACCTGAAGAGAGTTGCCCCATCCAGAAGATATATCCCAGGATCTGCCAGTGTCATCAGCTGTTTTGGAGGCAGGCTGCAACTACCTGAAGTGCTCTCATGAGTAGGTTTTTAGATGTTCATTATGTTTCTCATTTCATCCTGGGACCAGGACCACAAAAGCAGAAATACCACAAGAAAACGCTGGGTTTGCATGGTTTCTGAACACTGTCAGAAGTCAGAGGGCTGAAAATTTTTATGTGAGAGAATATTTTACTGGTTCCTCATCTACTGAAATATGGGGTATATGTAAATTTGAAATAGACATTAGCTTTCAGGCGCTTGACTGAACCCAGACTCTGAAAACTATAAAAAACCAACCAAACCTGTTTCTGACTGCTCGTTTTCTTTTGAGGGGGAAGCATGTAGAAAATAGAGGCATGGCCCCCACAAATGGATGCAATGGATATTTTCAAGACTCACACTCTCTTACAACCCCCTTTGAAGAGCACTTAAAATAATTTCCCAGTGCTTTGGTTCATCTGGGTAGGTTAGAAACCAAGACAGTTCAAAACATTCCTTCCTGTTCTGTTTCTAATAACTTGTACTTTGGAAAAACCAGTAATTCAGTGCAGTGATTAGGTAATCTATGGAATCAGTGTATCATTGCATCTTTTTTGAACCACTATTGTGGGAAAACAAACCTTCACAGACCAGGCCATCAGCCAGTTACCTGGTTTTAGGAAGAAACTTGTCTTGGGCAGCCTAACCTTAGACTATCTACTTATAAAGTTACTTGCATATTTTTCTGAAGTATGTGGTATTAACCACTGTCAAAGAAGAAACTAAATATGATGAATCATTGATCTAATGTGTTTCCCATGCTAGCTTAGTTTTGTGACAACATTTTCAATATTGAAAAAACTCTGAAAAGTTCTACAAAGCTCCCTCCCTTTACTCAACTCTCTTTTGGAAAAGAGAAGCAGATAAGGTCAAAACAGGTACTGCCCAAGCTGAGTGCTGACCCTGCTCATTGTGCCAGCAAGATTCTCTTTTTCCTCCCACCTCTGCTTCTCAAGCTATTATTTTCCTGAGGAAATTGCTAGCTACAAAAGCAGAATGAGGACAAGGATCCGATCTTCTGAGAACACATTTAGAAACTAAAATCTCCAGCTTTCTATTTTCTGACTTTATTTGCTGTGTCACCTTTTGAAACCATTTAGGGAGAGATTCTCAACTCAGTTAGGCTGGTTAGAGTGTGGGGATAGCATTTCCATTCAGGCTTTACAGAACACTTTACAACCTCTCTGTGAATGTGCTTTCAGATTTGAAAAAGAATTTAACCTACAGTAATTTAATGGGGATTGAGTAACAAGGCCTGGTTATTTACAGAACAAGCATGGGTAGGAGGTAAAACAGAGAAATGAAACCTCTTATCCAGGCTCACAAACTAGTGCAATGGCAGAGAGATGGAAATAAGCCAGAACTCATAAATTCAAGGTTAGTCTGTAGCCCTATTTTCAGATTTCCAGAAAGTGTCTGTAAGTTAACAAACTTGCTGGCTATTCGTGACCCCCTCATGTTAACTATCTGTCTCAATACATTCTGCTGTGTTAAAACAGCTTGACAGCTCCAGTCTTGAAGTTGGAAACCAAGTGAAACCAGTGATTCTGGGCATTAGACAAATCTTAAAATATGTCCCTGTCATTGCACAGAAAAGGATCTGCCACTCGCTGCTCAGGCAGTTCAGCCATATACATGGGTGCAAATGACTGATACCTGTGTACGAAGGTAAATGGCACCTGATATATCTCTGTCTACAAGGTGTGGGCTTGAGATAACTGCCTAACAGAGCAATAAATGCACCACTCCTGACAAAACATATGCACATCTATGGACAAAAGAATTTATTTGCCTAAAAACTGATACCAGACTGTCCAATTGCCTTGGAGGCAAAGCTCTTAAAATCAGCAGGAATTCCAGTCATATCTGGATGTGTAGTGAAAATACAAAGGAAACACAAGACACCTAATTGGAGTTAAAAGCTCTCTGCAGAATCTGGCTGGACACAAAGTGGACTTGCCAAGGTACTCAGCCTGGAGGGTGAAGCCCCGGACAGGGAGAAGAGCTCTGACTGCAGGTGGGTCAAGTGGGATGTGGTGTTAGCGAGTTCTTAGCAGATGGCTTTCATCTAGGTGTACCAGGAGGGATGTAAGGAGGTGTCCCTAGGACATTTCTTAGCTCTGTCCCCAATTCACTAAATAAAAACTTGGGCTAGAAACCCTAGGCTTTCCTACAGGGAATCTGCTGTGCTGTTTCTGGAATGAAAAATATAAACTGCTATTCCAAGTTTGGCAAAAGATAGAAACTCCAGTGTCAGGGCTGAATAAGCCTCTGCCTTGCTTATAGTCCAGAGGCTTGCTTTTTGTTATGGTTCAACTCCAGCCAAAGCACACCTGAGACTCTCAGTTACTGTAACTAATATTATTGCAATGCCCCAAGCAGAAATGAGGTCCCCACTGAATGGTTTGCTGCCCAAATTCATGCAAAGATAGAGTTCTTGGCCTTAATAACTTGCAAGTTGAAAGGACAAACAATGGTCAAGTTTGTGGGATATAATAGCAGAGACAAATCGAGGGAGGGGGTGATGATAGATGCATGGCTTGTTAGCTCCATTTCTTTCTGACTCATTTGCTGTACTTATATTACGTAAATCTAGATTCATGGGGAAAATATTGAAATAGGAGATGAGAGGGACTATTGGAATGGGAGGAAAGGTGGGGGCAATTTGAGCCTGTTAGGGCACTCAGGACTGTGACTGAGATGTAGGAAGAGGGAAAACAAAGGAGAAAAAGATGAGCAAGAGGAAAAGCTGAGCTCAGTTATCCAACAGTAACAGAGCAGGAAACTGATGGCTTCCCTTTCTTCTAAGAGTTTGTTACTTAAAACAATGTTGGGTACCAGCCTTTCCAGGTCCTTTCTTTGCACAGTTGTTAGAAGAGATATGTTCTGGCTCTTCTGGCCTGGGAAAAGAACCAGGCAGGGAACTGTGCAGCTTGCCTCCACAGAGCCTTGAACCAGACTAGCCTGCAAGTGCTATAGTAGCTGGCACAGGGTCTTTTGGTGAAAATCCTCAAAGAAAATCAAGCAATCTCATGACCCTTGGAGAGAGAAACCAGGCCTTTCTCTAACCCACAAGCCAATACAGCCTGAGCATGCCCAAAGCTTTTCAATAGGGACAAAACACGAGAGAACCAGAGGGTCAAAGTCTTCTACCCACCCAGTTCATTAAGTACCCATCTCATGACTTGCTGTCAGCTTTCCAGGCCTCGGAGCTCCTGCTGTCTCTAACCTGTAAGTGCTGTTGGCTCTCTTCTTCCCATGACCAACTGTCTAATGTTTTAAACATATCAGGAATAGCATACAAGGTGCTAACATTGCAACTGTTGTTTATGTGCAGGATCACTGCATGGGTAAGATGTATCTATCATTCTCCAGGGACAACAATAGACTGCAAACCATCTTCAGAGAAAGTATCCTTTACATCTGATTCCTTTTCTCACCCTCCTCTAATTTCAAGCTATCCTTTCATGTTGCACAGATGGCAAGCATCATTGGTTACTCTGCTCTGTACATCACTTTTGTGTAGTAAAGTTCATTTACATGAGTCCATATGCTTTTCTTCACTAAGTGGCTATGAGATATTTCTAGTGTCTTCCCAGAACCTGGCTCAGCTGAGTGTTTGGTGCTCCAACTCAATGTTGTAGTGTTGAAACTGTTTAGCAGTGTTCCTTTATTATTGTTGGATTTATTTGGTGGCTGTCACCATGATAAATAGTGCTTTAAAAGATTTAGTGGCAATGCAAACCACATGAATAGCTTCCTAGTTTTATCAGGGTTTATTGACAAATGGTTTCCAGAGCTTGCTTCTGACCCTTGTCTCATAGCAAATAATGGTGCCTCCTTAAGCCAAAGTTTGTCCTACACTAAGGTTTGTCTGTAGCTACAAATCTAAAATAGGCAGATGAAAATTAGAAATGAGCTAATTTGCCAGTAATTCTTTATTTAAACTTTCCTCTCCTTTGAAGCAAATCCACAGGTATTTAACAATACTGGCTTCCAGAAAACACAGGTATTTCCTGAGATAATTATCCTTTGGAAACTTTTGCAGAAATTATTTTTTAAAACAAAATGGGAAGAGAGACAAGGCCAATGGCAGAAAAAAAGAAAGGAAGAAAGGAAGAAAGGAAGGAAGGAAGGAAGGAAGGAAAGAAAGAAAGAAAGAAAAAGAAAGAAAGAAACAAAGAAAGAAAAAGATAGGTCAAATGTTACCAGCTTGACAGTGAGGAACTAACAGAATCATGCAGGAAAGACTTGAGGGTCTTTTTCCAAATAAATTAAGCAACTGGAGCCATAGTTGCTTTGTCTTTTTCTTGGGCATGGGTCTCACAAATCTGAAATGTTTGGGACATAATGGACATCTTGCACGTATGCACTTCAACAGCGTAATACATATGTAGCAGGGCAAATACTAACCACAACCACGCTTGCTGGTGCACTCACCAGAGCAGGAGAGGAGTGCTGCCTTTGTGCAGGGCACCTAGGAAGAGTTTCTGGGCACCTAGCTACATATATTTGCCGCAAATTTGGTTTTAAAATATAACATCTATATATATATTATTATAATTTCTATAATATATTACATTATTTTCTTATAGTGTTTATCTTAATAATTTGTATTATATATTTGGGTTGCTTTCTGTATGTAAATCCAGAAATCTCAGAAATGTAGCCAGATTAAGCCACTACTAAGCCAGCTCGATTAAGAGGTTGTTGGCTTCCTCCTTCTGCCCACTGCCCCAGTAGTTACACCTGGTCTAAATGGATGGGAAAGGACTTTTTCCCAGTGGTTGCCAAATGGGCAAGAGTCCTGTGACACAACTAATAACTACACTTCCTTCAACAAACAAGTCAAATCCTACTACATATGAAAAACAACCCCATACCTGGCAGAGGTTCTCTTTTTCTGCAGTTGGTGGTGTCCCTGATTACAAGGATGAAATACAAACATATCAGCTGCAGGAAGCGTGTTGGCACTGGGTCAGCCTCAGGGCATGGCTTAAGATTTTGGGGTTGGGGAAGTTGCTCAGCCTTCCCTCCCAGAAGCACAACAGTGACCAGCAGGACCAGTTCCCAGTTGTTCTTCAAAAATGAACACCCATCCCTGGACTCTCCGGAAAGCTTGGTTAACGTTCTCTAACTGCAGTGAGGGGGTGAAGCACTTAGAGAAGGGACCCAGCAATCACTCAGCACTGACTGCAAGCTTGTGCAGGGCTCAGCTGACTCGCTCCCCGCTGGCAGCCTGTGCTCCTGGCCAGGCCAGGAGCACAAATTGGCCACTGACCTATTTGCAGAAGGGCTGGTGGGACGGCAGGCACCCAGCCAAGACCTCAGGACAGTGCTTATTCCTCAATTCAGTTCATAACTGGCTTGATTTTGGATTGATACTGGTCCTGGGTTTTCCTCGTGCAAGAGTAACGGGTGGATAAAGCCAGGTGTATAGGCCCAGATTCTGCTACAGTATTTGAAATAGTTCCCATGATCATAGAAGTAGGACTGGGCTCAGAGGATGTCCTCTGGCTTGGACGTACAGTTAAGGATACTTTGGGGAGAGAAATCTGTCAGTCTACCTTGATACCTTTCTACTGAAATAAAAGAGGAATCAGTATTTTAATCACAGTCATGACTTCTATACTCTGTTAATTCTTTGTATTTTCTAGCAAAAATAGGTTCAATGCCCTAATTTTGATCACATTGTCATTGGTCTTCCCTGGTATGGCTTCAGAAATGCATGTGTAATTTTTAACCCTATGTACACAATCATTACTAATTTTAGATTTTAAATAGTTTTAGATTAGAAATACATTCTCCTTCTACCTTTAAACAGAGAGTTAGGAAGTTGTTTGTGTCATCTGCCTGGGCTGGTATCTGGATGGAATAGGAGTCTTAAGTCCCTTGAAACCATGTCTGCTTTTGATATGGTTGCTAAATCTGGTTCCTTTCCTTTTTAAATTTGGCTGCCTCAATGGAGTAAGTCACTCTTCCACAGATCAGATGACTAGAAAAGCTGGTTACATTTTTCACACAGCTCTCTTTTGGGGTGATCAGATTACAGAAAATATTTTGGAAATAACACAAATAAAAAGGTATTTTCACTTCAAGGATATGGGATTTTTTTAAAGTGGCAATTCTAAGAGACTGCAGAAAAAGTGAAAAACATAACAATTATTAGTAGGGGCCCACTAAAATGGTTAAGAGGCATGACTTACAAACAGAGTCTGAGGCAACTGAGATTGTTGAGCCTGGAGACGGCCAAAGTGGCGACCTAACTGCTGTCCTAAATACCAATTAGGTAGTTATGCAGAAGATGGAGATGTACTCACCTTAGAGGTAAGCAGCCAAAGAGGCAACAGAGACAAACTGCAAGAAGGAAATTCCAATTAGGAAAAAAATTCCTTGAGGACAGCCAAACACCAGAACAAGTTGTCCAAAGAGCTTGCAGAGACTTCATCCTTGCAGATACTCAAATCTCAACTGGATGAGACCCTGACCAACCTCATCTACCATTGAAGTTAGTCCTGTTTTGAGCAGGGGATTAGACCAGATGACTTCCAGAAGTTCTTTCTAACCTAAATTGTGCTTTGATTCTGTGAAAAATATTGTAACTAGTTACCAAAACAGGCACAGGGGGACAGCTATACCACAACTTGCACAAGGAAAAAAAATAAATTAACTTTCATTGTTTCAAGAAGGAGTTCTGCTAATATAGGAATATAGACTACAAAAATTATACTTATTACAAAGCTATTTTTTCTTCACTGTTTGTACCTGGATTGCCATATGTGGCAATGACACCATATGTCTGAGGCTCATGAGGTCCAGCAGCTTCCTAATGAAACCAAGATCTTTGCTAAATACTTATTACCACATATCAAAATAATTTCTCAGCTCTGTATCACACTGATTAGAGAAGATGATCATGAAGGATGTGTTTTTGTTTTTCATTCCGGAATCCATAGATCTCCATTTAATCAATCACAGAAGCCACAAGGCTGGAAGCTCACTAGGCTGTTTCTGTTCAGACTTCCAGTGATATGTCTGGTGAGACAATCACTTTGCCTGCATACACCCATAAACAGGGACTGCCTCCAGGAAAGAAATGTGGAGAATAATAGAGACATTCTTCTTGATTAGCAGAGTAAAGGGTAACTCTGTAACACACCCTGCAGCTATGATAAAAGACATACAATTTGAAATAATGAAATAATAGAACTCAAATCTTTATGGACATGGAGAATTAAGTACTATTTGATCATTTCTGTCTTTGGGGCATGCTTCAGAAGTGGGGTTGGACCAAATATGCAGAATAATTCAGATTTGAATTGATAAATCACAAATTTAAGACTTCAATATGTTAAGTAATTTCAAATCTATCCCAAAAATAGTTTTCTGTATCCAAGTCTGAGTTAAGAATTTTGTCTAACTCCATACTTATAGTAAAATCAGGGAAAGAGACATATCTGGATGTCAATTCACTTTATTCAGAGATATGCATGTGTTTAAGATTGTGATACCTACACCTGGTCAAATGGATATCACCCAAAGGTTTTTGTTCAAGAATGCTGCAAATTAAATATTGACTTTGGAAATAAGGAAATTAATTTGACTTTTTTATTTCTTTTAAAAAAGGGTGTTATTTAAACAAGGAAGTGATTTGATGATAATTACAAAATGAAATGGGGAGAAAGAACTTCACAGAATTCTTTTGCAGTTTTTCATTTTATCTGCAAAATAGAAAAAATCATTGATTTCTGTTCTACAGGTCCATTAGCACACATATTGTGGTAGGGTTGAGTCAGTATTTACAGAGCAAGACAAAAAAACCTTATTAAGTAGCAAATACGGTTGCTAATAAGCTGAAGAATGTGTTCTGTTAATTTTCAGTATTATTAATCTCTTGCCTTATTTAGCATTTCCTCCAAATGCCTGTGATTACAAACTTTTCGTACATTTTTAGGGAAGTAATTACCCTCTTGAAACTAAATATGCTACAGTTTGGTATTTTTATCCCCTGATTTATGATTCTATTTTAAATTTAAGAGTCATCCAGTCAAGAAAAAAAAATACTTGAAAGTAGAAACACACAACACAAATAAATGCGTGGAAATGCTTAAAGGAAGCTGTTTCAAAGAGTCAAAGGACTGAAAATTATTTGTGCAAGGTATTCCACAAAGAAAGTAGATAAAAAGCCACACTAAAAACATTAAAAAATTCAATTCACATTTTTTTTCTCTCTCCAAAAGTAATGGTAAATCCATAACAAACAGTTTAGCCAGCTCTAGACTCAACTGGGATCTGATCCAGTCATTATTTTGGTACTTGAAATGAAAAGGGATTTGATGGGAATGTATGATAGATTATTTTCTGCACGTTTTTAATTGGGTGACTTCTTCCCTTTAAGGGTTCCTAATTTTTCACACATGTCTCCAAACATCCTCTGCCAATATTAAATTTTGCTCAGATGGATTTTCTGTTAGAGAAAAATTTGGCAGTTACAACTCTCTGGCCAAAATCCAGTAAATTCAGATGGGAGGAGCCAGTGAATGGAAATGTTTTTTGTAGATAGTATATTACTTCTTTGTGCATCCAGATTTACACATTCTTAGAATAAACAAAGTTGTGAACTTTATTTTGGTTCCTTTTTGACTTTTTAAAAAGCTACAGTAGCCCAGAACCTTCCTACTCATCTTTGCAGTTCTCCCTCTGGTCTTTGGTCTAACAGAAGTTACACAGCTGAATTTACCATTGCCTACATATCTCTTTCCCTTTGTTCATCTCACAATGTACACTTTTAGAAATGAAAAGTGATTTGGTCAGATGGCTTGAATTATCAATACTCTTCTTAGGTAGGATCACTTCTATTAAGTAGGTGAAAGCCTTATGATATTATATCCTCTTTAGGCATTCTCTCTTGTAATCTTCTGGAAAGGAATTTGAGAGAAAGAGAGAGAAAGCATTTGTTAAATTTACTTGAAAAATAAAAGTCTCAGACTCTGTTCAGGAAGAGAACTGTGATTTCCAAGTTTGTAGAGGAATATTTAAGTATGCCAATAATGAGCAGTTGAAATAGCACAGCTGAGCAAAGCAAGGCAGCTTTAAAAGGCCCCAAATGGTTACATTCAGATTCCATGATTTTATAAGTGATTATTTTTGCCACAGATTTAAACAAAATCCATCTTCTTGTTTCAGTTTGATGAGAAAAAGTGACTAGAAGAATGGCTTGTAGCAAACCACTGATGTATCCTTCATACAACAGTGTCAGAGGCCATACATAGGTTTATTTTTGGAAAGCTCCTATATATAAGGAGAAATACTTCTGCTACAAGGAAAATTGCATGTATGCTTGAGTTACTAAGGACATGCTCATTATACAAATCTGCATAAGTTAGTTCTTCTCACAACTTTTTTTTTTTTATTTTTTTTTCTCTCCTGCAAGTTTGGGTTTATTGATGTAATTGGGGAAACTAACCACCATTTCCCAACCTAAAGGCTCCAAGACATGGCAGAACTGGAACTTCTGTTTCACAGGAAATTCTGACATTTTGAAACATATCCAGGTTTGGAGGGGGGAAAAATCAGAGAATTCACAAAGTCCTATAAAAGAAAATATTCAAAAAACCTCACATCAATAGAAATATATAATTTTGTTAATATTAAAAAAAAGTCCATTTAGTTTTTTGCTTGTTTGTTTGCTTTTTTTAAGAATAAGAGTTCTTCTGAAAGAGAAATAAAGAAGAAAAATATTATTCTAGAATCTAGCCTTAACTAAATTTCCTTTTACTAAGCATGAATATTTCCGACATGAAATATACACCTTGACAAATTCCCACTGATGAATCAGCATTTTCAAAATGGAAAACACTAATTTAGAGCATATTTGCCCAGCACTAGGAATAGGTTGGGAGGCTCATTCAGAGTCTTCCTTGGTTACTATTTTCTACTAAATTCTAGTAAAAGGTACCATAAATGTTATGTAAGTGTCCTCCACATCTTACTTGGCAAACTTGACAAGTAAGGCAGCAGTGCACTCACCTGCTGGTCATCTGTCTCAATGTGACTGGAAAGAAATTTGCCCTGGAATCACCTCCTGGGCTCCAACCAGAACGTCTTCCTCTCAGATGTTGTTGGCAACAGGCTGCTCATTTGCCCCTTTGTGCTTCTTTTGTGCCTCCTTGGCAGCATTAAAAGGCCTTACAACAAAGTGCAAAAACAGAACTTCGAGTCTCCACCAACTTTCACATATATTCATTTTCACTCAGGTTCCAATGTTCGCAAAGGAGCAGGAGATAAGACAGCAGTGAATGTCTGAAGAACAAAGTTCCTGTCTCATTTGCCCTGAAAATGGGATGTTTATCTACATGCTTTCTCCTGCCTTTCCACATTTATTGGCATTATTTCCACTGGGAAAAATAACTTGGTAACTCTGCAGAAGAACCCTCGTTATGGTAGTTCAGTCTCTCCTAAGTTATCTGAATTTTCTCCCCTTATGCTTCTGTATTTCATTTGATTTGTATATGACCTGCACATACACAGTACCATAAACCCCACTCATTCATAGATGCCAGCAGTGTCAAGGAGAAGTAGTATTATTGAGAGTTTCCTCGCTGCTTCTAGCATAAAATATAACATTTTACGGCTCTTTCATGGCTCAGTTGTGTAGTAATGAAATATAAATATACTCACATCAGATTGGGGAGGGTTATTTGCTTTAGTGAGAATGATTAAGAAGAATATTAGGAATTGGACCTGGGTGTAAAAATAACTGATATAGAAAACCAAAGAAGAACAGGAAGACGATCCAAACCTAATGCAGGAGGAGGCAGTTTCCAAAAAAGTGAGCTAAGCCTGCCCAAGCCAGGCCAAATCTATGAACCTACAAACAATCCCACCCAAATGTGTTCATTATATAGTCCTGTGCAGCACATTTAATATTCCTTGACTTGTGACATTTTTGTTGCAGGTACTGGCTTTTTTTAATGGCTTTGGACTGGCTTCAAGATCATGGATTTACAGATTATTTGAACACACTAAGACATTATAAATGGTTAAAATGTAAACATTTTTCAAAAAGTGATTTATAGTTTTAGAACCTGATTTTCCACTGCCTCGTACCTTACGTAGCTATTAGTTCACAGTAGGAGAAAGGAGTGCAGTTTGGCAGTTTACTGCTTATGACCTTCTCATGACATTAAGCCCACTGAGCTTTTAAAAACCACCTGTGTGGCTGTTTCTGCTCTGGCTCTTCCCCACTGGCACAGCAACATGATGGGGTTCAGAGTTAATGCAACTGCTCTCCAGGGATTTTCCCAAGCATAGGTGCTTCTTTGCTCATCTCCAACTTCAGTACCCAGACTTTGGAGTATATCAATGAAGAGAGATTTTTTGCCAGATCCTGCTCTATTCCAGCTTCTTTTTTTTTTTTTTAATTTTCCCCCACCCTCCAGCTATTACAGCACTTGGTAGGAGTTCAAATAGCTGAAGAAAATGAGAAGCAAAAACAGAGCTGAAAGTACCAACATCCTTTGCTACAAACATCTGTCAATCACAGCTTGTGAGCTCACTCCTCAGCATGAATCTGGCAAATCACTTCAGCATATGCTTAACTTAAAATCTTCAACTGTAACTATTTTATTCTAAGTATTTACTACTGTATTCCTTGAGAGTTCTCAAATACTTCACTGGGGCCTAAATAAATAAATAAATAAAATAGAAGGTAGAAGATAATTTGTCCTTGATTTGAGGTACTTTTACTGTCGGTTTGGAGAATGCATTTTATCACTAAATAATTTCTGATCTTCACAAAATGGTCATTGCTATGGAAATTATTCCTTGACACAGTGTCAGAGCTGGGATTAATATGTTATCACATTTTGCTTTTGCTTACTACCAGACACAAATCTTTGGCAACAGTAGCTCCAGGGCTGGGGGAAAAGTGTGTGAAATTATCAGCACTGCAGATGAACTTACAAGTTGTCTTTTAAAACATTTTTTGTACCTTCTGCCTTACTGCCTACAATATAGTGTCAATATTCTGGATTGCTTTGGAAATGTGTGCAGTGGTTCTCACACAAACTATATATTCAGAGGCCGAGTTTTCAGTTGAAAGACATACTAACCTCCATTTCTGTGGTTGGGAGTAGTAGCTGATGGTTCACATTGATTTCTGTCTAATCTTGCTATCTGAGTCATATTGTAGACAAACAATGAATATAGAAGAACAGTAGCAAAATTAGTGTATACTGAAAACAGTACTTACATTACACAACACAGTGACATCGATGATGGTTTTTTATTTGAAAGATCACAATACAAAAGTGCAAAAAAACCTGCTATGTCACCAAAGTACTTGTTATATCACTTGGTCATAAATAAGAATTTGCTTCATAAAATCTATCTTTCTATAAATTCCTGCCTTGAAAGTTTTATTTAGACCTAAAAGAGGCTGGATGGGTTTTCATTAAGAGACAAAACATCTCTGTTTGGTTTTTTTTTTCCTTCATGAATTCAGTTTGCTGGAAAAGTTCTGAGTTGTACAGAGTGTTACTTGTTTAAATTAGGGCTTTCCTGTTCAAATAACCTTATTCTATTTCTCAGAAAAGTTGCTTTAGGCAAGCCAAAAATGAGATCTTTATTTCACAGATGAGATGTGAACACACTGACTTAAAGGATGTGTTTCATGTAGCTTTTCTGACTACAAACATGGCAAGTGAGATGGCAAATATTTTCATTCTTGTAGACAGAAGTCAATCTAAGCTCTGGTTTCCCTTCCTACAGTCTTTTATTCTTTGATGTGGATTGCCTATAAGAAGTGTCTCCACTTCACTGTCTTCTGGGTTTTTGTTGTGTTTTTTTTTTTTCCTAGGCCCTCTCATATCTCTTGCTAACACGTGACTTTAAGATGGACAATAAATAATGAATAAGCTATTAAACTGCAGGATCCTAGTGAAAGATTGCAACAAACTCAGGCTTTTCCTGGAAGTGCTAACATTAATCACACTGTATGTTTGTATGGCACTGCTATAAGACTTGGGAAGAAATAATTTTAAAAGGTTATTCTTTTCACATGTCTTTAAGTATTACCAATTGTGGGTCTTCATGAGACCACGTCTTGTGTTTAAGCACAAGAGTGCTCCAGACAACTTATTACTGCTAGCAGATGGCTCAGGACCATCCACTTCCATCTCCTAGCTTCAACCACAAAGACTCCAGCTCCAGCTAACAAGACCAAGACACAGATTCACGTAAACAGTATTACTGGATGTTTGAGTAGTGGACAGAGCTAGCCCACAAAGGCAATAGGTCATGGACTTCTGATTCAGTGAGCACAGCATTGGAAAAAAAACCCAAAACTTTCAGAGTTGTGATTTTTCCAAGGTGTTTTGTTTCATGCTTAAATTTATTTAACAGTTTTGCAGCTCTTTTAAAATTAAACCAAATATAAAATTGACCTGACATTTTCAAATCCGAGGTCAAAGCATTTTGCTTAAAAATAAAATTTGCCTAAACATTTGGTGTTTCTGATTCTCCCTCCTCTATTTTTCCAGTTGAAACCATTAAGAAAATTAAATTGATTTTCCCAAATACTGTTGTCCCCTTGAATGCAACTTTATTAATTACTTGACTGTGTAAAATAAAATCCTTGTTACTCCACAGTAATGCAAAACAATCCTTTCTTTAAACCCAAAAAGTTCTGCAGCAAAAAGGACTCCCATTGGGCAGACTGCTCTCATACTATCCCTTACAAGCAATCAAAGACTGAGCACACTGAAGCATCTAAACCTCTAGTTGTAAATGTTTGCAAGTAAACACCTTGCTTTCATACAAGGCTTTCAATATAAGCTAATGTGTGTTAAGACTTTGTGAGTGAACCACTTAAAATACCAGTATTTTTATTTGCATCATTGTTTATAAATTGAATATTCCCTTGTAGTGTTGGAAACACAAGCACAACCCTTGTAGAACCACCTCTGTGGAAACAGCACTTGGAAGGACAATGGACAAAACAATAAACTGGTAAACTCAATTACAAAAGTGCAAAGACTTTATATAAGGAACCAGCAGGGTTTTCCATGTGGAAGAGCCCTGCATGAGAATGGACTGACACTGATTTGGCTCCACCTCTTCGCTACGTATGTCATTACAGAAAGCAACTACAGACTTCAAATTCATGCCACGGTTACATGGCTCACTGAGGCCTGGAAGGTTGAGGAATTCCTTTTAAGTCCCTTGCATATTTCCAAGCTGTGAACGTTATAGATTATTGTCTTCATTGTGCCACAGTCATACCACAGGTAAATGACTGTATCACTGTCTGTGCAGAAGATGTGTAGCTCTCTGGAATCACTGGGGTGTACCTGAATGCAGTCCAGTACTGCCACGGGAAGGCAATACTTCTGAAACAGCAACATTAAGTTCCTCTTAAGCACTACAGACTGTGCGTATTTGATGCCAATAACTCTCTAAATTCTTATGAACAGCAAAATGGGATTGCTAATGGTGATGTTTCTTGTCATTATGGAATTACTGTTTTTGTTCTTCTTGCATATTAACTGTCTCACATTTTAATATCTGCTGTAAGACTGCAAGATGGTACTGGAAATCAAAGCTGAGGAATGACTTTCAAAATGTCACATATTATTCTAGAAACACTAAAATTTTTTATTTTAATAACTGTGAGCTCCATGTGAGGACTGTTACACCAAATAACGTGAAGAGAACTCTGTGATAGACAGGCCCGCTGGCTTTTCTGGAATCCATATGTCAGTGCCAGCTACTTTCTGAAGGACATGTACAGAGGCTTTCAACTTTTTCTTGATGTTCTTCAGATGCTGTCAGTAGCTGAAAGCTCCATTCAAGGTGCCCTATGCTCCAACACTCCACCGAGCTCAGTGGTTTGGGTGTAACCTCAGCTATAATAGTCTTGCTGAGTTTTATGCACTGATTCCAAGCAAAAATAACATTTTCCAGGTAACAGTGTTTCATCATTGAGAGACATGCAAACAAGTAAATAAAAAGTCAATTCATTTCTACCCAAGAAATACCCAGTAGAATTCTATGAGCACGTGAAGAACAGAAAATCTCCATAAGCCCAGCATGTCCAAGTATCAGATGTCCAGTGCATAAATTATATAGTTAATCTGACTTTGCACAGTAAATGGGTTTAGTATGGGTTGTGCAGTTCATCTGGGCAACATATGCTCAGAAGGTTTAACACTGGAAGTACTGCATACTTTGTGGAGCTGATCTGCAATGCACAGTGAATGTGTCTAGGATTTCCAGATATCCAGCAGCCCAGGCAGAGTTGCTATTCTGGTAAGGCTGTTCCAGACAATTGTCATCATTCTCCAATTCCAACCCCAACAAAATTTCCAGGAATAAAAAAAGGACATGTCTGGTGAAAGACAGATGTATGGTAGGTAAGAAAAAAGAATTCCAGTCCTATAGATCAAATTTTTATTATTGACCTTATGCCAGTGCCTCAGACTTCTAAGTCACCTCCTCAAGACCTATGAGAAATAATGCAATAACCTAAAGCATTAAATAGATGTCAAATAAAGAAGTTAAATAAAAAGCCAACTTAAAAACCAACCAACCAAACCCTTTAAATAACATAGAACTCTGGTTCTACATATAATTCCTAAGCAGAAATAGATGATACCATTGTCAGATTAGGGAGATGTGTGTGACTCCCATGCTAACCAGAAGAAGTACATTCACTAGATATCTGAGAACTGATTTTTTTCTGCATACAGCTGTGACCCTTCCTTTTTCAATATTCTTTCTCCTTCAGAACTGGAGTTACTCCAGTGGTGAGTTGGAAATTCCTGAGAAGTTTGGTGAGCATGGCAAAGCAGGTCACTCGAAGGCAACATATTCTGGACCAGTAACCCCATTCATTCATGCAGGATTCCTTTTCCTTCAGACACTGTCTAGTGTTACTGGCCTTGGTATTGATTGCCAGGGCACTTGACATTTGGTTGCTGTTGTTTGATGAAAGCAGCTAATCGGAATGCTTCCTCTGAGGAAAACCATTTACGTATATGGAGTCCTTTGTACCTGTGCGATACATTCTGAAACCTATATAACTCACAATATGCTGTTGACATGTACCATAAATGTAACTAACTGTTCTTGCTTTGCTAAACATTTACTCATAACTTGCAATTCAATTCCACCACCTGAAACAAAATACTTGAGACAACTGTAAACTAAATGTCAGTCCTCTTTCTTGTCAGAGAAGATGCCTTTTCCATTCAGCAGAATTAATCAACTTACCTTACTTGAAAAACACTTTTTTCTGGAAACCCCCCAGAGGGTTGATTTTTTAAAGCAGTCTTACAAAACTTCAATGGAAAATAATATGAAGTGATTCAAATGGAAAGGACTGAAAAGGGGACTATAAATCCTGATATAAGACTTCAGATG
Source organism: Manacus vitellinus (assembly GCF_001715985.3). Taxonomy (NCBI): domain Eukaryota; kingdom Metazoa; phylum Chordata; class Aves; order Passeriformes; family Pipridae; genus Manacus; species Manacus vitellinus. The sequence continues at coordinate 40,735,577 of NW_021940535.1, forward strand.
TTTTACATGCAAAGATTTTTAACTCTGATATTCATACGTGTTATACCATTGCTACGAACAAGCAGAATGGAGCTGCAGTAAAGCACAGAAACTATATTTCTATACTGTGCATGAAGTTGAAAACAAGTCATATGCTACAGCATGGTTTCTTCAAACATCTTTTTCTAAAGTCAACAGCTTCATGGTAATATAATTTAGGTGATGAGCATGCCTGTGTAAGTGCCATGTCGGCCACAAACTATGTACTCCACCTAAAGGAGCTGCTGTTCCAATTTATCCCATCTTCCTTTGCATTCCCCATTTTCATTTTTTTTCCCAGAGCAGTAATGGCAATAGCACTGACATGAGGCAGAATTTACTCCAAAATTCTCTACAGTTCTTTTCAGAATATACATAGGGGTACATACTGAAAGTATCTCCTGACAAGCAGGAGATCTTACGGGGATTATGTTGCCACCCCCACTTCCCACCTGCCCTTTCTCTTCCCTTTATTTTTTGTTGCTTAAGAGACAGATAGTTATTATCAGTTTATTATTACTGCTTTTCCACAGACTTTCTCAAATGTCAAGTGAATCTGATCTGGAGTTCTGGCCCATAATTACACTGGACCAACTCCAGGCACTCGTAAATAAATCGGTGGTGGCTGCCATGTCTGCCAGAGCTCTGTCATTCTGCTCTTCTGAGAGTGGACAGGGGCTTTGGCTCTTTTCTAAAATTCTACACTTGCCCCAGAGTTTTTCACACCTTATTTTAAAAGACCCTAGGCTTTCTCACTCTATTTTGGCATAGTCTTAGACAGGAAGACAAAGCTACTAGCCTGCCACATTGTTGAATACATTAATTTAGAAAAGCAGCTGAAATGTAGCTTGTTACTTTTTTTTCCCCTTGCTTTCTCCATATGTGTGAACCTTGCAGGAACAGACATATTTCTGTCTCTCTGCTCTGGCCTCTTTGTTGACATTAATAGTTTACACTGGGCTCTACAGTGAGGCACATCTTTGTCACAGTGTATCAACCATGTCATGATACAGAGGTCAGTTCCAAAGCTTGGCAAGAAAGTCCCTTAAGTGTAGAGATGTCTGGATTAAAGATCATGCGTTTAAAAAGAGCAGGCATTCAAATGGCATACTGAATTCTGAGAAGTTTACTTGTGATTTTAAATGTTACTTTCAAGACTGTTTCTTATCATATCAATGCATATACAGCACAGCATCTAGTTACAGAACAAAATCTCCAACCAGTGCAGGCTTGAATTGAAAATGCTACAGTTGTTTATCTTCAGCACCTTTTTCCTGAAAAACTTAAAATAAACTACTCAAGCACATCATGAGAGTTGATTCAGGATATGTAACTATTCAGAAAATGGTTTCTTTTCTTCAACCTCATCTGGAATTAGAACTAGTCCACGTATCAGCTATTAAATGATGCAGAAGGCAGCATAGATCACAATTTGCACAACTTGATCTACAGTGGGTTTTTACCAGAAGCTAAAATAATTCCTGAAATCAGAGCTAATCCTGACTGCAGACAAGGCCTCAGATTGCCAACTACTTTCAAATGTTTTTAAGATGTGAATACTTGTATGCTGCCAATGAGACTGAGATGACCAATTCTTTTCACGTGGGTCACTCCAAGGCCAGCAAATGGTAATGGTATTTCATCAGTGCTACCCTGGTTTGCAGTCACACAGGTCACATAAAGGTGAAAAATTGCTGGACTTCTTTATAATAAGCTGAGTCATTGTGTTTTCTGCACAGCACTTTTCAAAACAAAGCAAAATATTTCACGGAGTGAAAAACACTGAATTATTTGCAAAAAAATGTCATTTCTTTTCTATATCTCTCCCCAGGGAGCCCATTGTTTAAATAAGAATTTTCTTGTGCCCCAAAGTACAGATGCTTTTGACTCTCATCATAAATCAAACATGCATATGTCTACCACACCAAAAAAGAGTAGAAAATAGCTGACATGGATTAAGATGTTTGGTCCGACCCGAATTATACTTCTTTAATAATCTTAACTTTTGCTGGATCTTCTGGGACCAAAAGATTAAAACGTCGCTGTGCCTCCCTCTCCTACCTTGGAATTCAAATCAATCTTTTGCTCCTTTTGAAATGTAAATTTGAAATAATCATGCATCTGGATCATGAATTAAGTTTGCAGGAGAGAAGTCTCTGGCAGAAGATGGCAGAGACCATGCCTAAAGCTAAATCCAGACACACAAATCAGTTCTGAGCTAGGATGAACACAGAGTTCTTGTTAAATGAGTTGCAGGTTTTCAGTTGCAAAAGTTCCATCAAGAAACCATTCTGACATTTGAAAACAAACAAGGACAGCATCATGTCACTCAACAAAAACAAGTTTAACATTTCAATGGCTTTTTTTCTCCCCTCAGACAATTCTCTCAGACCTATATTAAAGGGTATTTTTCCACAGAATCAGAATTCCATCTCTAAACCTTGACAATTCCAGCCAGATTTTTTTTTTTTTACATAGGGAATGGAAAAGCCTTTGATAGTTTCAAATAGGAGTGTTGAACATCAGGACAAATTGTCTTGAAAGGCAGCTGGCTAAACCATATTTTCAAGGTCACGTTTTTTATCTGTGGCTTTTAACCTTGCTATGATTTATGTTTGACCTCCTTTCCACGGTAGCTTTCTTCCTTCTCTCCCTCAGACTGGAAGGACACATCTATGCTTTCTATTTGATGTGGGTTTCATGCATCTGCACAAAGCAATTCATAGCCACTAGGCAAAAGGCATGTGCCCACACCACATCATTATCCTGCAATTAAGAAAATTCTCTCTGCCACAAAGCTATAAAGCCCAGCGATGTTTCACGCTAAGCCCTCAATATTCATTCTGAACTCATCTAGAGCATAAAGCTGCTGTAGTGCTGCAGACAAAGATATTTTGTAGTGTGTCTTGTGAAACACTTGTTGGGCATTGATTTGAAATTTTTTAGGTTTGCCTCATCTCAGCATTTTTCCACACCTTGAAATTTTCTCCCATTTTTCTGCACAGACTTCAAACAGATATAGAGAAGATAGCTCTCCTCTACAGCCAAATGGAACAGAAGCATGTATTCTGTTCAGTTCCATGTCTTCTCTACCTAAGCTCTCAGGTTTAACATATTCTTCAAATTATTCCCCTTTGATTATTCTCTATGTGGTAAATGCTGTTGTTCATATTTCAGGTTGCTTACTAAGATTTGATCAAGCAGGACTTGAATTCTCCATGTATTTTACTTAGAAAATGTTTGATTAACGTCAAAGATTGAAGTGAAAGGGAAATAAAAAGATTCTACCTTCACCAGAAGGTTTAATATCAGATGTTTAATATCAGAAAATTTAAATGCTCTAGTTTTTTATTATGTGGACAAACACCTTTGCTGAACCACTGTGGTGAGGTCTACAACTTTGTATTTGTATTTCTCTCACCTTCCCAACAATTACATGGTTTTACATAAGTACATCTGAGAAAAATAAAAAAAAGTTTCTCCCTATAAATAAAAAGTGGTGATGACTTTCTGCATTCCCCAGCTTCTACCTCATGTGGCCCCAGTAGTAGGGAAAGAGCTTCTTTAGACAGGCTTCTCCTCAAGCTCTTCCCAGGATCTGCTGCAGCCCAGCAGAACAAATTCTGCCATCAGGTTGAGATAGCCTGGAAAGGTTGCGCAAATTAATAAAAAGAACAGTCGTACGTCCCTGAACAGAGAAACGCTGTCCATAAGTACTACTCGTGCAGGAGCTACCCATAAACTTACGCACGAGTAACGCTGCTGAGCCCTGCCCAGGTCTCCCTTAAATAATTAAACATTCTGTTGGCCGGGCACGATGAAAGGGGACGCAAAAAACTCCCCTCGCGCCGCGCCGGGCGCGGCCCCTTTAAGGCGCGGGGCAGGGCCTGCAGGAGGCGCGCGGGACCGGGGAACGGGAGAGCCGGGCGGGGGTCCCCGTCCCGTCCCGTCCCGTCCCGTCGCGTCGCGTCCGCTTGAGTCGCCGCGCTCCCGCCCCGTCCCCGCGGCCGCTCTCTCGCTGCTCCCGCCGGGCGCGTTAGAGCGAGGGGCGCCCCGCCGCCGCCCCGCCGATGGAGCGGTGGCAGCAGCCGCCCCCCGCCGCCTCGTGGCCCGCGCGCTCCCAGCGCTCCGCTCCGCCCCGCCGGCCGCCGGAGGCACGAGACGGACGGACGGACGGACGGACGGACGGACTGAACGAGGCGCGCCGCAAGGCTGGGGCGGCTGCCCGGGAGCCCCGCCGGTGCGAGGTGAGTGTCGGCCGGCCGCGCTCGCCGCCCGTTCGCCGCGGGAGCGGAACCCGCGCGGGCGCTGCCCCCGGGGCACAGGCCGCCGCCTCGGAGCGAGGCGCCGCGGGCTACTCCTGCTCGCCCGGGCAGCGGGTTTGCGTCGGCGAACGTGCTTGCAGGCGAAAACTTCCCCGCTGTCTCTCGCGGGGCCGCGCTGTCACTCCGGCTCGGGGCTCTCCCGGCGCGCACCCGGGGGGATCGGGGCTCGCCCCGCCCCGTGCCCCGCGCTCCCCGTCACGCTGGGGAGCACTGCTCTGGGGCCTCGATGTGTGCGGGGACAGCTCGCGCCGGCGGGAGCAGCGAGCGGGGGCGCGGCGCAGGGTCCGCTCCCGGTGCCGCCCGTGGCGCTGCGGCCGCTTCGCAGCGGGGCTGAGAAGTGTTTGAAGGAGTTTTGTCTCTTCTTTCAGCTGGAAGAAAAGGCATCGGCAGCAGCGGCAGCGCGCACGTGTGATGTAAAGAAAGAGGGACTTTATGATGCTGGCTCGTTACAGCACGGCGGGATACCGGGAAAAGCTGGCAGAATCAACAGGGGGCTTGTTTAGTGATGCACGGAACCTCTTTTGCCCAGAGCCTCATAGCTGGGTTGGAGGTTAAACACTCACCTTGGCTTAAATGGGTCAGCAGTGGGGTTGCAGCTTGCCCAGACTTGTTTTCCAAACTCCAGAAAACAATAATGTGTTTAAAAAATGGGGAAACAATGAAGTATTGTGATGAATAGGAGAAAAATGAGTAGGGTTTTCTAAATAGTTGCAAGTGCAGTGCTTGTAGGGTATTACATAGAGGATGGATACCCAGTGCTGGAGAACTGTCTATTTAATGACACCTTTGCATCCTATTCTACCATTAACTTCTTGAAGTCTGCATGTGATCGTGGATTATGACTCTTTTAAGAGAGACTTAAATGGTCTTTCAAAGTCTGAGTGTAGTCGAGTTTATTACTTGGCAGGGGGCAGCAGCATGAAGCCTGGGAATGAAAATAGGAAGTGAACATTATTCATTTAGTTCTGATATTGTTCTAGGTCTTCAGCAGTTGTTGGTGTCATCATAGACTGATCTTAGCTCAGATAGTATCTCCTGTGCTGAAAGACAGTACTCCTGTCGTGCTAGGTACCTAGTTCTTCTGCGTGTGTGAACAGTTCTTCTGATATGGAATATGTTCTGAACATATTTTTATCGGTTTTTATCATGGGCAAGTGTGTTTCTTTAACAGTGAACCAAACTGTGTCATACTGAAAAATGTTCTCGACCTGTAATATCTTAATCTCTTTTGTTCAAAAGGAAAACAAAAGCCACCAGAAAATCGAACCCTCTGTTGACTGATTCACGTGGCTAATGAGGTTTATGACAACAGAACTGTGTTCAGAGTTACTGCATTGTGGTGTTGTTACCTCTGACACGAGAGTGCAGTTCAAGATGAGGATGTGCTGTCCTCTGGCTCTGTGGAATGCCCTGTGTAACCAGCAGTGACAGAGGTCCAGCTGGGTTTTCAGAGAAATAGTCTTGGGTTTTTTATGGTCATTTTCAAGCATTCATGAGGCAGAAGTGCCTGTTGTGGAGACAGGGAAGGAATAGTGGTAATGTGCTCAACTCTTGAAACACAGGCCTGACAGCTGTTCCTGCCATGAAATGTTCTTCCCTGGTGGAACATTCAGAGGCTTGATATGTCATCCTGTTTTGCTATGCCTCCTGAGGCCTCAATAAAAGGATGTTGGCCTGGTCCTTAAATGCATCTGGCCATAGGTAACAGCATGGTGAGATGCACTAGAGTAGTTTATCCTGTTTCAGTTCTGCTTTGTTTACCTGTCTGAAGACTTCGTTGGATATTATGGTCCTGAGATGCAGTTGAAATCTTCTTTGCTATCCTGGTAGGAAATATGCTTCAGCTTTCACTTTAAAGTAGTTGACTGTTAATTATAACACTTGAAGAGGTGTAGCATCCTAGCATGGATGTGCATACTTGTAAGTTTATCTGTCCATGACATCATTACTAACCTCTCTGATACAGGCAGGACCAAAGTGTCTGTCCTGGGTAGAAACTTCTGCAGTCCAGTCGCCATAGGAAAGTCATGGGTTTTTAGCAGTAAAGCTCTGTATAAAATTCCTGTCTTCAGGTGAGTGTTAGCTCCTGCTAGGTGTGGCCTGACTGTATTCCCCTGGGGGAGTCATTTCACACTCTTTGTTTCCCTAGAAAATTTATAGTTCCCAACTGCACTGCTCAGTTCTGTGTGGATGCAAACCATGCTGACTCATATGCTGAACTGTTGCAGCCTTGCTCCATGTAAACATAAGCACACTTCTAAAATATTTAATTTGTAATGTCCTCTGCGGAGAGCTATCCCAGTGCTCCTGGCATAATTCCCAGAAGCAGCAGATTCTGGGGTACTGGGAGTTTCAAAGGCCATTGGTGCCCAGCAGGATAACTGTCTGAACTAGTTTAGTGTAGTTTATCCTGGCACTGGGACAGTTCAAACTGAACAGGTATTTAATCTTGCTTAAAGCAAGTCTGCTTTGAACAATACTTGGTATGTGTATGAACGATCTGGAGCCTGTTGGGACATGGCTGTCAGATCTACGTGGTAGGGAAATCTTCGTTATGGCAAGTACACTTTGGTGTAGATGTACCTCCTAACAATTTCTAAAACAACCTTATCTGTGTGCAGTTCAGAGCAAGATCAGGAATGAGCTATTAAAAGATTTGTTTTCTTAGTTTCTTTGTGGAAAATAATAGTGGTAAGTGTTTTGTGAAAGACCTGAGTTTATATCCACATGTAAAACACTTGTTAAAAAGAACTTCTCAGAAAGATGGAAACTTGCCCTTCCATTCATGCACACACAGAAACCCTGATAGGTCTGTTAATTGAAAATAAACTACAATATATGATGTGGCTACAAAGAAGGGGAGCGAAACAAAAGAAGGATTTTTGTCTGTACCTGCTAAGTACAGCATTGGAATTTTGGGATGGATACCTTCTCCTTTAAAGCAGTAATTAGTTCAGTGGAGACTAATTGATAAGGAACTAGAGTTCTTTGGCTCTTTTGTGGGTTTTAAAATTTGGGTTTCTCTTTTGGTTGTTATTGTGAGTTTGGTAGAAAGAGTAATCCACTATGGTAAGTATGGAGAGTAATTTGGGAGAGGTTCAGTGCAGCTTATGGATCATCCAGATCAATCACGTCACTTGCTCATGTAGATTGACTGTCAGTGCATTACCTGTAACTGTTAAAAATCATCTGTTTGCTGAACTGTGCTAAGCTTCACTGGTGTCATTACTCATTCCAACATTGTGCAACGTTTTAAGCTTCCATTTTTACTTTTTTTGAGAACAAGACTTTAGAGACACTAAAGTAGTGGGATGTGCCTAAAACTGGATAAATCTGGGCTGGAGAACTGGTTTGAAATTCAGGAGAAAAAGCTCCTGATGCAGATGGGGCTCTCGAGCTCATTGAGATCCCTCAGGGATACAAGCCATCGCTCCCACTGCCACAACAGGGCAGCACTTTGCAGCAGCTCCTAGCAAGTGGAGTGTCAGTGCAGCTGGAAGAGCAAATCTGTGTTCTTACCTTTACAGATGGTAGGGTTGAAGGGTAGCATGCCTATCACTGCTTTGCAGAAGGGTATTTAGCATAGTACTATTTTGGGAAAAGAGGCATCTTTTCTGGAAGTGTGACTCAAGGCTCTACTTACTTTGGTTTTTTATTCATATTCCATTCATATGGGGAATTTCTTAGAAATATGGCTTAAGTCACAGAAGAATTTCACTAAAAAGTCTTTATCAGAAGCCTGAAATTGAAGTGTACAAATGTGGCATTTTGTTGCTTAGGTGTGCTGAGAGATGTTTGTCATTGGCAGAGTCCCATTAATTACAAGACATATTTCAAAATCCTGCTTTCTATGATGACTATTAGTGGTATTTTTCTTTGTAAAAGCGACAGAGGTTAAAAATCGTGTCTGCATCTATTATTGTTGCTATGACAGCTGTCTTTGTCCAGTTTTAACTATCACATTCTGAGTAGCTCTTAACTGGGATTGTAACATTAATGGCTACATGCAGAGGAGGTAGAAGACTAGATCTTTCCATGCTGTCTCCTTTTCTCTGTCAAAAACCGTGTGTTTTGAGTTACACTGTTTTTAATCAAGATGCAGTGAGTTGAAACATTTCATTACTAACTCTGTTTTGGTGCCTGGTATAATTAGGAGTGGCATGGTTACAATATAAAGTAGTAGCCAGTTCCTTAGTACTATTTAATCATGGTTTGTCTTGAGCAAAACAGGTGGTACTGTTGATACTGTGCTTCTGAGACTTGAAAACTGGGAAGATGACTTGAAATAAGGTGATGCAATTTTTGTACAAGGTCACTTACAAAATTATGTTGTCTTCAGATGACAGTTGTGAAACAAGAGAGTCCTCTTCGCAATATGCTATCAGTTATTGCATAAGCAGCAGCAAATAAGGACTATCCCTCTGTCTAGGTGTGAGCAGTGGAAGGTGTTGTCTTCAGGTGCCAACTTTTACACCAATGTGTAACACTAGCGTAAAAAAGTTGTAAAATAGTCCATGTTTATTCAAACCCTCCTTTCCAGCATACTGAACATCTTTCTCCAAAGTGGATAGCAAGCTTCTGTGTAGTCAGTGTCTATATTAGGAGTTTGTGAATGGCTGTCTTCCTGACGCTAGCTGGAAAATACTGTCACGAGACAAGATGTTTTATATGTTAGATGGCAACCTGTTAGTCTGAGTAACACATTGTTGGAAACTGTTGGTGGTAAAGTAGCAGCAGTTTGGAAAGCTCTGTGACCCTAATCCAGACTTGTTTTAGGGGGTAACTTGTAATGCAGAATCTTTTACAGTTTAGTCCAGTTGGAGGGCCAGCTGTCTATTCTGGAAATCAGACTGCTGCCTTTTAAGACGAAAGCCATATTTTGCGAATATGAACTCCTTTGTATCTGCTTGCTGTGCCTTGTTGGATGGAAGGAGCAGCTGTAGTCCATTCACCAGACCTGCATTTGGCTGTTGCTGCCATTGTGTTGTGTGTAAACATGTACCATTATTTTGGATCATATAGCAGCCTGTTCAAAAGGGTCTTGCATTCCCCAGCTGTTCCGCAACTTTTCCATCTCTGAGCTTGCCAGCTGCTTAATACAGGCAACTGTAGCTGCATTTGTTTCTCTGGTGTTAAGTATTAGTGGAGATAAAATTCTTGTTAAGTGCTAGGTGCTGCAAGCTCCTCTCCTGCTTTTAATAGACTTTCAAGAAAAGTAGACTGTTCTTACTATATCAAAGTTCTTAGATGTTTTCTTCATCACTAGTTGAACAGATTGCATGAAAATCTTTATTTTTCATAGATTTGAAACAAATATGGAATACAATTGTGTTTAGATATGTATGTGCATTTGCAGCCTGTGGTAGTAACTAATCCAAAAGAACTGGGGTACTAAAAGGTATCTCTTAAAGCCATGTCAACATCTCCTTTGTTTCCCCACTGCTCTGAACAATGTTCCATTTAACAAGGCATCCTGTGCTCTCTTGTCAGCCAACCCTTTTGTTTGCTGATTCTGGAAACTTTTGTTTCAGTGGCAGCACTGCTCAGATTGGATGTCAAGGAAAGGACAGGGACTCTGCAGTGCCTTGTATCTGCAGTGGGTGCTCAGTCCAGGTGAGGAAACACAGGCTGAGACCTGCCTTATGGATTTTTCCTTCCAGCCTTCTGTCCCTGCCATGAAAGTGATAGGAAGTATCTGGAAAATTATTTCGGTGAGTGAACTCCTCTTCCCTGCAGCACTGAATCCATAGCTATCTGCCTGGAGATACAGAAGTTGAAAGTGAGAGTAAATTCAAGCACCTTTGGAAAAAGGAGATAATTCTGTTAATGACTAAAGTTACTGTTCTAACCACTTAACCTTCTCTACAATGTCAATTTGAAACTTTGGATGAGGAGGAGCATATCCTTGGTTGCTGCAAGAGATTTTTAAGATAGTGGTAAAGCAAGTTTTCAGAGGCTTGAGGTGGTTTCATCAGCTAGTTTTCCATACTCCCATAAAAGGGGATAAATCAGGTGTTTTCTTGAAATTATATTTATAATGCAGTTTGTAAATCAAGAATGTAAATTTGATTTTTTATGGTTGTGTTATTCATTTCATGGTAAAGGAGACTGGAAGGGAATGACTTGTGCATTCTTGATTTTGATAGCAGAAAAGGCTGCTCCAGGGTCCAAGTTACCCATTGTAACTGACCTGAGAACCCTATTACTCAGAGAGAAAATTTTCAGGTGACTGTAAATATATTTCTTTTTTTCCTACCCTTTTTTCCCCCCCTCTTCTTTCACCAGGCCTACTCTGTCCTTGCTAGTTGTAGCTTTCATGTTCATGTTAAACATCAACACTACCTAAATTATGCTAGGATGACTCTGGCTTAATAATAGAGGGTTGGCCTGTAAAAACAAAAGCAAAAACATAAAAAGAAGTCTCTTGGTTTTAGGTAGCATATTTCAGGATCTGTTTTTCGTATCTCCAAATAGTTGAAAGTTTGAACTTTTCCATTCTAATGCTAGTGACTTTAAAGAAGTTGGAACACTGTCTTTGGCTAGGTGCTTGCACTTGTCTTCTGGAAAATTAATTTTTCAAAGTCAGTGTTGGAGTGCTACATCAGTTTTGTCTGAAATCATAGCAGAAATACAGGCCTATAGTTTGAAGTGATCATATTAGAGACATAGTTATGTTAGCTGAGTAGTCACAGATATTTGATTAAAATGTGTAGTTAATACAGAAAATGTAGAAATGAATGTGTGTTCTGGATTTAATAACTGCATGAACAGTTCTTCAGAAAACAAGTAACAGGGGTTCTCATCCAGAACAGCAGACTGTCCATGCTTCAAAAACAGAGGAAGACAACTGAGTGTGATACTGAGGCCATGGAAGGATAGATGGGGAATAGAGGGGAAACTTCTGTCATAGAGAAGGTTAGGGAGAGCATCTTAATTTTTTTTTAAGAACTGCTGATTAATTCATAAAGCCCTTTGTTGTGAATTTAGGCAACGGACATAGAGGATGTTGGGAGAAGTGGATTTTGAGAAGAAAATAAGGAGGTGTTGGTTTGTCCTCATTTGAACAGAAGAGGAAGACAATATCTGATTAGTAAGCAGTGTTCAATTATTAAAGGCTTTAGGAGAAAGAAATATGTCATTCACATAGAAGGTGGTGGGAAGTTAAGTGATAAGACTTCAAACGGCATTAAATTACTTAAACTTGTTTAAAATAATAGGGGGGGAAAAGAAGGGGTTACCCTCTCACCCACCTCCAAAAACAGTTCTTAAGGAAGTTGGTGGATGTGTTGGAAAGGCATATAAATAGAACATTTGAGAAAGCTTTTTGTTAGGTGGCTTTTTTTTTTGTTTGGTTTGTTGTTTTTTTTTTAAATGAAAGATTCTACCAATGTTTTTAACTTGGCTTAAATTTGCTCCATCCTCTACAGGGGAAAATATTTATTTTAAAGTTTCCTCTGAACTTAAATTGGCTTCCCAGCCAATTTAAAGACATGTCTGTCTATGTAATACCTTCCAACCCCAGGAAAGCTGACAACTGTAAGGCTTAGTGGAGGAGTAGACCTTGTTGATTGCACAGGAGAGCAGCATTTCCAGCAGCAGGAAGATTGCTGTTCTGAAAATGTAACTTGAATTAATCCCTTCTACCTTTGTTTTCTTTTGCTTTTGTTAATGATTTCCTTTGCTCAGCTAGTGGTAAGTGCTGCTGTGCATGCCTCGCTTCACTGATTCTTCCACTGCTCTATGAGACTAAAAATTAAAGTATGTGTTAATTTAAAGACAGAAGTAGAGCAGTGGCAGGTAAAGCTGCTTCCTTAAGCCACAAGTTTATATGTTATGTGGGTTATGATCTTTAACTTTGGCACTTTAAGTTGTTTTCCTCTGGGGTGGTCATTGCAGCTCTTCGCGGGTCAGTTTGGGTGCCTGTTATCTCACAGGTTGTGTGACTCAGGTCTCTGCCCTGTATGTAGCTTATCAGTCATGTGCATGGCTCCCAGAGCCTACTTACACAAAATTGTCTCTATCACTGGAAATATTCAAGGGTTTGAAAGAAGGTTACTTATGCAAAAGTTGCAATAATAAACAAAATTACAAAAAGAAAACAGAACATATTTACTGAGATCATATCTGTAAGGATCTGGCTTAGTTGGGCTTTGTTGTTAGGGCTGCCTGTTGTAGCTTCTTGTGTTCTGGATGCTTTGCCTTGTTTGTGTGCTGCACGTGAGGCTGAGCTTTCATCTGTAATCAGCATTTAGGTGTTAATTGCTAAAAAGTAGCTGTTTCTTCTTCCACCTTACTCCACAAAACTGCTTAGCTTAGGTATTCCTATTTAGATCACACTGTTGGCTTTAGGTTTAAAGTACTTTACAGAATCACAGAATATGCCAAGTTGGAAGGGACCCACAGGAATCATTGAGTCCAGCTCCTGGCCCTGCCCAGGACCCTCCCCAAGAATCACACCACATGCCTGAGAGTATCATCCAAACACCTCTTGAACTCTGTCAGGCTTGGTGCTGTGACCACTTCCCTGGGGAGCCTGTTCCAGCACCCAACCACCCTCTAAGTGAAGAACCGCTTTCTAATATCCAACCTACACCTCCCCTGACACAACTTCAGGCCATTCCCTCAGGTCCTGCCACTGGTCACCCCAGAGAAGAGATCAGTGCCTGCCCCTCCTCTTCCCCTCACAAGGAAATTGTAACTGCAATGAGGTCTCCCCTCAGCCTCCTCCAAGCTGAGCAGGCCAAGTGACCTCAACCACTCCTCATTCAGCTTCCCTTCACCATCTTTGTTACCCTCCTTTGGTTGTTCTCTAATGGCTTTATGTCTTTTTTTGTATTGTGGTGCCCAAAGATGCACACAGTATTCGAGGTGAGGCCGCCCAAGTGCAGAGCAGAGCCGGACAATCCCCTCCCTCGACCAGCTGGCGATGCTTTGCCTGATGCCCCCCCCGGACACAGTTGGCCCTCCTGGCTGCCAGGGCACTGCTGACTCAGATTCAACTTGCCATTGACCAGGACCCCCGGCTCCTTTGCACAGCACTGCTCTCCACCATCTCATTCCCCAGTCTGTAAATACATCCAGGGTTTCCCCACTCCAGGTGCAGAATCCAGCACTTCCCTCTGTTGAACTTCATACGATTGGTGATTGCCCAGTCCTGTAATTTGTCAAGATCTCTCTGCAGGGTGTCCCTGCCTTTGAGGGAGTCAACAGCTCCTCCCAATTTTGTGTCGTCTGCAAACTTGCTTAGCATCCCTTTTAGTCAGTGTTTTGTCATTAGTGGTTTAAAGCATATGCTGTGACAAATATTACTTCAAAGGAGTTTGTGCAGAACTTGACCCTTGCAAAGATCAGAGAGTAAAGACTCACCAGAACTCTATAAACACCCTGACCGTGGGATTGCACCAAACCTCTTCTGAATGCTCTGCCTGTCCTCTTCCTTCCTGTTATATTGTAGAGTGCTAATAGTTGACAGACAAAGGATTTGTTTCTCCTGAAATACACTCTTTTGTCTTGTCTCCATAATATTTGGTGCATGCCTGACTTGACAACTTGCATGCAAATGCCTCTTTTTGTATTGTTTTTGTGGGTTGGCAACAACGTTGTTCTGGCTTCCTACTGCAAGCAAAAACCTGGTGTATGGAACCGAGTTGTTTATATGGATTCCTGGTATGGAATGCAAGTTTAATTCTTTTAGCCTGAAATTAAATTACGTTGAATAAAATGAACTTTGAATTTAAGTGTCACTGAACCTAGCTAAACAACTTGCTAGGACTTACATAAATAAAAGCAAACTCTAGCATAGCTAACTACTGCAAGAGATGCATTTTGGGTTCTTAAATGTGTGGTTTAAGAGGGGAATGCTCAGTTTATGCTTCTGTAGTAAACTTCATGTCTGAAATGTGCTGTGTGGTGTACCCTGCTGGGATAGTACAGCCACAGACAACTTGAAGGGATTTATGTGGGCAGGGAGATGGCAGATGAAACATTCCAGGTGAGATATAAATTTCCATGCCCTGGTTTGGGAATCTAATCTGCCTTACAGTACAGAGATAGGGAGCTGCAAAAAAGAAGTTACTAGTGATTTTGTTTCATCTGACCTGTTAGAGGACCTAGTAGCATTTTAAAAGAAATATTTAAAGCAGTAATTGGTTGGACGTGCTCTTTCTGGACTCCCAGGAGGTGCTTGCCAGCAAGGAGCTGCTGAAATCAAAAGCAAAACCCCAAAAGGCCTGTATATTGTGTGAAGTAATGAACCCGAGAACCAGAGTAGTTTTGTGCTGAAGTTCAGCTGAAAGATCTTTCCAAGTGCAATAAAGAGGGAACACCTTAATTACTGTCTTCAAGAATTATAATGACTTGTGAGATTCTTAGAGTAACATACAAATATGCTTTCATGATGCAATAGCAGACAGTGTCCTTCCAATAAAACAAATGTTATTTCATTAAATGTTTCTTATGCAAAGACCAATATGGGAACTTATAATCATTTCAGTCACTTCTGAAACAAAGCAAGTAATCTTGGTGTTACAGAGGCTAGTTTCTTAAGGAAGCCCTGAAAAAAACTTTTTCCATGAACATGTTGGTATGAACTGGCATTCTTCCTTGCACAGGAAACCACAAATTCTTATTGTGGAAAACTTCTAACGCTTGTAAAACAGTCATTAGTTTTGTGTATTAAATGTTCAGAATGTTCTAGTGTTTTTCAGTGTGACCTCTGGAGAGCTGCTCTAAGAAATGCTTCTCTTTTGATAAACAGAAGATCACTTGCTCACATATTTCCAGTCACTTCTATTCACTGTGCATGCTACTGGGGCTTGGATGCTTGTCAAATGCCTACAAGCCTAAGACCATCTTTATTGCTCAATTATTTTTACCCCCTTAAGTCTCTAAGTATGACAGTTGCAGCAACTGAACATGATCCCTGTGTTAAATACAGCAATGTGTTCGATGAGTTGCTTTGTTGGGTTTCTGAAGCTGATGCACTTGAAATTGCCTTTGCTGGTGGCAATGTCTCAGTTCACACACACACACACACATATATATATATGCATACATGTGCTTGTGTGCACTCCTTGGCAACACTTATGGGAATGTCAACATGACTTGATCACATACTACTTACTGTAGTATGTGATATGTGTACTACAGGCTAGGAACTTAAGGTTCAGGTGACTTGAAAAATTACTTATATGATTTCCCTGAGACTGTACTGAGCATTTTTCTTTGTTAGTCTCTTTCTTTATGACCTGGTCTTCTCAACCTCTTTTTTTTTTTTTTTTTTAAATCTCTATTCTGGATTTAGTCATTTGATCTCATGATCAGTTTTTCAGACTTTGCGTGAAGTGAAACTCTCTTTTCTAACTGAGAACTGCGTCCTTAATTTTTGTTCCTTTCAAATACACTATCAAGAGTAGAACTCAAATTACACAACACTTTTTTTTTTTTAACAAAAAAAGAAGGAACAACAGGTGGGGATGTAGCAAATCACCTAAGCTAGCAGTGATAAAAGTGATTTTTTTTTTTCTTTTTCTTTTGTTGTGCAGGCTCCTTGTTTGAAATAGACTTATCATATCATCTTTGTTAATGTTTTATACTTTCTACTATTTTGGAATGATAGCTGGGTTCTCAAGTAGTGGAACGTTACTGTTGCTATTTAAGGCAGGACATCTGTCATGATGTGTCTAGAGTCTAATTTCCCCAACCCTGAACAATTCTTGCCTTTACACTCTCCCTATGTAGCCATTGCTATTTCTACAACCTGAAAGTAACAAAGAGGTTAAACAACTCATTGAGAGTCTGTAATTTCTGAGAGCAGCAACTTGCCGGGAGTTATGTCTTGTGCCATCTGAACAATGCTTTGGCAGAGTTTTAAGAATTTGCTAAACAAGGCCAAGTTAACTTTCTTTTCTGGTCAGGCATAACTTTCTGTACTGGAAGGGTGTGCACAAAACAAATTCATGCTTCTTACAAACAGTCTCATGCTGCACACACCAAGGCTTCTGGAATCCAGCCCTAGCAGCATCCTCCTGGTGTGCTACCCTCGGCTTGCTCCCTTGCTTCTGGAAATCATGGCTTGCATTTCGGCTTCCTCGGGCTTTGGGGCTTTTCCCTTGCAGTAGCCTCAGTGTTGGCTGTCCTCTCAGTTATGGTTTATGTCCCAACAGCTGTTCAGTTTGCAGCCCTTTATTGTAAATGCTATTTACAGTATTATCAAATATTCTGTGCAAAGGATAGTGAGGTTACTCTGTGGAGCCTCAGAACTCACCTCAAGAAAGGGAAGACTTTGCAGGGTAATCTAGAGAAATGATTCCCCTTCTCCCACTGAAACCCTACTCTGAAAACTTTGTTTTAGAGACAATTTTAATGAGCTTTGAAATATGTATTACAGTCTTTGGGACAACCCTTTCATGTCTGTGGCTTTGTAATAATGCCATTTTGGGGATAAAATTTTATGGCTCTTAACAGCTCTCTACTCCTCCTATTTCCCTGTTTTCTTCTTACTCCCAACTGTATGCATGTGCTGATTATTCTGGGGTGGCTCTGGTCCACTCCTACAGCTTTATCTCAGGTTTTGGTTGCTGGGTTAGCATATCAGTTTCTACTGTTAGTGAACCAAGAAAGGTCTCAGACCTCCAGTGTGTGCGGGAGCTGGTGCAGTGGGAACAGCATCAGACTGGACAAAAAATATGTGCTCTGCAAAGTTCATTTTGTGTAACATGGATCCATTTATAATCATGAGTTTTCTGATTACACTTTTCAGTTCTGATTTGACAAATTAAAGCTTTCAAATGGTGTACTGAACTAGTGTTTATTTGAAGCTTAAAATGCTGGAATTGGATTTTTTTTTCTTTGTATTTGTAGCTCCTATTCCACACTATGTTTTTACAAGTTTTTTGTTTAAAGGAAGCTGTACACTTCCCAAGAAAAGGTCGCAGCTGGGAAAGGCCTAAAACAATTGCAGTTGCACAGTGTTGCTTGGCTCTGTTGGATTGTAACTGTGTATGACTGTTATTAATCTAAAATTGCAGATGCTTTACTTGTTCATCAGATTGTAAAAATGCTATGAGAGCATCCAGGATCTTTTAAAGACAGCATGAGTTGCTGCATTTTGGAGTTAGAATAGTCATGGTGACAGCATGTCTCTTCTGTACTGGTGGAGTAAATTAAAGAGAATGGGGAAGAAATGCTAGGGGAGTAAGGAAATTTGAAATAACTACACATGGGTCAATGCAAACAACATAGGAAGTTTTGGAAAGCTTTGTTAAGCTTTGTTGAACTTGAGCTGAGTACTTAAAAGTCTACTAGAGAGTAATACATGCTATTGAACCTGATGGCTTTGGCTTGTGATTGTCAGTGAATGCTTTTTCACCTAGTTTTTCAACTGGGGATTTACTTTGGCACAAGGAAGATAAGTTTCTTATTTGAGAATGCAAGTGTCTGCTTGGAAACATTCCCAGCAATGATCTGATTTCTAGCCTTTTCTGTAACTGCTCAATAGTGCCACCAATGCATGTTTGGCCACAAAGGAGTTATGACAACCTGCGTAAACCCCAGAATTTTTTTAAAGTCTCAAAACCACTTTAATACAGGGTAAAAGCTGGTCAGTTACAAAGATTGGCTTGAAACAAAGTGGCTTCCAAAGAACTGCCAGTTAAGTTTAACAAAACTATTACTTCTGCCTGCTAACTTTGTGGCATCCCAGGTGCAGCTTGGTGAGCTGACTGCCCTGCACACCTATCTCACAGTACAGGAGTCTTGTGCCCAAAGACATGACCTCCCAGACCAAGATCTCCAGATTAGTGCTGAAATTCCTTTAGAAAGGACACCTGGCTCTATTGGCTGCTGCAGGTGTTGAATTGCCCCAGTGTTTTAGAGGAGGCTGTGCTGTGCTATCAGTATATTCTCCAGGCTAATTCATAGATACATTTAACCAAAACAAAAAAAGGCCCTATTTTCTTTTGCATCTTAACAAAACTTTTGCTCATTATAAAGTATTGAATTGAAGTATTGTGTTAAAGGAAGTAAAACCCCAACAACAAACCACCAAAACCAAACTATTTGATTTCTCACTTCATTCTGGCAGTAGATGCACATCCTGTGTGCTAAGGGGAGACTCATGGCTGTGGAAGCTCCAGATGTGAGAGGGTGTTCTACATTACGGGTAGATGAAATACATTTTAGAGTCATCTGGCAATGAGCAGAGTAAACTGCTTGACTTGAACTTGACTTGTATAAAT
The DNA here is from genome assembly GCF_001715985.3 of Manacus vitellinus. Lineage (NCBI taxonomy): Eukaryota > Metazoa > Chordata > Aves > Passeriformes > Pipridae > Manacus > Manacus vitellinus. Next base: position 40,754,157 of record NW_021940535.1, read on the forward strand.
TAACCTCTTCACTTGTTTCCTTTTGAGGAATGTCCTGAAAAGATTCTATTTAGACTTTTTTTTTTAAACACTATTGTCAGGTGATCTTATTGTCCAAAATACTGCATAATTCAGCTCTGAGATTTAGATTCAAAGTTAATATCTCCATAGCAAAGTCCATGCTGTTCAGAGATTTTCCTGTGTTAATTGTTAACAGGTGCCCTCACTGCAGGGTTTGTTAGCTGAGTGCTGCTTACTACATTCTGTTGTTTAAGTACTATTTTTGGTGTCTCACAACACCGACATATTTAACTTAATAGATGTGACATGGAGGACCCTTATCCTGAAATGTGCTGCTAGAACTTAGTTGGGACTATTCAGATTATGCTGAAAAATACTACTTTATATTTTTTCCAGTGTTAATTGCACCATCTATTTGATTCATTCTATTTAAGTAATATGCCTACTTTGATCTTTGAACACAAGAATCTGATATTATTTGGTTGTTCATGGCAACCTGAGTATTGTGTTTTATGTTTTGGTTTTTTGGTGGTTTTTGGTTTGGTTTGATTTGGTTTTGTTTGTTTGTTTTTGTTTGTTTGTTTGTTGTGAGTTTTTTCAATTCCTCTTAATATCTTCTGTATTGAGTGCTGTTGTTTAGAACAAGTATTTATTTGTATGTGCAGCTGATTCATAAGAATCACTCTTATATTCCAATTGTCTTAGGCTTTTCAGAGTCTTGCTTCATCTTGTCGACTGCCTTTGCCTTGTTTCTGTTTCTTTCTTACATAGTACTATCAATTTCCAAGACCTTGGGGAAGGTTTTTGACTACAGCTCTCATTGTCGAGTATAGGTAAGTCTTTAGTCTTGTTCCATAATTGCTCAGTGAAGAGAGCTGTCTCAGTTGTTGTTGAGGAAGCTTGAGATGCTTTGAGGTGTTGCAGATCAGAAGATGATTATAGTTCTGTAAGAGTTCCTTTGTTCTCCAGCGTAACATAACATTGTCAGTAACAGAGCATTTTTGCAAATTCACGTGAATCCAATATGTCCCTCATTATGTTGTTTTGTTTGAAAAATATATTTTTTTAAACTTTGGGAATTCTCACATTTATTGCAATTATTTTTATTGAAATTAATTTCATTGATAAGAGAGTTGTTTTCTGCCGTGCTGTCACAAGATGCTGAAGTCCAGAAGATAAATCTAAACAGAGGGAATGTGTCTTGAATACATTGTTAAGAGATAATCTAAATGGGACAATGCATGACCTACTGGTTAACGATGGTGCAGCATTAATCATGTCTTTCTACCTTGTCTGAGGAAAATAAATGTTCAGTATTTCTTCCGTGTCTGAATTTGGCCTTTCTAGAGACTGTAGTTAGCTGTGACTTATCTTTGTTAGGAGATTCAACTGTTTCTATTTTGTATTTTATGGTCTTGTTTCTGTCATCAGTCAGTTCTTTGGGAGGTTTCTTTAGTATTTTTTACTGTGTGTTCCTCCATAACCTGCTCCAAAGATTTCATTGCTAGACAGTCAGGCTACATCCAGTTGATCCAAATAGTCCCAACAGCTGAGATAACTTGTTTTCTGTTGGAGTTGGATGATGTGCTTGTGCATTTTAGGATGATGCATAATAACCTGACCAGGAGAGATGCCTGTGGAAAAAAGAAGAGGAAAATAGGAATCCTAATTAGGTGATCACTTGCTAGCTTTAGGGAAAGAGCTACTGGAAAGCAGGTATATTTTAAGGGGCTGCTTTTTTATTATGGGTCTGCACAGCTTTAATTCTCATTTAACACTTCAACCTTTGCCTGACCTCCACCAAATCTTCTCCTTTAGCCATATTTTCAGAATCTTTCTTTTTAGGCCAAAAAAAAAAAAAAAAGAAAAAGAGGCACGCACATCTTATATGCCATTTTTTGGTTTCTGCACCACTCCGTAATTTTGCCAGAGTAGGGCAGTGGTGTGAGTTTGGAAGGAAGTCAAACAAATTTTGTTTCTTTATGTAAAGGCCTCATGAGGGTAAAAAAAACTCAACTCTTTCAGACTAATTTGAAATACTCGATGTTCAAAACTGGACAATTATTGTATGTAGAAATGTCTTTTTAAAGATTTTTTTTTTTTAATTATTGAACTGCAGAAATGGACACCTGTCTCTGTTATCCATTTCACCAGTGCTGGCAAGTTCAAAACTGTAAGTGGTGTTTGTGATGGACTGGAATTTCAGCGGTGACACTGCTGTCAACTCTGTCTCTTTCTGTCCTTGAATGTAGCAAGTCTGTTCCTCTTCAGTCCTGTAGCAAACAGTTGTGGTCTCTCCACTTCTTGGCATCTCAGAAGTTCAGCATCTTTAAAGCAGTGAATACATTATGGTTTTGGACCGACTAATTTAAATGGAAACTGAGCGGTTTCTCACGTAAAATGTGGTCCAGATCTTGTTTGTAAACATCCTGCAGATTAATTGATGCATCTGATCTTCAGTATTTCTCATATATTTAAGGAAGACAGTAAAGTATCAAAATTGATGAAAGCTGATTTGTTTTGGAGAAGGGGAACGCGCTCTGGCTTGAAGGAAGGACTCTCTAGAGTGCTTGGTAGTTACATTGAAACTTATGTACTTTGAATGCCATAGCCTTAGGTTACAGTAAGGAGATAAAATGGCTGCAAAATGAGTCAGAAGTGAGAGAATCTAAGTAAATCAAATACAATTTACATTGTGATAATGAATTCTTGAATGTATGGAGTATTTTGAAGAGGTGGTTAAGAACTGTAATGTGCTGCACAATCAAATGTGTCTTTTGTAGAAAAAAATGCTATTCTTATGAAAGCAAAACATACAAATGTCTTTGAAGAAATATTTCAAAAATTCATTTTGAGAACTTGGAAGACAATCTAATAAGCATATGTGGAAATCTGCTCCATACTACTTTTAGGTTGCCAGAAGGCATTGGTTTACATGCTGATAAAATATCTCTTTCATAAGTGTTGCTACTCAACAAGACTAAGAACATTATAATTTGGTTTTGCAGCCCTTTCAGAACATGTCCTACGTAACTGATGCCCCTGCCAAAGGAGTTGAGAGACACTGTAATGCAACCACCTCTGATGTCTCATTTTAGTTGTAAAGGAGCCTATTAAATAAAAAAAAATAAATCTAAGATTATATTTAATTTTAGCTAAGATTTGCATTTATTTAATTAAAAGTGTGCTCTGTTTTTAGGAGGTTTATGAGAAAATTTGGAATGTTGATGTGCTGGTTTAAAGGTAAACCAGCAGGAGAAATGAACCCAATTCAAAAGGGATTATAAGTCAGAGTTACAATTTAATAACAATAATACAATAAATACAATTATACGGACAAACAGTTGGTTTTAACCCACAAAGCCCAGATGTATAACCCAGCACCCTGGGGCACAAACAGAATGGTGTCATTGGCCCTTGTGCTGAGCCCCACATGGTCCCCCGGAGTCCAAAGTAAAAGGAAAGGAAAACCTGTTAGTGAGAGTGGTGGTCACAGTCTGGCCAAGGTTCTGATCCTCTGGATCTGATGAGTGGGGGTCCAGAAGTCCCAAGACCCCAAGATTATATACACTCAGGTTCGAGTGGGAATGCTCAGTACCTCCCATAGGGTGGGGAGTTCCACAATGGGTGATTGTGAGCGGTGAGATATTTTTGGAATCCTTGGTGGCCCATTAGCAGACATGACCCCTCAGGGTGGGTGTGGAGGTGCTCATCATCACACCTGAGTCATTGGTGTGAGGACAGGAACATCCTCCTATCTCACAGGCTTCCTAACAGCCAGCTTATAGCCTGAGGGGTCAGGTGTGCTGGGGCAGCTGCTGCAAATGGTCTATTGTTAACAGTTCCCGGGAAATGACATTGAGAGTGTAGAATACACAGTTTGGGTTTCACCCAGTGATGAACTGGTCCCTGCTGCTCTAACTAGGACAGCTGAAAACATTCTTGCTCAGATAAACAGTTGAGCAGGTGATTGACTGCAAGTCTCATTTGACACAGGTGTTTGCCTGTGTTAGGATATGAGGTCAAGATGGACTACTGTGACTTAAATTAATGGCAGCTACTTAGCAGATATAAAAGCAATCTTCTCTTTTCCAGGTGTATCTTAGTCAACGTTGCTGAAGTTATTTGAACGTACAGTCACTGAAACCTGTATACAGGGATCTGGGTGGAACTTAGACTATTTATCACTGGGATACCCACACTCATGCTGCCTAGAACATGTGGCAATTGCAGCACTTTTTTCAAATTGGATTTGGGGGATGAGCTAGTTCATGCAGCTAGTACTTGGCTTTTATTTTAGTATATCTACTTGATATGTGGAAGGAATTCAAGCTGCAGATGAAGGAGTGAGTGGGCCTAAGAGAGCTCAAGCAATCTGATTTGCCCTCTGAACTCATGACTGAAGCTCTAACTATAGTCCATATTTCTGGCCACTGTTTCTGTCACAAGAGATTCCCACCTCTGTTAGTTGCCCACTGGCCCATTTCAAAGGTAGCTCTCAGCAGCAGACATGCACAGTCCAGATTTCTACCCAAGATCTGGCTGAGCAGAGCTGTGCAAGTGCAGGTTAGAAGTCACTCAGATAACAAAAACCCAGAACACTTGGGCTTGCCAGTTGGCTGATACATGAAGTGGGTGTTTTTACAGCACATACTCTCTAAACTGCAAGGAAGAGACTGAAAACAAAACTTGATTCCTAGATTTGCTGAAAACCCTGAAGTTTTTATCTGTTTGTTTATATTGTGCTGTGAGGGTTGTTTGTTTGGGTTTTTTGTTTGTTTGTTTGTTTGTTTGTTTGTTTTTTCCCCTGTTCCTTTTTTAGCCCAAAAGTAGGGAAATTCATCTGCACTTAGATGAATTGCAACAATGATGCAAATAGTTACTTTCTGCATTCATTGATATTCTTGCCCTTTTTCATTCATCATAGTGGCTTATCTGGCTGAGAGGGAATTGCTTTTCTACACTGTGTCTAGCTCTTCAGTGGCTTATTAGGAGCCTTAAAAAACACCTTACTCTGTAAGTGGAACATGGTAGTTCAAAATTCAATTAAAAAAAGAAATAAAATGTACCTTTGTGTTTTAGCCCCTTGTGTATGTTTCAGAAAATTCACTCGCCTGCTGCTGGCTGAAGGGCAAACAGAACATCTGCCCTGAGCAGGTAGGTTAGGAATTTCCATGGAGCTGGGGAGAAGCGAGAGGGCACCCCTCTGTGCAGGGCAGGACTGAGGTGGTGTCTCTGCGCTGCAGTTTCTCAAGCGTGTGAAGCAGGGAGGTCTGTGCTTGGTGAGGTGTCTTCCCAGCCGTGTGGTGGAGGAGAGGAGTGCTGGATGAGCTTGCCAGCAACGATAAGGCCTCCAGGTGGGGATCACAGTAAACATGCTGTGAGAATCACAGCCCTGCTTTCCCAGGAGTTACATGTGGCAAAGATGTTTTTCTGTCGCTTGTTCTGTGGGAAGCTTCTTGCTGCTAGCAGCTAAATGATATGCAAAGCAATCAAACTATGGCTCTTCCAGCATGCCTGGTGTTCTGGCTCATGGTACTTGCTTCTGTTTTCAAAACTGAATTTGTCAGCATAGACACTGCTTCACTCCAAAAACGTAAATTCTTATCACAAGTGCTTCTTGTGTTGTAATAAACATGCATAACTTTCCTCTGCAATATCTGCATATCATACTTGCTTTTTCCTCCCTCTGTTTATTCAATAGCCTGCCAGCAAAGATATCTTCTTTATGCAAAACTGGCAGTGTGGTAATGACATTGCTTCCAGTAAATTCAGACTATTGTATTCTACATACAGCATTCATGGCTATATTACTGACTAACAAGACTGTTGGCTACAATGAAGTACACCACAAATTTGTTCTGATCTTGGGCTTAAGCTATAATTTGAGACAGTTACCTTAAACCAAAAGAGCCTAAGTCCATAAATAAACTATTAAGCAACATAAACTTTTTAATGGCAGAGACAGTTAGCAAGGAACTATACAAATCCCACAGGCCTAGATAATCTTTACAATAATTATGTAGTCCACTAAGTGAGTATAATTTCCAAAGCTTTGCTCATGAATAAGACCGGATTGTTTGTGATGTGATTTCATAAAACAAACAAGGGGACTAAAGGCTCCAGAGGCTGCTTAAGGGTTTGCAGATGGGTAAGTGCTACTACTTAATTGTTTAAAATACGTGTGAGGAGACACATGGCAGTTGTACGAAGTATGCCTTAAGAAATAAACTTATTGTTAGGTATGTGCTGAATTTGTTTACTAATACAGCTGTGTTTCCAACAGGTCATTTTAATAATCTGTTCAAAATAGCCTTTAAATGTTCAGTGAGGTTTTTGCCAAATAATAATATATGTTGCTAAATATTTTCTCTCTGCTGTATTCTAATTGTGGTAATAAAGTGAACATTGCTGTGATCTTTCTGGTTCTGCTTTGGTACTATTAACACATACCTGTTCTGACCCCATGCATCCTATCTAATTCTCCCACCTAAGACAGCTGTGCCAACAGAAGTACTAGGAAGAATACAACAGTTGTACCAGTCTAGGAAAAAAATGCTCCCCAGAACATGGGTGTTGGAGCACAGAGATAGCTGACGTGTTCTACCACGGAGCTGATGGACTTCCTGATGGATTGTCTTGCCTGGCCTTTGAGGCCAAAACAGCAATAGAGATACAACCAGCACTCCTGAGATCACAGGAAGCTGTAGCATCTCTTTTGAATGCTTTAAGAATGTACTGATGTCTTGCCTTTTTGGTTTGTTTGTGTTTTGGTTTTTTGTTTGTTTTGTTTTGTTATTGTTGTTTAGTTTTTGTCTGTTTTTTATGGCTAGATGTCTAATTGAGATAAAGCACCATGCATACTTCTGAATGAGGATTTGTACTGGTTCAGATAAATCTGCTGTGTGATGCCCCACACCCAGATACAGAAAGAATCACAGAAACAGCAGCAAATGGTGATCTTGTTGAGCCTCCAGACTTGTAGAAGGGAAGGCCCCTTCTGTGCCCGTTCCCTGTTACCTCCCTTGTACTGGAGCTTCCTGCAAAACAGAGACTTGTCCTGAAGTCTCCTGCATCAGCATGGATCTCTCTGTAAGCTTTATTTTACTTCACTAAGTCTCTGACTCCAAGTCCCTAGGGAACTTAGAAATTTGGGTGATGGAAGCCAAAGACTTACCCAAAATGGGTATTCTGTGGAAAAATTCCCTTTCTTAGGCACATAATCTAAAAAATTGCTCCAGTGACTTAACATGAATTTTAGTGCTTTTTTAACCTTTAGTTATGTATCCTCACCAGACTGCTGTGAAATGGAAGAGTTCCCTTTATCTTGAATGATGGACTGGGAGCTGGGTTATGAGGGCTGGCTACCATGTTCTCACCCACATGTACCATCTTCCCCCTTTGCACCCCTCTGCTCTTCTAACCCTGCACTGAGTCAGATGTGTTTAATATGTAAGAGAGCAATTGAATTATTTTTATGGTTTCTGGTCTGAAATGAGTCAGTGCAGGGTCAAATGTTGTGGAGCAGGGAAGGGAGAGGAATGGGAATCTGGCAGCCAGCAGCTGGCTGAGATTGCCATGGAGCTACAGACCAACCCCAGTGACTTCTCCAAGGTCACACAAGCTTCTGTCAGCAAGAAATTGAAACCTTCTCTCTTGTGTTGTTATATAGGGTGCTGACCTCAGGTCTGTCACATGCAATAACTGGTAGGAGGTGGCTTTAGATTTATTCTACGTGAATTTATTGCTTGTTTGCAAATAATGATGTATGAATTAATAGATGCTTTCTAGTGTATGCCAAAATCCAAACATACTGAACTGGTCATAATGGTAGATCTTCAGGTGTAAGCTGGGTGTATTTCATGAGGAATTCATGGTTAACCTGAGGTAACTTTCCCTTAGAAATGGGATTTTTGGATAAACAGTGATCTGTCAACTACAGCACATTTCTTTTTAAGGACTACTGCCTTTTAATAAAGATAGCTCCAGGAGTTAGTGTCTGAAACAAATTATTACATGGTATTATATTGCCAACTTAGTAAAAAATCAGTTGGTCACAGTTGCCTGATAACTCACACAATCTGCAGTGTGACACTTTATCAATGGCCTAATACAAAATTTATAATGGAGTATTTCACCAATCCTGGGCACACAAATTTCTGGATGCACAGCATTTTGAGCTATGTTCCTTATGAAGGCAGTGCTGAAAGTAAGGGTCTGAGGGCAGAGCTTAGGTCATATATTCTGGCATCAGTTTCTATGCTCTATTTTTTTTGTTTGAATTCATTTGGGAAGAAAGAAACTAGGAAAATTTTTGAGTGAAGATTTTGGAGCCCTGTGCTGGTTATGAAGCTGTCTGCATCACTCTTGTCTTTTAAAGTTTCCTTAGAAAAAGAGCTAGCCAAGAAATATTCTGGACATGATCGTACATAACATTTGTGCATTTTCTTTACACAATACACTGCAGTTAATTTATTTTGAAGAGCTTCCTCCTAGCTCTGACAGATTTTGTAAAGCTACCACTTGACTTAATTTCTTTATCTGTTTCGTTGTTGTTGGTTGGTTGGATTGGTTTGGTTTTGTTTGTGTGTGGTTTTTTTTTGCTTTTATTTCTTGAAACAAAATAAAGCTTCTTCCAGGTGTTTTGGTTTGGATTTTTTCTAAGAAGGACAGTATTGGAGAAGTCTGTCTCCAGAAATCTAATATATTGTCTGATGTTCTTCTAGAAACACATACATCATGTGGATTTTTATGTGGGAGGCTTTTTAGACTTTTAAGGGTTGGGTGTTAGCCACAAGGTTCATGTGACATGACAAATGTGGAACATCTGTGTACTGATGCACATCACTGTTCTCAAAGTCATTCCCCCCACCACATGCATTGAATTAAATACAAGAATTTAGAGAAAAAACAGTTGGAAAAAGACATTCTGTCAAATACAATGGCAAGGATCTGTTGTGCAAGCTGTTGGAACTCACACACTTCACTCACTTATTCAGAGCTCTGATGTGCTCTGTGCATTAACTGTTGCTCCTTTGGAACTGGGGGAGTGTATCATGCCTTCCTAGTTGGTGGCAAACTGTTTTCTGGATGGAAATTAGAGTTTAGCATAAGGAATTTCTCAGTGTAGTTCTTTGTTTGAGTCATGTATGGACTGTATATGAGGTAAGGAGGTGGCTGAGTTGGTTTACTTGTATTGGAAACAAAAGGTGGCTGAGTGGCTTAGGCCAGGATCTCACATTAAAACACGAATCTTATTCCTAACTCTGCCTGAAATGACCTTACTTGGTGACTGCTATCCTTGTAAATCTGGTGTGCTATTGTTTGTCTCCATTCTATAGCTGGAGTAAGAGTTCTTGGCTATGAAATATCTGTGATATAGAAAAGAAAAGCAATTCTTATGGGTAAGATTTGACCTGTAGCATTCTGGGACAGAAGCTAGAAATCTTCAGTCTTCTAGACTGCTTAGCAAATTGCATGAAGGGCGCTGTACTTCATTACAGCTTGTATACTCGGTGCTGTCACCTTGGTCTGACAAGGGAGGTTCAGGTTTAGATTGCAGGATACAGTATATCCAAAAATGAGACTTCCAGATTCAGATGATGTTGAGGTGGAACTCATGGTTGGGGTGGTAAAAAGCTCACTGCTGTGCAGAAGGCAAGTGGCAGATATTCATAGTTGTCTTTCTAGTGACTTGCATGTATTTCAGAAGTGGTCTGAAATTGTTTAGGTTTGAACACATAATTAAGTAGTGGGATTTTCAAGTAATGTAAATCTATTCTTTCAGATGTTTTCATCACAGATAAGGGTTTATTGAATTTTGGTACTAACAGCTAGAAACCAGTATTAAAAACTCAGCCCTTACTTCCTAGGTTATCTTCACAGACTTAACTCTGGGACTGCAAATGTAAAGAAGCTCCTTTTAGTTGATCTGAATTTAGTTTCAAACATCCATCTCTGAGATGATTTCTGAATACTTCCTTCAAACATTGAGGGTATGATGGCTGTTTTCATGCTGTGCTTAGCTCTTTTTGAACTTATTGTTTCTGAGGTTTTTAAAATCTTGTCCAAAAGATATTTTCATTTATAAGAGTTTCTACTCTAGAGTGCATGTAAAAGCTCTTGTTCCAATATAGCCAAAGAGGTCTGCTTTTCAGACACTTGAAAACTTGCTCACATTGAAAATATTACTTCAGTTGGGATTCTGAATGATGCCCTGCTTTTAAAGAAGGTGTAAGAAATGGTCTGAAGTAAAGAGAATGTCTCTGGGATTTGTTGTCCAGAGGCAGGTGCACAGGGAGTGGGCAGAAGTGGTATGCAAGACCTACATAATTTGGGCATCCATTTCAATTGTCCTGTTGTCTTAGAATATGCTATGCTCTCATTAAATAGTTCTTATCATAAAACTATAGTTAGCTGATAACAAAATTCAGGTTCTTTAACATTAAAAGTTGGGGGGGGGTCTATTTTTGTTTGGGTTTTAAGTTGGCAGTTTTTGAAACTAACTTAATTTTTTTGTATGTGTTTTTTTGTTTGGTGTTGGTTGGTTGGATGGGTTTTTTTTCCTTTTTAAAAGCTGTTAATCCAAACCAACCAGCCACTCTCTCACCCCAGCCTGCCTGGGCTAAAAGGCTGCCCCCACCTTCCTCTGTGAGCCCTGTGTCGTTAGGGAGCGAGGAGCCACGTAGATTTTTATATTGCATTTCCAGCAGGCTTCTTGTCTTCACTGCTGGCTACAGGAAGTGCTGTCTGAGTCCACATGCTCTTTGAAAGTCTCATGCAGAATCTGGACTAATCTAATTGGGATCTCTCTGGTATAGGACTTGCCCAAGCCGTGTTTTTCTATTTTAAATGTTTTTTTAATTTAGCTTTGTAAAACTGTAGTTAGGAAACAAATCTGTACATCCAGAACATGTAGGTGTTAAATTAAGCTGGTGTTCCAAGTAATTAAATGCAGCTGTGATGTAAATTACTTATGTAAACACAGCAGTAATTTCACATCCTTAGAACAATTTATGTTCTGTAGCTTCTTTTACCCATGCTCCAGTTTGGTTAAACAATTGGGAATAATCCTGGGAGGCCCATCTGACTTCAGTCTGTTTTATTGCATGAAAATGCCCTTCAGAGTGCTGGGAAAAAAAACTTGATAATTTTTCTAAGTATTTGAAGAGACTTGTGATGTCTTCAGTCTTTATTACACTAGAGGTCAGTGTACGATGGGAGCTTCTGTGCTGTGGTGTAGAGTTTCTCGCAGAATCCTATTTCATCAACTTTGAAACCAGATTCTAAGAGAAACTGTAGCCTGTTACTGTGGAAAAAACTTAACATTCATGTGTCTTGTGACTTTCTTGGCTAAATGACTTTTTTGAGCTTCCTCCTTTTAATTCTCCTTGCTTAAGGAATATTAGGCAAGTATCAATAACAATACTTCAATGTGCTAAGCATGAATATGCACATTCAGTTGTTCCAGCATGCACCTCAAACATTCACCTTGCATTGCAATACCATGACTTTTTAGTTCGGATATATTTCTATATGCCAGTGTATTTACAGGAGTCCTCCTTAACTTGTGCACTGTACTTATTCAGGGCATGGTGGGAGAATTGCACATGCACCTATTATTTTTAGAGTAGTAGGTGTCAGTTGTCAGCTTCCTGAGCACTGACCTGGTAATCCAGGTGAATGGCTTCACTTTTGAGTGCTGAGGGAAATGTAGTCAGGCATGATTCTCTCGTGATACTTGTAGAGATTCTTTCCTCAGCAGGTCTTCTTCAGTTCTACAGAAACATAACTTCCTTAAATATCTGGAATGTGCAAAAGCAGATTGTTTCTGAAAACATCATTGAGCAGGGGGACTAGAGCAGATAGTCAAACTACAACAAGTATTATCTGAGGTGAAATGGGAGAGAAGTGCACTGAAGGAGAGTCCTGCTGACTGGAGCAGATTACATCACAAATGACAATTTAAGATGGTGGGGGAAAAAGCAATAGGGTGGATTTGAGCTGCTGAATGATTTCTGTGAGAACTGACTACAAACAAAAGTGCCTGTATCCTGTTAGTCTTGTGTAGAGTTCTTCTGAAATGCCTTGAAAACATGAAAGAACATGGGATGGTATGAGTTTACAGGCTTACACCAATATAGATGGTAAGTGCAGTCATAGAGCTGAATTTTCCCATTCTTAAGTGATATTCTGAGTGTTCAAGAGATGTGGACCAATGAAAGTTTGTGTTATCTTTCTTTTTGATGGGGTGGAAGAGGGAGGGAACACAGTAAAAGGAAAACCAGCAGCCTGAAAATCTCCTTTGCACTTGGCTCCTGCCCAGTACGTTTTGTTACATGTCTCTGGAGCATTAAGAAGGATAACACCTCAGTTGAGATAGTGTGAAGGAGGTGTTAGACTCTGGTTTAATTGAACTGTCTGTGAGGATTCCTGGCTTCACAGGAAAGTTGTTGCACTGCTGTTTTTCCAAGCTGCTTTTTCTTTTTTTCTGTAAAAAATTACTATGTACCAAGGCTTTGCAGAATGGGGCTTTATCAAAACATCTCTAAGTGGTGTCAGGCTTCATTGGGTTGAGCAAGAGCCTGAGAAGGCAATAGCTCTGCAGAACTGATGTGATATAAGTCATTAAGCAACAAATAAAACATCCTAAAAATTTATTTTTTTCCTATCCTTTTCTGATTGGAGGGACGCACCTTCATTTGTTACAGTGAAACTCTTCAAAGTCTGTTGTGTGTGTGAGAGCTTCAGAACTAGGAGGCTTATCTTAAAGAAGAGAAGCTGCTGTAGGTGTCCTGTAGCCAGCCTAGTGAATAACCGGATGGACCCCTGCAGATTCTTGCATAGCAGCTCTATGTCTGTGTAGACAGTGACCATCCTTCTCGATTCAGCTGTCAGATGTTAAGTCAGTCCAAATATTGATGTTTTCTGCATACAGAAGAATTTTTTATAGAAGAAATGTAAGTTTGATTATTCTCCTGGATCAAAAATGATAGACCTTTGTGGCTAAGCAGAGATGATTACCCATCTAGTTCCTCTTTCTAGTTCATAATATCAAGTATCCAAATGATATTTTGATGTCTGTCTTTCCTTCATGATGTACTGACTAATTCCAGGATCCATCTGTTGTGTAATAAAGCCGAGTCCATCAAAAAGGCAAAAATTAATATTTGGAGTGTCTTCTCCTGCTTTTGTTCTAAACTCTCAAAATGCAGGGGTTATCAGATATGCAGTTCAAGTGGCTTGCCAGGCCCTTCCCAGAGGAACTGCAGAGAGAGGGCAAAAAGTTGCAGCCAAGGTCAGTCTTTAAAAGGTTAGAATTCAATTGCCAGCTCTCACATTTTCATTTCAATCTCAAATGTTTCCTGGTAGGAGCTCTGTATTTCTTAGGTCTTATGTTTGTCTCATCATGAAGTTTCTTGCCAAAACTTCCGGTAAGACTCCTGACACTAACAGGGATGTGTAGAATATAGTGACATAGGCAAACATATCTAAAAAAACCCCAACAAACCAACTCTGTCAAGATAGTTCAACTCACACCAGATTTTAAGGTTCTTTTAAAAGGACAGACTTTGATGGGCTTCAAAGCTGCAGGCCTTCAAAACTACAGCACCATGGTCTTCTCTCTCTTGTTGTAATACATAAATGTAACATTTGCAAAAAAAAAATAATTAATGAAATGTACTGGTGGGACAGTGGCAGTGTGCACCAGGTTTAATGTGTGTTGTGCAGTAAAATGTCCCCTCTTCCCACAGCACAGTGTCTTCCAGGAAATCTGTGAAGTAGCTGACCTAAACTACAGCTGGATTTCAAATCCTTCCTTTTCTGTTTTCGTTTTTTTGCCTTTTTTTTTTTTTTAATATTGGTACATAAAGAGGAAGACAGTAGGAACAGCAGAAGTAATCAGGCAACCCTACAAGTCAAGTAGCAAGAAGGAATTTGGAAACTGAGCATTAGCTGATAGTGGAAAAACTATTTTATCTTTCTTCCAACTAACCCTTGACCATCTTTTTTTCTTCACCTTTCCTACCAGACTGAAGTGAGTGCCCACTCATTTACTCTTCCAAAGTGCAGGAATGCTTATTTGAGGTGAATGGAAATTGGGAATGTGAAAACAATAGCATGTCATTTACCATATTCTTGGAACTTTCCATTTCCTGCCTGAAATACAGAGATAAATATGGGTAGATCTTAAAAACTGGCTTAGTTCAAATGTGTGCACAGCTGTGTAATAGTAGGGAGAAGACTGAACTGCTGCCTTACCTGTTCTTGTGCACTCTAAGGTAGTCTATGTTTGCGGGTTTGCTTGTCTTCTAAAATAAGAATTTTTTCCAATTCAGGCAAAATTCCTGTCTTATCTGTCTATTCAATGAATTATTTTTGTTTTGACCTCTTCTCTAGATGCTGTTATTAGTGTCTGACATGTCCAGCAGCTGCAGTGGAAGCAGAGCAGTGACCTGACTGCTCTCAACAGTTGTTGCTCCAGTCACATAGGATATCATGACTTCATTTTGTACCTCCTAATAGATTAAAATAAGGAGTTGAATAAAGCAGTTATGAAAGTGAAAGCAGTGTATTTGGCACCCTAGACATATATGCAGGTGAGCTGAGCCTGAGGTGACCAGGAGTAAAAATGTTATTTTAGTTACCAGCTATAACAGAAGGGAGACAATAATCTGTGCAATAGCACAGGCTGCTTCACGTAGTTCAGGTCTGCATTGGAGAACTCCTCACTGCTCTTTGGGAAAAAACAACTACATGTGGTACAGAATAGAGTAACAAACCTGGAGTAGCTGATTACTGTAGGTTTTTATGAGTCCAGGAGATTGGCATCTCTAAGGACATTGTGGTGCTAGGATAATTCAGCCAGTTTGAAACAACCTAACTTGGATACTTCATCAACATGAGTATCCATGTGGGCTAAATCACCCTGCAATTAACGTTACAGGCACAACCAGAGATATTTTGTATTTGTCAAAAAGAAAATAAAACCAGCTGTGGTTCAAGGTGTGGGATCAGAAGTCAAGCCATGTGGCAGGTGTTGTCTGCAGAACTGGACTTGCTTTATAGGTCAACTCCACTAGGACAGGTCTGTCTCCTGATTGCTATGGTTCTAGGAAGAGAACTTTTTCAGTTGCATCCACTGATGCTTAAAATTAAAGATTTTGAAGGTATTTTAGTAGATGCTGCTAGTTTTGTTATTTTCTTTAGTGCTGCTTGACCTTACTGAAAGATGTAATACAGACTACTTCCTGTGAGATGGTTAAGGGAAAGTTCAGAATTTCCAAAGAAATTGGTAGTTCAAGAATGTCTTATGTTGAAGGGTCAGACTCTGGTAGCCGTGAGGGATCAAGTGCCTCATAGTTCCTAGGAAACCACAAGACTTCTCTTTCTCTGTGAGTATGGCTACAGTGCATCAATAGCTGGGCTTTGAAGAGTTCTGTTGCTTGTGGTGATGATCTTATCCATATGAGTGGGCAAGGTAGCAATATGGTCTAACCTGCTTCATTCCTGGCAGTCAATCACTTCATCCCCTTTGTGCCTGGTAGTTCTGTAGTTGTTGTCATATCCTGGGATGTGCATTTATGGTTCTTACCCATACTTTATTGTGTTTGTTTCTTGTAGGAAGACTGCCTTTGGATTGTGAGCCCCTTGGACATGGTGATGCAGATGTACCTACAGGGTCAGGCCTGGATGGCTGAGATTTAAGGTAAGCCTTTGCTGAAAAATAGATGCAAATGTGAACCAAGAACTAAAGGTTGTTGTTTTTCTTATTTTTCCTTTTTCTTTTCCTGGAGTTGTTTCTATCAAACATTTAAAGAAGAATCTGTGTGTGCCTCCTAGTGTGTATTTAGCTTTAATAAAATGCAGTGACATAATAGTTAAGATCCCAGAGTAGACTTTAGGACCTTCAGAAAAGCTGACTGGTATTTAAATACCTAGGAGATGCTCGTGCAGCTTTAGGAAGAAATGTTATGCAGTAAGAAAGTGACAATCCGAGTTCCTGAAACTTCATCTCAGTATTCATTGAGAGGTAGCAAGCAGCTGAGATGGACCCCCTGTTCCAGCCTTTCTATCATTCATTCTTCCAACTGTTGTATAACAAAATAGCTTCAACCATTCTAGACTATGTACAATTTCTTCAAATGTAACATTTTAATTAGTTACAGATCTGTACTCTCTTTCATGTTACCCACTCTTAAAGATTGATTAGATATTTGCAGTTTAGATTTGATTCAGTTTTTCTCAGTTCTTGGATAAGGGAGAGCATTTCCCTGTGTGAACACAAACCAAAAGCAAAAGGTACCTTTTTGTGTGTGTGTTTGTGTAGCAGATTCTGTCTGTTCCACAAAGGCAGAGCTCCCATAACTTGTGGGATTAATCTTGCTCTTGGAGAACTGTGTAATTTTTGTTACTGGAGAGATGTGATTTCTTGGACATGATCAGCAAGGTCTCGCTGGTTTGTATCAGCATGATAGTATACAGGTGATCTATCTTTTAACTTTCCTAAAAGAAAATTGATGTCTAATTCTGATCATACTGCCCAGCAAGAGCTGTCATCCTGTTAGTTCTCTTGCTACATGTAGCCTATGTTTTTTCACAGAGGTATGGTAGACACCTTTTCAGTTGTTGCTACAGAATTATGTGAGAGCTGTGTTCTTTGCAACTTGTCACAGGTCCTGAAAGCTGTGAGAACGTGGTGGAAAGAGTGGAAGTTTGAATAAAAACTTCTTTTGCTGGTTTTAACACATTAGAAGAAAAGTGGGGGACTGGGACAGTTCTCGTTCTTACATTCACTAGAGAGCTTTGAAAAGTTGGAAGGGATTGCAGTAGAAAAGCAAAACATAACCTTGATAACTTGGATTATGGCAAAAAGGGAATTGAATCTTGACAATTCAGAATTAAAGCATTTGTATAAAGTCTCCTCCAAAAATGTTAGAGCAAGCACATTCACATCACATTTACTGGCTGCATGGTTTCTATGCAGTGAATAATTTAATGAAGGTGAGCAGAAGTAGCCTGTTCTTGCAATACTAATGCAGATATGTGAACAGTCATGGGAATTTAATTTTTTAAGGGTAATATGTACTTAACTTCTTTCAACAAAGACTCAAGTAAGTCAAGCCTCCAGAGAATTTCTTGCTGAACTTGTTTCTTTGTATATACCATCATAAAATGGTTGTAACCTTCAGAAGATGATGCTATTAGACCATGTGAATGAATATTCTGGCTGTATTTAAAAAAGAATCAACAACTAAAATGAAGTTTATTTTAGCAGACAGTTTATACAACTAGAGTTTGCTAACTGTACACAATTTACACACTTAAAGTGACGTAACTGGACGAGGTGTGATAACTAAGCCATGTGCTCTTTGGATATATAGTCTTCAGATGAACATATTCAAGTTTTTCCACAGCATCTTGCAATACTGTGCAGTATTTACTGTATCTGTAACTAGCTTATAATGTATGTTCATTAAGCAATTACATGGACTTCAGATTATCAGACTGTAAAATGATGGAAGAAAATTGATGATCTCTGGAGGTCATGACCCAGCTTTCTACTTCGTTGCTGGAGTTGCATCTGAGTAAGACTGAACAGTTGACTTTGCAGGCTGGAAAATGTGCAGGGTGCAATCAGATGAGTCACTTATACTCTCTTTTCATGTCATTCCAGTAGACACAGTTTATGACCAGGTATTTTGTTTTTTTAATTTACAGTGTTGGCTTTGCTAGCAGCATATCATTTATCATGTACTACTTGTACTGTGTAACTTCCACAAAGACAGCAAAGGCAAGGCTTCATGTGCAAGTTCATGTGCTATCTTGCTGGACACTTAAGCAGCCCTGCTTATATATAAAGAAACATGAAGTGTTCCTTCTAATACTGGTGTATTTTTAATTGCATAAATAACTCTTGCTGGCTAGTGTAGCTTGCAAAAACAGTGAACTGTTTAATTTATGCCATCTGGGATGGAAATGGAACGCTGGGGATGCCCAGTTTTATAAATCCCCTGTCAGTGCAGCAGTCTCCTTCAGGTTAATGTTCTTGCTAACCCCCCTGGAAACTTCATCCTCTCCCTTCTCAGGCTATAGGCAAAAGGATTTACTTCCTATTTATTTTTTCCATAAGATTGTTTCCCCCTACTGTGGTTTCAATTCAGCTGTTTTTTTTAAATACTTTGTAAACTGAATTATTAATGCTTGCACCATTTTAAAAAATAATGCCATGCAGTACCTGACAATCTCTTGCTGACCCAGCAGGTAAGGCTTTTTTTTTCTGTTTTGAGAACAGTTTACTTGAACTTTTGCACTTTACTGATACAGAACAGTAGTACTAGACTTCTTGCAAAAGCCAAGCTTACAGGGAATGTCATCCTGTCGAAAGTGGTTTGCTCTTACACAATATGCTTTTGTTAAAGTGTGTGTGTTTGGTATGGTTCCTGTTGTGCCTGTTATTCTCTGGCAATGTTACTTGTGTTCAGTTTACCTGAGAGTGGAAGTGTTAGTGTTGGAATAGCCTGGTGTTTTGTGCGGAGGGTCCAGGTCTTCAGTTCTGTTTAAAAGTCTATCAACTCTCTACCTTCTACCTTGTTGATAAGGACTGATCTTATGCTATTTTCTCCATACTATTCCTCTCAGACTTTAGGACTGCATTACTTTAAGGCATCCTCAAAACTTTGATTTTGACCCATCCAGGTCTGACACTTCTTTCTGTAATAAAGCTTTTGAGGAGGAGCTTGTCCACCTGGGTAATTTCTTCCTAATTTCCATTCAGTGAAAGCTTTTGGATTTGTTTCTAGGATTTGAATTACTTATGCCTCTTCCCAAAGCTTTTATTGCGGTGCCCTACTGAAAACATCAGAAATTTTCAACTTTAGGAATATGTTTCCCCCAAAACTGTAATAACTCAAGAGTGTTGTTGTAAAGCCATGCAAAGCAAGAGAGGGTCAAAAAATCTGAGAAGCAATGAAGTTGTAATGCTTTTGCTCATTTCTTTGAATTGTGGATTCTAACCTCATTAGTGGCTTCTAAAAACCTTGGTGTTCATGACTTGCAACTGATACCTTTTCTAAAAACAGAGGGAGGGAGGAGAGGGAGTACTCTGTTTATTTCAACAACCACAAGCAACACTTCCAAAATACACTTGTGGTTGTATCGCAGAGTTATGAATCTTAGGTTATCTAGTGGTGACTAACATGGTGAGACAGTAGCCTAATATGTCCAGGCTTTATTTAGAAAAGGTAATTCCTGTCGAAGACAACACCAGTGTTTCATTCACTGTTTGCTGAGTCCATAAGTACAGGTATCAAGTCTGTTGACAGTTCACGATGCCAAGATACAGCAGCTCTCCTTTCAGGGTCTGACTACAAGTTTTAAAGGATTTTGCAATACAGAAAGAAACAAATTCCTCTCCCCCTCCAGCTTCTCTCCTTCCAAATGCACTTTTTAGGTTGTTCTATGGTTTGATCAAAGTTAACAAGGGGTCATGATATCTCTGGATCAGGTAGGTTTTTCTCTTACCTTGTGGTGATTTTTTTAAACACTATTATCTCATCAGAGAGGTGGTTCACAAATAGATTGTAACAGCTTTCTAAATTCTTCAGCCCAAGCCTGGATTATACCAGTTGCTACATTTAGAGAATCCTACAGGTTAAGAAAAAAATTACTTTTTTTTCCTCACTGCAAGTTAAACCTGTAGAGTCTGTGTGTGCATCTTCAGTAAGGCAGGAATCTTCTACTGTTCTGCCTGTTTAAAAATAAAATGGAAGAGCAAATCCTCTCTGGCAAACTGGGAGTTCCTCGGTTTTTGGGTTATATACAGTTTGCATTGAAGATAAGCTGGTTTGGGGGGCATAGGCTTTGACAAAGAACATGTGGCTTTATTCCCATGAACAGACAATGCAGCTGAACTGGGGATTACTGAATACTGGGGAGTCCTCCCTGACTTGCCACCTTCTCATTGATTCAGAGTGCAGGGAATTGTTTGCCCCTGTGGCAATAACATCATTTTAATATTTGTCTGGTAGTGAAAGAATGAATGATATCTTCTCCCAGAAAGACAGAAAGTGTTTGTGTTGGTTTGGGGTTTTCTTTTAAAGTGTTGTTGGTTTTGGTGTTGGTTTTTTTTTTAAGATAAATAAAAAAATCTTCTGTGGGTCATTTTAGACTCTCAGAAACTTGAATGTGCTAAATGAGTATGTTTCCCTAGCTGAGCCAATAGGGATAGCCAGGCACAGGCAACACTTTTATCCCACGAAAGGGAGGAGGGGTGAATGAGCCAGAAGATATAAGCTGAAACAAAGCCATGCTGTCCTTCTGAGTCATTCGCATACAGTGGATGGGTAAGGCTTCCTGCTTCCTGGGACACAGAAGTGGGGTCATGATTCTAACAATGGACGTTGGTAAGTCACCTTTTATTAAATTTGTCTGTGGTTTTTTTTCTGGGAAGTCTCTCCTTCCCCTTCCCTCCCTAGCTGAAAAGAAGATATCTGTAAACTGGGAGGCTGAATGGTTAAATAAAAGAATGCTTAATCCAGACTTCGCATGCTGTGTGCACTTCACTGTGTGTTACACTGGTGTTATTTCTTGACTGTTACTCATCGAAGCATATATCCTCTCTTGCAAAGCAAGACCTTGGTATCAAAAGTGTGTCTGTTAATTTGTACTTCTATCTTCATTGGGACAGAACCTGTGGCTTGAGAAGTACATGATGTCTCACTCTCTTTGATAATAGATGTGGATAGTGTCTGGAAGATACCTGCTAGATCTTAGGCTTGTTGAAAAGAGTTAGTGGTGAACTAATGTATTGGCTGTGGCTTCCTCTACTCTGTGTTTACAGAAATTTTGTACTGGGGAGGAAGAGGGAAAAATTACTGCATTTCTGTGGTAGGCAGCTCTGCTTTATGTGCTTATAGCCAAGAAGTGTACGTGAAAAAGCACACACAGGATTTGGGTTTTTTTAAATTAGATACGAAAGTGAAATCTTTAACAGAGTTCCCTGTGTGATAGGGAGAATGAACGTAGAGTGGTTTCTATAAAAGAAACAAGCAATCCCAGTCCTGCTTCTTGAGAGGGGGTGTGTTTCCATGTCATAACTTGCATCCTTCAAATTCCACTGTAATAAAAGACCTTGGATTTTAAATGGTTATGGATAGGACATAAAGCACCAGTGGTTGTGCTCTGGCAGCATGCTCTCGGCTGCTCCTTCCCTTTACCAGCTGCAAGCATGCCTGCTGCATTTTTAAGAGGTCTGTTGAACTTTTGTCAGCAGTTGGTTCGGCTACTTTTTTTTCACCACAGTGCAGAAGCATAATGTGACATGTTCTGCAAGCTCTGTTCAAAGTGATAAACTTAGTCGGGTAGATCTTGCCAGTCTGTTTTATCTACTTGTCACATGCTGGGTTTACTCCATGCTAATGAAAAGCTCACTGTTCAGTTGGGCATATGCTGGGCCCTAAAGGGAAAAACTCTCTGTGCCTTCTTATGGCTCTTTAACTTTACCGAGACTTCCAGAAGGTGACCCAGCTGGGTTCTTCATGCACAATTTAGAGGAGATAGCAAACCACTTCATTTAACCCACTCACACCTAATTAAAGTTGTTTTGTTATCATCTGTGTAGCCAGTGACTCTTTTTGTGTTCCAGGTATGTTACAAGCTTTGCAAATCACTTAAAACCCAGGCCTTTAACTGAGATGATGAAATTTAACACAAGCTCTAAGAGGAGTAAGATGGTGCATGGCTGACAATTTTCCATTAAATGGAAGATGATTTTTTTATTAAGTGATTTTTTGGCCCTTCCTTTAGAGTCGCTTCTAGAGGAGCCAAATTTCAGGCCCTTGAAGCAGTTTGAATACCAGGAATTGGTGATCCTCTTCTACCCTTGCTTGAATAAGGATTGATGCCTAGATTGTAGATGTCATGCCATGTATTTTAGGAGGATGCCCTGGCACTGTTCAGAATTTACATACTTGTGGGAGATAGAGATAACAGGTTTTGCTCACAAGACATTTCTTCCCCTTTGAAGTACCAGAGTTCCTGTACTGCCCTGGAGTAATTGAACTCTTTGTTTTGGAGAGACTGGGAGGATGTTAATAATATATGGTTGAAAAAATACCTTTTATTTGCCTATAATTACATACTTGCATTGTGTGCTGTTTCTTTGCACTGTGAGGTGAACCATAAAGATAATGCTGCTCACCTGTGTTTCATTGGATCCAAGCCTGATTTTTTTCCCAGAACCATGTCACTGTACTGGTTTCTCCGGAACTACTGTGCTCTTGTAGTCCTAGTGGTAATTTTCAGTTATAACAACTTGTATGGTTAGTAAACATATATTTTGGAAGATCTTAATTCTGTAAGAATTCTTAAATTATAGTTCTTAGCTTCTTTGTGGGAAAATGGTTCTAACTACCTGAAAGGAAACATTGTAATTCAAGGATTTATAACAGGGAATTCTAGTACTTCACAAGTGTATTTAGGTTACAGAAAAAAATATGCAAGCAATGCCTTATGCCTCAGTCTGGGACGTGGATGGTGCCCTATGAAGTTTATCTGCTTAGTTTCACCCACCTTTTAAAGCTGTCCTTGCTGTTCTTGGAACAGTTTGCTTATTTCAATTTGTATGTTTGCATTACAAGTCAGGGCTGATAACTTCTTTTATATGGGCATAAAATACTTAAGCTGGTTTTTACAGAATAAAACTTCTTTTCCTTAAGATAATTGTAAGAATAGTTGTGCATTTGTTTCAAATATGTATTTAATGCATTTAATGCTGCTGCATTTGTCTTAGCACCTTCTAATTTCTGTCAGGAGGAGGACTAAAAATGTTTTGGATGGGGGGAGTAAAAAGGAGGGCTGCAAGACAGAGTTGACAGTATAATTGGATTTGAAGCAGCTACAGGCTGGGCTGTTGCAACAGCTGATTTGATCCTTCTGAGTTTCAAGAGCTATTTATGGTAGATTAGCTGTATCAAAGCTCTACTGTTCCAACCATAAAAGGTTGGTCCTCTGTGAAGTTGCCACACTGCATTTGGCTTAGTCCTCTGAGGTCGGAGAGCCTATAGCTTTTTATGTGGATAAATCCAGTGATGGATGGAAATACTAAAGGCAGATCAAGGAATAACACTGTTGAGGACTTCAGATGGCAGCGAACTCTTAAAAGGAGATTTTCACTAATAAATTTTTTGCTCTGATGTTTGGAATCAGCACTTGGATATAGCTCCTGCATATTTACTGCATTTGGTGAACGCATGCTTTTAGGAAAGCGCTGTTCTAAATTTATCTGACTTATCTGAATCATCTTGACTGCACATGTACTTGCCAGCCATGCATGTTGATATTTGGTAACTTTTGTGAAGTCACTTTTCTGTTTTCTAAGCGGGTGAGTGTTAGGTCCTTTGGAAAGAAATCTTAGCTAAAGTGAGTAACTTCTTTAAAACAAGAATTATTAAATACTTGGCTAAAGAGAGCTTCAGGCGATATCTGTAACTATTTTGAGAAGACTTTGATTCCTTTTGCTACATCCTTCTGTCCTCTGTGTAAAGGCAGACAAGTGGATTTTTTACAGGACTCTGAAGTAAGTAGCACCTTGTCCGGAGAGCTTGCACGCAGTCGCTCGAGTCACTCGTTTGAGAATATTCACAGCATTGTCAGGTCGAAATGCAAGTGGGTTTATTCCAGCCTGTGCATGCCAGCCCTTCAGCCTTCCTTAAGGCATTTTGTGTTTTTATTTTCGAGTTTTGCTTAGACGATGAGTTCATTCTGCTATGAATGGAAAGTCCTGTCACTGGTTGGTTTGTGTGATGTGTCTATTCTTTTTCAGTTTTAATATGTGAACCTTAGCCACAGTACTTCAAACGGCTATAAGAGCACTTATATAGCAACAAAAGTTTTCAGTAGTAATTTTCTCTTGTGTTTAAGAAGTTCTATAAACACCTGTGAATACTGTTGCATTGGATAACTCTGTTGTATTTTGAGACTTGGAGTGTTCCGAAGAAAGCTTCCTCCAACTTTCCATTCTCTTATTTTTAAACATTATCAGAACACCACAGGTGGCAGTTACTGGCACTATTTTACCTTCCTCTCCTGCAGCAGTATCCTTGCAGGCAGTTACTCGAGCCAGTTGTTTGAGAATATTCACAGTGTTGTCAGGTTGAAATGCAAGTGGGTTTATTCCAGCCTGTTAAAGGGGGGGAGTATAAGGGACAGGGGGATGGGAAGAAAAGTTTCCTTGCTTCAAGGATATCCCAGGTGCTATATTTTAATCTCCAGAAACAAGAACGGTGTCCTTGCCAAAAAAAATCTCAATTTCCCTTTCAGGAACTAGCAATTTAAGGCCATCTTCCATTTTCTATCGATTACAAATCTATATTTCTCTGTCAAATGTATCCAGAATTTTTATTCTGAATTCTATAAGCCTTTGTTTTAGCCCAGGGAATACCAGAAGACAGAACATATCTGGAGCATTACTGTTTAAAAACAACTGTATCAGTTTAGGGATGGGAATATTTTATTGGAATAACCAATAAAATATATATATTAAATTTTTCTCACACAGACTTTGTTAGATATACATTTAAATACTCACTTCTATCTGTGTATTTTATAGGAGATAGAATCAGTCTACCTGCAGAAGCAGTGAGGATGTGGAAGAAACTGCCTGATCAATATACTCCTTCAGACAGCTTCTTAATTTTTGTGTTGGATTAACAGATGTGTGCTTCAGTTTGATACCTGACTTTAAAATGTTTTTACATCATTTCCAGTAAAATTAGTATTTTTAAGAAGCATCCTTTTTTATGTGATCTGATTTTGTTTTCCTTTGCTAATTACATTTTAAAAAGCATGTTGCTATAAATTACTCCACCATTTTAACATGCCTGTTTTGTACCTGTTAACCTGTTTGAAGGTGTCAATGCCTTAAAAGCCTTAAAACCACAGAACCATCAGATATGGAAGTTAAATACCCCAGAGTGTGCAGAAGAGCAGGAATACACTGGTAGAGATCTTAACTTGCACTAACAGTATAATACAGGAAATATTTTGATTGATGAAAAGTAACAATATCTGCTCCTCTTCATGCAGCAAAGGCTTAAATGTAATGGAATAGGTAAATTTTCTTCCCCAGCTCAATTTAAGTGTTAATTCTACCTCATCCTGTGCTGTTTTGTCTTGATTGAATTGCTGAATTACATTTTTGGCAAAAATTTCCAGTAAGAAGAATTTCAGATTTTTCTGGGTATTATTCTGCAGGACTTTAGCTTGGTAGTTGACATTTCTTTGCTAAATTCTTTGATAATTTATATGGGATAAAGGTAGTGGGGATATGCAAGCAGTATTAATCTGTCTTTGGATTATGCCATTTTTATGCAGAGAAGAGACATTATAACTGTACACAGAGCTCCCCAAAACCATCTAGTTGAGGAACAGTAAAATGATAGTGCAGATTCCTTCTTCACAGTGAGTCAAGGTAGACTCGAAGAGGGTAGAGTTGAGCCATTTGTGGCCAAGACATTTCCAGACAGGTCAGAGGAGTCTTTTGCCAGTTTTCTGTGTGGAAAGTATATGTGTCTTATACATACTAACACATTATGAGCTGAGGTTTCTCTTTTGTGTAGGTTTATGTTGATGAAGTGGTTTGAAAGCTTTATATAGTCTTACTACATTTGTTTATGTGAAAGGATATTGAGAGTGTGTAGAATTTGTGGTTTGTGGTTTTGGGTTTTTTTTAAGTGCAACATTGTCATTTTACTTGCTTAGAACATGTTCAGAAGATCAGCTCTTGTCTATGAAACCTTTAATATGATGAACAGGGGAGAAATTGCACAAGCTTATTTAGTTTAAATTGTCATTGTTTGAGTTCATGTTTGTTCCCCAATGTGTTGGCTGTTGTGCATGGCAATTTCACTGCAGTTTTCAGGAGGCAAAAGTTTGCAGTAATAGGATGGCTGAGATTATTCCCTTAGTAGAGGCATTGTGATTCACAGTGTGTTTTCTTGCTGGATGCAAAGGCTTCTGTTTGTCCATGGAAAAGCCTCCGTTTGGCATAATGGAGGAGAATAGTGATCTTGCAAAGGAATTAGTGTGCACAATGGTCTCACCTTATTAGTTCCCTGGTTTTGCTGCTTTCCCAATTAGACACTTTAGGGTTAACAGACACATTGGAAGGTCGTGATTTTTAATAAGCAAAACATGTCCTACTTGGAGTCTGCCTTAAGCAGATAAGAATGCATTGGGTAACTGGTGATAAAAATGCTTCTGATGTCACTTATTCACGTGGTGGTGTGTTGAAGGGAGTCTTTCATTAGAGCGGGTACAACAACTATGCACAACAAATCTTTGCTGATTTATTTGGATTCAGTTGATGGAATGGTCTCTCTTTGCTCTAATGATGCCAGTTTTCAAAGTTTTAAAAAAAAAAAAATCTTTCAAAGATTAAAATAGTTTGAATTTCCAGACACATCTCTCTTCAGGTATACAAAAAAGCATAATGAAAAACTCAGACATTAACTATCATGTGTTGTAATAACTAAGGCTAGCTACATTTCTAAAGCAACTTGAGGCTCCATCATACCATTACAGAGGAAGTGTGCAATTTCCCAAAAGAACTCAGCTGTCTGACACTAAAAGATGCCATGCTGTTACTAGTGGTCTGTTACAAAGGAACTGCATTTAGGTGTTACTGCCAAAGTACTGTAAGAAGTTAATAATACTTCCGTGGAGTTAATGACTGCCAAATGTGCTCCTCGTGGCTTATACCTGTAAGACTCTTGGCAGTCAGCAAAGACCCACAGGATTTCATTCTTGCTTTGTTATATCAGCCTCAGATTTAAACAAAAATAATGTCTATTCCCCAAAATAAAACAAAGGTAGCACTGTCTCCTATTAGCTCGCTGCAGAAGGATGAAGGAGTGTGGATTAATGTTTCAGAACAGTTGCACCAAGTGTTCTAGAGAATATGCAAGTCATATGTGCTTTACATGTGACTTTTTCAATCTTACCCTTTCTGACAAGAAGCCCAGTTAAGGCTCAGAGACAGCTACAATAACTCTTTAACTCTTAGAAAATAATTGCCCCAACTGTTTATATTACCATGAAAAACAGACAGTATTTCAATGTATTTTCCATTAAGAGCCAACTGGCCCTGAAAGCAAGGTGAGATCCTACTGAAAGCAGCATTTCGGGCAGCTGTTGGCATTCCAGCGGTGACTAGGGTTGGTCAGGCTAACCATGTAGCCACAAGTTAGGTCTGGGAGTTAAGACCTGGGTTCGCTTGGCTTCAGTGTCAGTCATCGTAACACCTGCCTGGCTTCAGTTACAATAAAAAAAACTTGCCAGATTTTTTAACACAGGCAACTGGAGCGGAACAACTGACACAGCTGTTGCTCCAGCAGCACTAGATTTCACTTTTTATTCCCTTTCATTGTGAAGACAAGTAGCTGTTTTTTGCAGTGAGTAAAGCTAACCTTGAATTACATATTTTTTATTGTAGTCAAACATCCAGAGCATATAATTCGTTTGAAAAACAGACTTAAGGCTTCAGTGTTGATAACTAAGCAACTTGAAGCTGAGGCAAATAAAAGCTTATTGCATGCCTTAAAAACTCCAGAGTTAGTTTTTACTAACCCATTTCAAACAAAAAAACATATGCTAACTCCCTGAGTTGAACTCAGCAAAACCTGTGTGAATTGTACAAGTTGACTTTGAAAACATAGCTCAACCCCTGCCTCTTAATTCTGATCAGGTAGTAGGGTGTGGCTTTGCAAGTAAGGAAACTTTGCGTTTAGAGGTTGTGGTTCAGAATAAGAAACTTCATTTTATACCAGTAAGATTAACTCTGGTCTTTAAAGGCTGCATTACAGATGCAATACTAAATTCTTGGGTTGAAGTTTCCCATCTTTCCTACTTCCATTCCTTAAGTTATACTTTATAAAATAGCACAGAATATGTTTTGATTATAGAGCTCTACATGCTAAAATATTCTCTTTATCAGCACACAGATATGTAAAAGTGTGTTACAAATGTAACTGTGGCAGATGCAGTTTCGATATTGTCAGAATGAAGTATCAGTTTATATGTGGAATTCTTGGAAATTATTACTGTAGCTCTGCAAAAAATAAAAGACATTGCATTCTCAGTCAACCAGCTGTCCTGAGAATGAACAAAACCATTAGAAGGTTTTTTGTGGTCAGTTCTGCTTATCAGAATCCTCTAGAATTGTGTTTCAAGTTGCTACAGTTGTTTTGTACCTGAAACATAGTGAATTAGAACACCTCTGGAAGAAATATCTTCTGTTTGCAAAAATTGTATTTGGTGTGTGGACAACTTTGATTTTTTTTTTCCTTGTTGAAATTTCTAGAAAGGATAAGGGTCTTTTGGCTTATTCAGAGCAAGAAAGACTAACTGAACTAACCACTTATGCTGACAAAGGTAAGGTCAGTAATTTTATGAAATGACATGCAAATCTACCCTTGACATCTCCCGAGGATTTCGGAGGAGTATGGATCAGGCAGGTAGATGTGTATGTGTACATGTGTCTGTAAAGGCCAAATAGACTTACACAAACATATTGCCACTTTCAGCAGCTGTGAGTCATGCAGTGAAGAGCCAGGCAGGCCAACAGTGCTGGTGCCAGGAGGATTGGCATGTAGGAATCTGTGCCAAGTCTTCATCAGGCTCCTGATTGCCATGTGTATTTGAAGAGTGACCTGTCCAGATGGAGGTCTTGCAGAGGTGGGAATAGCATGTTTAAGCTGTAGAAAACCTGGCTGGGTTAAGTGCTTTGAGAAAATAGCAAGGACTTGTTTGTCTTGAAGTACATCAGAGCTCAAAAGGACAGATTTGATGATCTTGTGCTCACTTATAGCACGGTATGACAGATAAGAGATAAGTGTTGAGATCAGAGGAACTCTGGTAACTGAAAGAGTTTTGAAGTTAAAAAAGCTCCTGTATATGCAAATAGTTGGCATTTCTCTTCTGACTAGAGGCTGGAAGCCTTTGCTGATCAGTCATTAGGTGAAGTCACAACCCTTTATGTGTAAGAGCTATGTTTACGTGGGCACAGGAAAAGTTACCCATCCTGGCACTTACTCAGAGTGAGCCATAGAGGCTTAGATTTTCTAGTATTAATTGTGTTTCTGGCTATTTGGACTATGTATGTTTTCAGAGTACAAGGATTCATAAGGGTTAAGTCAAAGGAGAAAATACAGTGTCAACACACTTCTGTCCCACATTTTATTCTCTGAGCAAGTAATGTGTTCCAGGCATATAAACTAGGATTTATAGCAATTCCTAATTGCAGAAAAAAACATGAAATCATTGATAAGACTTTGTGTTCTTCATAGCTGCCCTACTTTAAGCAAGGGAGGTCAAGAGCAGCCTTGCTATTCACTTGCTTGTAGACTGGTGCTTAGGGTTGTCTTGGAGTGGGTAAGTTTCAAAATGAGGTCTCCTCATTTCTTTTGGAAATACATAAGCAATTGGATGCCATTTGGTGAGGCCAGTCCCATTCTTTCCTACTATTGTCAGGAATGATGGTTGCTATCCACCTATGTTAGACATTGCAGCACACCTACTGTATTGTGTTCCTGCAAATAATCAAGGCCAGGGCTACCAAGCTTGTTCTTCTGACTGCTTTAGGCAGCTAATCATTTGGATTGGCAGGTAGGAATAGTGGAAGTTGCTAGCTTGCTTTAAAATACCAGTTTAGGAATCCTTCCCACTCCCCTCTCCATTCTCAGTTTGCTCCAGAACCACTCTCTCCAGTAGTGTCAGTTGGCTACATGGTCACACAAATCAGGGAGCTGCTCTGTAGGAACTTTTTTCCAGTGTGGGTGCTGATTTAGTGGCGGTGGGAGAGTCAAGTTTTGAAAAGACCTGAGAGTGTGGGAATAAGAATGAAGGATAGGTGAGTAGGGAACACTGTGTTGGCTCTGGTTAGATGGCAGGAGAAGAGACAAAAGCTGGGAGCCCTGTGAGCTCTATGAGGTACCTCAGTGCTTTGCTTTCACCACATCAAGTGGGATGTCAACATTTAAATGTTTGTGACATGAGTTCTATCATACTGTGTTCATGATAGCCTCAGTTTGCTTGACTTAGAGGCTTAAGCAAACCATGGTAAGGCAGGTAGGACAATGTGTTATGCAACTGTTGTGCTAATATTCTTATGCAAAAGAGAATTACTCTTTTATTTTAAGACACTACATTGAATTTTGGACCAAGTCTATTGCTGTGTCTTCTAACCCAGGGTTAAAATTTCCCAGTGGTTTACTTTCCTCTGTGTCATGCTTCTGAAAGAGTGCCACAGGGACTTAAATCTGAACAGTCTTCTACTTGAAATTAGTTAGTTCTGCACTTTTCATTTGAGATATAAGTAAGTGTTTGTCTTGAATTACAAAAGCTAATAGACTGCCTATGCTGGGTTGTTTGGACTTCAGTAAAAACAGGTATAAGTAAAACTTATAATATAAACCATATATAAATATATAATATAAACCATAATTTTGATGGGCAGCTATGAAAAACTTCTGTTTGATATCACAGGAACTTTACAGCTTGATTGAAGGCAGCACAAAAGTAGCACGTTTCTGCTGAAACACTAAATATTTCTGATTTAAACCTAGGGCTAGTAGTTGAGTAAACTTTTATGAGTGACTTCCAATGCCTGTGATGATGTGAGACTGAATGCAGACAATGAAATGTCATGACAGCACAACTCCACAGAAGTTAATTGTCAGGAAAAAACTGACTTCACACACATTCTTCTCAGCAAACACTTCAGATAAATCACGGACTATTAGGCTTAGTTGCCCTGGCTTGTTCTTCCTGGTATTGCAAGTAGCCTTCCACAGCAAGCCTCTTGTTCTTTATGCTAGACTTTGGAGAGACAGAGAGAAGGCAAGAGTTAAGAGAGATCAAGGTTTAGGGACCAGGCTTTGAGACAAAAAGGTAGAGGTATTTTAAAGGGAAGCACTTAAAGAAGAGGAGCTCTCCCATGCTTTTGTTTCTACTGTCTTGATTGGATAAATGAGCTAGTTTAAACAGGATCTTCGGTCACCTCTCTGCTGGGAACAGACAGGGTTGATATGCTGGGATAATAGTCTAAGATTTAATCTGAGTATTGCATCATGGGATTACACCCTAGGAGGTGTAAATGTCTAGTTCTCAACATGACTTCACTTACATGACCTATACCCTTACAATGCCTCATTTGGTACCTTGGGGTATTTTACTCCTTATTTATATTTTTTGCTCTGTCTATGAAGCACAACCTACTGCTCAACCTCAGAGTCTAATGAATGCATTGAGTTGAAATGAGCTTCAGACTGATTAACATTTCTGAATTGCTTCTTTCTTGTGACATGCAACAATTAGTTGAATTAGCATATAATTTTTTGGTGTCTGTTGCTTCCACAAACACGGATTTTTGTGTTAAACACTTTCACTGTTGGCAGGGGAGCAAACTTAAGTGTGGCCCTTGCATATTCCTAGACTGGTGGGCTGAAACCTAACCGTGAAAGCCAGTGGAGCAGGGATGTGCCCTTCTGCCTGTAAAGGGATGCTCTACTGCAGCTCCTGCTGGGCAGACGTGTGTGAATCTTCCTGATACAGAGGAGTAATTTTGTCAGTTCACTGGGCGTTAAGTGTATTCAGTAGAGTACAGTAAAAAACAATGCAGTTGGTGGTACTGTTCCCATGGCCATCAAGCTGTACTCCCTGTGGGTGGTCCAGCAAAGCAGACAAGCTCAAAACGTTTGGAAATATTTACATAATTCAGGACCCTGAAGCTGGCCAACATGGCTGTATATCCTACAAGAGTAGCAGGTGCCAGAAAAAATTGGGCATTCAGCTTTATCCAGCCTATCATGTTTTTCTTTGTAGCTAAAAGTCCTTCCTTCAACCACCTGCCAAGTGTTGTAGCTGTTTAGCTTTAAGGGTTGACAGCTACCCAAACCTGGTTTTGTTGCAGGCCAGAGATTTAACTTACAAACCACTAAAAATAAATATATAAGGGGGGGGGGGTGATGGTGGTAGTAGAGTTTTGCAGGGCAGACTTAGTTCAGATTTTTTTCACCTCCTTTTGGAGCGCTTAGCAAAGCAGAAATCAAGCTTTTGGCTCAGGGGTTCTTGAAATAAATTATTTTAACCTGTTGTTTTTTAAAATAATCATAATAATTAAAAGAACCATTCAGCTTCTAAAGGAGATCCCATAATAGTGAAAGGTCCCCCTTCCCCCTCCACCACAAAGAATCTCTCCTAGTTAGGGCAAACAGGCATCTTGTGACTTTTACAATAGGTCTATGTGTTCTGAAGACCTAGCATAAATAATTCCTCCTCAAAGAAGGCTGAGAAAGGAAAAAACAAGGCCAAATAGGCTGGTTTCTCCACAAAAACAAGGCAGAAATAGTGTAATTCCACCACAGTGATGTGTACTTGCTGTACCCTGACCAGTGAGTGTCCAGGACTGCCTGTAGTGCAAGGCTTTTCCCCAGGTTTTGATAAGAATTTACAATAGTCTTCCCAAACACCAGTCTCTGACCAAAGCTGTGACCTAAGAGCTAGAGGAAGCATCAAGTGAAAAATTGCAAGTGATGATGTTGTATAAAGCCATTTTATTTATGGTACTTCAGACTTGATGGACTGGCCAATAGGCCATTGTATCAGTCACAATTTTAGCCTTTCCTTTTTTAAAACAGGATCATGATTACAACCTTCAGGACTTCTGACCTTTCTTCTTCACTGTCTGAGTTGCTGGTCTCTAATTTCTCTTCCCTTTCCCTGCAAGGATTATACCCTTTTTATTACTTAAGTTATTCTTTATTTGCATTTCTCTCCTCCTTTATTCCTGCTGAGTAATCTACAGGTTCTCTTTGGAGACACCTCTTTAAATATTATGTGTGTCTAATGGTACTCTTGGTAATTACTTTTCCAAATATTTCCAAATATCAAGTTTTTCATTGCTTGGTAAATATTTAGAGCAGAAACAGAAACCAGAACCTTGGAATGCTCATTTATGACAGATAACTCTTATCTTGTTTGTTCTGAAGCAGTGGTGATGAGGGGAAAATCACACAATTGCATCAATTATTCTAAGGTAAGGTTTGACAATAACTTCAGAAAGTTCTATTTAAATTCATTTTGTTAGGAAATGACAAAAGTATTTCTGAGCTTTGTTGAGCTGCCTCTCTGCTGACAAAGGAGAAACATAGCTAAGGAATAGATAGGAGAAATGACACATACTATTTGACTTTCTAGTTTTGCTTTCCAGTTTGCATGAATATTAGGAGGAAGCTCGTTGCATAATACACACCTGTCTTAATACATTTAATGTAGCCTTAAATTTAATATTCCTTACAAACCGTGCTCTAAATATTTGTTGCCCAATTCAAGTTCGTAAGAGCTTTTGATCTACCTGCACTATGGACTTTACTGAGCTCTCCTTTGAGAACTGGAGATGCTTTATATCTGAAAAAGGTTGGGTCACATGTCTGTGACATACAGTAATGTCCAAACCAGTGGTCTAAAACTGCAGCATTGTCACAGTTCAAAAAAAAAAAAATAAACTGTCAAAGAAATTATACATTTTGGTACCGAAGAACTGTTTATGCCTCTTGGTAATGGAATAACATGTCACAAACTTTATTTAGGTGTTGCAGTGTGGCAGTTCAGTCTGACTTGTAGTACTTGATGGAGCAAGCTGACTGTGAGGAATAATTGTCTGTACCACTCTTTGTGGTTTGGGCAACTCTTCTCTTGCACAGGAGCAGTCTTTGAAGGGCTGGTTGTCGCGTGCTTGGCTTGTAATTGCAGTGGCATGTAGGAGGAGAGAAACAGGAGGAGATAAGGGAGAAACAAGTTTAGTAGCCTGGAACCAATGAGGCCTGTGAAGAAGCATCATGTCCAGCAGAGGGATTAATAGACATCCTTAGCACTTGGATGTCTGCTGTGTTAGGTAATCTCTATGAAATTACCTAGATGGTTGGATCAGCTGCAGGCTTGGTTCACTTCCTGACTTGTAATAAATATGCTAAGGAAGAAGCAGAAATAATGGAACCTGTTTGGGCACTGACATGCCACTGAGTTTTCATAAATCCCTGGAAGTATAATGCTGGCAAATGAATATTCATAAACCAGGCTATTAAAATTTTTAAGAAACC
Organism: Manacus vitellinus; assembly: GCF_001715985.3. Lineage (NCBI taxonomy): Eukaryota > Metazoa > Chordata > Aves > Passeriformes > Pipridae > Manacus > Manacus vitellinus. The sequence continues at coordinate 40,788,314 of NW_021940535.1, forward strand.
TTGAGGGGATGATGATGTTAGATTCCAGAGTTAATTACAGAGATGGTAAAATTCTTGGCTAACTAGGCCGAACATACCTCACAATAGTTTTTACACAACAGAACAATCAGAGGGAGCCACAGTGTTGGATATAGGTTCCGAATCTCTTAATATATTCCCTGAACTGAAAGTCTAGCAGTATAGAGAAGAGGAAGTATTTACATCCAGCTACTGTGGAAATAAATCACCTTCTAGTAGTTGAGTTGCCAGTCATTTCTTTTGAGCTTATTTTTGTCACTGAATTGGTTACAGTTTCTGGCTTACTTGTGGTAAAGTGCCCTGCTTGGCTGGGAAGCATGTGGTGGCTCTCTCAAAAATTGCCAGTTGTTAAATGCAATCTGTAGTGTTCACTAGACTTATTACAGGGAATACTAATACTTCTGTAACTTTACTTACTCAAGGTAGCAATCAGTTTTAAGGATTGTTGGTTTGTTTTAACAGTCTCTTTTCCTCTCAAAAGAGTTATGAAAAATGTCTGATTTCAGTTCTGTAGGATAGTGGTATTTTGTAATGTTTTCGGAACTGATGAGGGTTTGGAGAGAGCTACTGAGGTCACAGTTCTAATCCCACTTGGAAGAAACAAATTGAAAATTTTTAACTTTTGTTGATGGTCAGCATATTCTTATTTCTGCTATGCCATTTTTTCCACAGTATTGATTAAAACTTTGAGAGAAATGCCGAAGCCAACCTGTCATACATGTCCTTGTAGTGGCACAATGCGCAAAACTGCTGAACAGGATTATAGCTACCCTGGACTCAGGGGTAGTTAAAGTTCTAAATTATAGGATCTTAGTGAAATTAATGTTTCTGTTCCACCTCTAATAATATTTCCTTTCTTAAATATAAAGGGTTAAAAGGAAGAACACATTACTGTGTTTCTTGAATCGAAATCTGTACGACAGGACCCTTTTAATGGCACAATCCATAGGAGGAAGAGGAACAAAATAATATTTGTCATTTTTTTTAGATGTGATATGAAGTTAAAATCTAAACCAAACTAGTTATTTGTTTTGGTCATGGAACAGGAACAGCTGCTCACTCCCTTTATTATGCCAGAGCAAGGAACACAAATAGTATAAACACAGATGAAGCAGTTCTTGAATCCCAGCAAAAAGCCTGAAAACAACCACGAATGTCAAAACATGCTAAATAGGATTCTGAAGGTTTGGGAAGATTTAGAAAATCATTCCAACTTGCCTTGAAATTGAAATCTTTCTTCTTAAGAGGCAGCTCTTCAGCAGTCAGTAAGTCTAACAGAGATGCTATGTGACCATGAAAATGCAAAGTCTTAAATTTTGAAATATACTTTATCAGAAATAATACTTCCAAGAGCTCTCATCAGTTTGAGGAGTGCAACAGGAACTCACTACTGGTCAAGTGAGTTGTGCTGCAATTTTGAGAGAAGGAAAATCACTTATTAACCTCAGCTTTCAGCAGCCCTTGTTGTAGGGTGACTAAAGACGCAGTGTCTGCTTTTGGGGGTAAAACATAGGCTGCTCCTTTGACAGAGGTCTTCAGAGTCCTCTGAGAGGAAAGTATATTTATCACTTGCCTAGTCCTGAAGTTTGCATGATTAAGTAAGAATTCCACACTTACTGCTCAGTCTTGAGCCCTTTTACTACAAGAGGGACGTGTACCACAGAAACTCTCCTGCTCACCTTCTTCCTGCTGACCATGCTTTAACAGTGTGGCCTCTCTACATAAGATCAGGCAGGAAGAATAAAAATATACATCTGCAAGATATATTTTATGATGGAAAACAAAGTTTAAGACTGTTCTGGATGAGAGGCTTTTGAATGTTACTTGCAGGCAGCCAAAGTTGCATTGGTTGCATTTGTGCAGGAGACAGCAAAGTAATTTGCCACAGAGGAAGAACTGAACAGATGCCAAACCTTCATCACAAATCTGTCCACTGGAAAGAAGAACCTTGTTTGTTGGAAGCCCAGGCTTTTCCTTAGCAAACTAGTTTTTTTAGTAGGTATTTCCCTTTCTTTCTCAAATCAACCATCCATCAGAGGATGGATGCAAATGGTTTCTGTCACTGAAGCCAGGTGTCTCTGTGAACACTGTGTTCTAGAAAGGTTGGAAGTGAGAGACTGGCTTAGTGGTGACGTTCCACCCAGCACCAGTGCTAGGCATCGGCAATGAAGTGGACATTTTTTTCAACAGGACTGAGCCAATGCTCCAGAAGCATAGGGGATACTGCAAGCTAAAGATTATGTAGAATGTGAACTTTAACTTGTGGAATAAAAAGTTTTTTCTGAGGATGATGAAAGTACCTTTAAATAGATACCTCTTCTTTCTGTTTCGCTTTAATGCCTTTTTGAAGGATCCTATATTTGACCTTTACAATACCAGCGAGGAGGAAGATAGGGGAAAAAAACCTGAATGGAACTTGATGGAGTCTCTTTTTCCAAAAGAAAAAAGGAAAAATTGCTGAAGGTACATCAGCATTTCTATCTGGGAGTGTTTCTTGTTATGAGAGAAAGCAGGGTGGAGAAAGAAAATGCAAGTAGATCCTGATCTTTTGCTTGAGGTCAGGTTATTACTTCAAATTCTTGAAGTTTCCTCTTCTCACTTGGTCTCCTCTGCCGCTGATGTTCCTGAGACTCCCAGGAGATATCAGTAATATCAGGCCTCAAGTTTTAGTTCCACTTGTTTTTGTCAAAGTGGTCAGCAGCTGTGTAAAAATAGTCTCTTCTCCCTGTCTGTGGGAAGAAGGAGGATGTGATCACAAGGAGCCATCTTGCAGGTATTGCAGTGAACGGCCTGTGAGCTGCCTCCTGTTCCTGTGTTCTGGTACATTGATGGTGCCCAGTTTGAAGTTTTATATCAAGTCATTTGTCAGCACTTCAGTGAGCTCCCTGTCCCCCTCCCATTCATAGCCAGTGCTGCCTGTGCCTTGAATGTGACTATGCCCTCTTATCAGGAGCCTCTCCTTGCTCTCAAGAGCAGATACGCTGCAGTCCTCAAGATAGCACTGTGATACAGGCAGTAAGTGTCCGAAAGAGTGTAGTTGTGTGAGCTTCAAGCCTTGTGAGATTTCTATGGAGCTCTCATCTTCTCCTCTTTCCTTTAATGATTAATAAGCAATTACAAAGGGTTTTATTGTTTGTTTGCTTTTTCAAACAGTAAACTCCTCACTTGTTCTTTTTTTTTTGGTTCGAGGAGCATATGGCTGTATTGATTGTGCAGAGCTGCCACTCATTTTGCCAAGTTGTTGTTAGTTTGCATGTGGCCACGCAACATTTATGAAAAAGCCCTGCCCTGCCCCTGCCTGCTCCCTCATTGTTTCCAAATAAAGGCATGTCTGAAAGGGGAGCTAAGCCTCCAACTGCCAGACCTTAAAGAAAGGAACTTTTACCCATGGATTGAAAAGAGGTAATTTATCTGCAACAAACCATTCCTTTCCCACCCCCTTCCCTTTCTCAAATTAAGTGAAAAAGTTGCTTTAAAATTTAAATCACGCAAACTGCTTGTTTTACACTCATACTCTCTAGCAGACAGTTTAGGAACCTAACCATCAGGCCTGGAGTCACCTCAGACTTAATGAAACGTCCAATTGATATATTTCATTTTACCTTTAGAGCAGTTTAAACAGAAAATGCTCATGTTCCTGGAAGATACTTAATAAGTGACCCTTTGCTTGCATATAAACCCTCATCCATGTGATGAGTGGGGAAGGTGAATGGCTCCCTTTAATGCAAGGTAGTAGTTTGGGTGACCTTGTTTTTTTAAGACAGAAGTACTCTTTATCATGGTTTAATACAAGTTTGATGTGGCATAATGGTGGTTAGCTGTGTATGATCTAAGGACATAGCTAACATGAGGTTGTTAGGAAGCAGTAATTTATTAGACCAGCTGGTATAGGGGGAAAAAATGAGCCAAGCTTTCGGGCACACCAGCACTTCATCGAGTCTGAAATAGAAGCAGCAGATTTCAAGGTTAAACAGAAGTTATGAAAAACACTCTGTTTAATCACACATACATTGAACTGCCAAAAAGGAGCTTGCTGGTATGATATTCCTTCAGTGGAGGGGGGAGTGTGAGAAGATAATTGTTATACTGGAGAAAGAAATAAGGAGTTTAAAACCATTTAAACAGTGGAAGGCTATAAAAACAGTACCTGATGAGCTCATGGCTGTTCTCAGTATCTATAGGACAACTGGGAAATTTTAGTAGTGTGTCTTCTCTTTGGAGGTTTTATTTTTGTAGTATTTTTGAGAATCAAGATTGCCACATCAGTCATTTATGGACAAATTGTTGGGTTTAACAAAAGGAACTTTATCAGGCAAATCTAGTTTCAGGCATTTTTTGTCAGTTGGTTGTCATCCTTAGCCTACACTAACTTAAGAAGTTACCTAGTACTCAGCTAATATTTCTAAAGGTAATGGCAGAAAGAAAAAAAAAAACAAAAAACCAAAAAAACCCACAACCCTTTATTGTTTATTTGTTTTTAAAAACATAAAGTATTTACTTCTAAAGTATGATCAAATCTATTCTAACAAGAAGCCCTGAATGCTTTTTTTATCTATCTTTTTTCTAATACATTTTTTTATCTATTCTTTTCCTCAAGCAGAAGCCAAATTTGGAGTTGAAATATTTAAAAAAAAAGTTTCAGGGCTTTGTAGAATGATTGATGCTTTACTTGTGCTGCTAACAGAGTTGGCAATGTGCTGTTTCTAAGCTTTGAATTAGGCTGTGCTATCAATGTGGATTTGATGACACTCACTGACAACGTGTATTGGACTGTACACTGTGGACAGCAGAGGAGAACTGTTTGATGCTCTTTAGAAAATGTTTTTCATTATTTTTCTGTACTGCTGTATCCTAAATTGATTAATATGATAGTTAAAGCAATGTCAGATTAAACATGTTAAAGTAGAAATAATTATCTTCTAACTTGCTCATCTGGCTTCTTAGTTATGTTTGATGGGCTGTCTGTACAAATGCCCTCTAAATTAACCCCTTTGTATATTAGCAGTTGCTTTTACAGTTGTGGTATCTGCCTTTATCATGGAAAACTGACTTTCAGTATCAATTATAATGCTCAAAACGATTGATGCTGTTGCAGTGGTGTCAGGAGTCCGGGGAACCAGCCTGCTCGTTTTTCTGAGTCCCAACTGCTCTGTGTTAACAGGGCAGAGTTGTTTACTCAGCTGTGTCCTGTTAGTACTGAGGGGCTGGATAGGTAAGTCTTGCATTTAACCCGAGCTCTGGGTAGGTGGAGGAGGTCAGAAAAGCTTAATCTAATTCAGATAAATTACTTGCCAGGAAGGGGGGTAGCTGTGCTAGCATTTGTCTTCCTCTGCCAGAAGTCAGCTTCCTCCAACCTGCTGAACCAATAATTTGAAAAAAGTTATCATGTATTGGGAGGAATTACATAGCAAGTGGGATGGATTGAGAGACTGCAGCATCTTCTATGATCCTTGATGTTGTAGGATATGGCATATCTGTGTCTTGGCTTCCTTCAGGGTAGTTTTATGGAAACTTCCAAAGATTAATGTTAAAATATCTCTTTCACATGGTACTTGAGTCACATAAGTCTTCAGTCACATGGGTAGTATTGGAGCTAAGGTTTTTGTGTTTTGCTCTCAAATTCTTTGAGAATTTACCTGTAATTAATTGTGAATGCCCTTCATGACATTTCCCGAAAACCTAAGCTGGACACCAGGTCACCTTAAGACTGGTCTTGAGGCACTGGCTGTATTGAGTATGGCCTCTGTGTAGCAAGCTCATAGGGAAGGTAATATTAGAAGATAAAAATAATATATTGGTTTAGTATTTGACCAAAAAGTAGAAGCATTAGGCTGACATTTGGTGTGGAACAAGTTATAGAAAAACTTTAATCTAACTGGAGCTTAATGGAGTGAGATGTCTCAGTTCTAACAGATATGGGCTTTGTATATTGGCTGCCTGTTGTGTAAGTAGCTTTTATTTATGGCGGAGGTAGCCAGCATGTTCTAAAAAGTTGAAATAAGAGTATTTATAGGACTCCAACTGATTCATTTATACTACCAGTGCTTGGAAAGAGAAAGAATTAAATGGCATAACACTTGATGGGATTAAAAATAGGAAGGGGAAAAAACTTATTTGTAGCAAATTCAGAAGATGGAAATGGATTAACTATATATTATTCTGACAAAACTGGACCCCAAATCTGTTCTGAGTTCTTTTTCAACCCCTATCTCTTAGTTGGGGTAACTGAAAGGATGCAAAAGGCCTGCTGCATTCTCCAAACTTAAAAACTGATTATTATTGATTTTTCTCACAATATGAGATATTAAAGGGGAAAAAAGTGTATGAACTGAAACAATTAAGCCCTTTACATAAGGAAATAAAAGTAAAATGTTACTTTTATTTTTCTGTAGTGAGGGATAGATTTATTACAGTGTTTAACAATGTTCGTTATTGGATCTTCCTGTTAAGATATTTTCCACAAAGTAGTGGCTGTGGAACACCCTTGGTGTTCATCCATTCGAAAAAAAAAGCACTACAACTAACAATTTATGACTTATACAGAGAAACAATTGCTTGACTTTTGAAATAAAACAAGACAGTGCTCTACAGTAAATGTAGATTTCTGGAATTCCTGGCGCTGATTCATCTCCGTCTACTCCTTTCTCTTCCCTGCCTCTCTGTGTTTGGAAGTAATTTTTCAGGGTTACTTACCAGGCTGCCTGACTTTCACTTTTCTTTGCTTCCCAATTACAAGACAAAAAGATAGGATAGGTGAGTTGTGTGTTTATTCTGATATAGAATTTTCTTATAATCAATGGATTAAAAAAAACTAAAAAAACCCAAACAAACAAACAAACTTTTTTCCTCTGAAATCCAATTTCTATGCAGGTGTGTTTTACACACCCACAGACTCTTGAAATATTAGAAGCTGGATGGTCTCACACTGTTCTTCATAAAGACTGGCAAGAAATAATGGTAATACTTGGCCAAAAAAAAAGAAACTACTTGAGAACTTACACATGCCAAATTGTTTAATAGTTTACTTTCACACATATGCACACATACCTTTGAGTGAAGAAAGTGAGAATTTGACTATAAAAATTAAATTATGCTTTCCAAGTGAAATTCTTATATAGTGTCTTCACTAGGAACAAGCCTCCAGTTCAGCATTCATTAAATAGCATTCTAGTGCTCCAGATCTCCTTGGATAGGATTCCATTCTTTTACTCCATATTGTGAGCTAATGAAACTCCTGGACTTACTCCAGTCTGTGCTGACTTTACATCTAGACTTTGGGTATAAGCTGTTGATTACTTACTGAAGTTTCAAACTTCCCAGGAAATGAAAACAAAGAGCTCAAGAAAATGTTGCAGCTTTTCACAGTGATCACGGCCACATGCTTTTCACATGCACGGCCACATGCTGTCAGGATGTTTAAGTTTCTTGTGCTGAATTTTAATGCAGGCATACTTTCCATGGCAGTTTGAAATACTGCTGTAATTTGACTTACAACCACTGGCAAACAGTATACTTACAAAATAGTTCAAATGTCTTGAAATGTAGCCTTCGCTGAGCTTGGTTTTGGTTTTTTTTGTTTGTTTGTTTACTTGACTATTTATGAACTTGATTTTTTAAGTCAAAGCAAGCTATGTGTATGCTGAACTGCAATACAAATTGGTAAATCATGTATTTAGAGAAGCTGCTGGATTACTTAACTCTTCTACTGCTGTATTTTATTGAATTCTTCCATTAGCACTTAAAAATCAGGTCAAATATAGAAAAGCAGTGAGGCAAGCACACATCTTGCTTGGACTTCAACAACTTCCTGTGGAGTTTTGATATAAAACTTTATAGTAAATATGCCAGTAATGCTGATGTGCTGAAATGAAGTTCTCAAATGGCTCCCTGCTGTGGGAAGAAGGACTATTTTCATACCATAAGAATACCTTTCTGTAGACTCTGTGAGCAGAACACTGGTGCTAACAATAAACTAGGAATTTCTTGTGTATCTGTGCAGCACATGCTCTCTTAAGGTGCTGAAGCTCATGTGCACCTGCCGTGTATTGTTCACTTGCTTGGATCACAAACTGTGGTTCCACCCTTTACAGTGCCTGTGAGGATGATGGGGCATTTTAAAAATGAAGCTTCTTAGGGTCCAGGTACCCCCAAACTCCCCAAGGCTTGCAATATCTTCTTTCTCCTGAGAACTACAAGATCCTGGGTTTGGAGTCAATGCAGTGTGGATGGCAAAGAGAAGTCTTGCTGCAGAACTTATCCTGTTTCCCTCCTGGGTTTTGCAGCCCCTCCTGAGCTCTGTGCTCCCTGTGGCAGCTGAACATGCTGCTGCCTCATCAGAGCTTGCAGAATATCAGCTAAACACCAGGCTGTCTTCACACGTGACAGGGCCCTAAGGACTGAGCATTCTGGAGCATCACCTGGCACAGGGCCGTGTCCAGCTGTGCTCTGCTGGCTAAGAGCACTGTACTGTGCATGTCTGTGATTTTGAAGACCATGCACTATTTCTCAGCAGTGGTTTTGCCTTGCTCTTAGACAAATACCTTGCAAGGCAAGGTATTTTTTCCTTGCCTTGCAAGGACCTAGTCCAGCACCTTTTCTGTAACTGGTTGTTGGTGTATTACTGTAATAACAATGACCATGAAGACATCTAGGGAGTCTGTTCTTTCCAACTCTGATTTGTTGAAGCTGCCTGTCTTTTTTCTCTTTTAAGGGATGTCTCTTTCCATTACACATGCTTAATGCCTCTCTTCAGACAGCACAGCATTCCTTTGACGCTATTCATGGGACAAACAAGTTGACTGATGAAGGGAATTTACCTGCAAGAAAAAAATGTCCAAGACTATCAGCATGCTTTTACACTATGACCTTGTGGTTGTTGGCCTTCTCCAGTGTGCTGCTGAAGTTAAGCTTTGTGTGCTCCAGTTGGTTCAGCTCTCACAAATACACCTTCTTAGTTTCCCATGAGTGGTTCTCTCCTAGTAAAGGGGAGAGTAAGTATCAAGTCTGCTAGGTTGGACAGACCATTACCAAAATCTCCTAGAGAAGGAAAACAAAACTCTGCTAAAGAAGGTGGCCGGGTTTGTGGAGGGGATGGAGTGGAGTGGGTAAAGAGAGCCAGTGAGGAGACTGGGTCTCTAATGGGAGAATTTGCAGTTGGAGTTGGAGAAGAGCCAGGGGAGAAGTGGAGGTACCTTTGGAAACACTGAAGAACACAAACACAGTGGAATTACCCATAGGATGGGGGAGAGGAGGAAGATGGAAGTACATAAAAGGCATGAGAAATAAAATCAGAAGAGGGGGATTGGCAAGGATGAGAGCTGGGAGACTAAGAGGAGTAGAGCCGGCAGTTCTAGTCTTGGGAAGATGCATGAACTTTGGGACAAGTGCTGCTGAGCTCCTCCCATGTGTCAGTAAAAGCTGCAGTGTGGCTGAGCACTTCTTTCCAGCCATAACATGGGCATCAATATTGCACCAGCCTTGGGGGCTGTTCTCTGTATGTTGATAAGGTGGCTCGGGGAAGCTGGACTGTAACAAATCACTCAACTCCCCAAGCAACTGCCCTTGTTCTCTCATTTCTAGCCAGTTTGTTCACTACATTTCATTTCAACAAAGTTATGATATTTTGCTTTTGAGCTTGAGCTGACCATCTGTGGATCAGGGGAAGAACACCTCCCCATTACCTCACTGAGACCCCATCTGTCTTCTCAGTGAATGTGTGCCTGCAGCACGTAACTGGTGATTATGTGGTGGATGTGTTTCCTCTCGTGTGACCTAGGGCTGGGGTGGCAGTTGATTCTTGTAAGGTCACTGGAGGAGGTGGCCTGTGTGGGGGACTGAGTAAGGAAAACATTCTTCAGCCTTGATTTAAAGCAGAGGTTCAATGTGAGCTATGATTCTGTTCTTTCAGCATCACCTTTGATATGCATAGATTTTGATGAAATTATTTTTCTACCCTGTTCTTGAAGAATTCAGTGAGAACTTTATAGCTCTGCTAGTAACCGAGCTTTGTCCTGAACAATGAAAAAGCCATGCTTCTTTGTGAGGGTGATTTCCCTACCACTTAGGCATCCTTTTGCATTTAAGATATTCAGAATACAGATTAAAAAAAATGTTAATTCTACTTTTTTTCCCCCTCCTCCCATCTTTAGCACAGGAGGAGATACTGCTGTATTTCTAAACTGTTCCCAAAATTCCTTCCTGAAGACCATTTTAGGATTCTTAATGTCTCTGAGCAAAGATGGAAAATGACAGTGTTAGAATGGGGAAAAGTCAGCTGTAACATTAGCTCCTATTTAAAATTAAAACTGTGAAAGCATAAAAGCATTTGAAAGCATTTGCTAGTGTGCAGTTACTCCTACGGTCCTAAATTAACCAGTGTCAAATCAGCAGTCACCTGTGAGGGTGTCACAGTGTTTTTCTATGGATGTGCCTGAGTTTATTGAGGTTCTCCTTTTTAGCCAAGAGGAGAAAGTCTTCCCATGGTACTTTGTCCATGGGTACTCTGGGAGACTTGAAATGAATGGGTGAACCCATTTCCACTAGCAAGTAGTGCAAGTCCAGTAGGTTTTCTCTCGGCCCAGCCTGGATGTCTGTGAAATATGACTGACTTCCATAGTTCAGGGCTATCTTGACTTCTTCCTAAAACTCTTCACAGGTCTAATGCACATGCACCAGTCCGTCTCATTCCTAGTGTGTTGTTTTGTTTCCTACAATGTTCATTATTGATGTTCATAAGAGCATACTGTGCTGCTGATCTAAGCAAATTGGACACAAAGTGAGTTAGCTTATGTAGGACTTACCTGTGTGTAATTATGTCTGACTGGCCCTTTTTTGAACGTGTGTGCCCCATTTCTTTGTATTATATTGGGTGAGAATAGACTTTGAGCAGAAAGTCAGCAATTCTGTGTTTGCATCTGGGCAAAGCTTCAGCCCAAAATGATAACTGTTAAGCTTACAAACTGCCAGTGTGATTCCCAGCTGCATTTTTTAACATGAACTATTTTAAGAGTGAATTTGCTGTATATTCTATCTCTTTTAATTATAATAGTGTGAACCTCAGGTTCATTGCAGGAACAGGACATAACTGCAGTAGTTTCGTTATTTCAGTAGGGTGATAATCATAGTTTGGTTTTGGTCCCTGAGCTCAAGAGAGTTTTCTAGCTGTGAGAATCATGTAGTAAATACCTCATTATATCTGGTAGTATTAGGTAGGTATTTAAACCTTACTGGGTGGTGTCAAATGAAGGATGGACATTCATTGTCTGTACTGACCTGAAGGGAAAAGCCACTCTGAGTGGCCCCTTGGAGGGGTCTTGCAACAGCACTGTGGCAGGAGGCAGCCTGCACTGCTCTCCTCTGACAGCTCTAACCACAGAGCAGTCTCATGGCTTTCCTGGCAGACTCTGTGCTGGGAAAGAGGATAGGGTGGTATCCAAATCTAGCATCTTGAAGTTGCCTTAGGAGAGATGTGAAGCGGAAAATAGACTGAATCCCAGAAGATGCAGCAGAAGGAGGGGTTTTGTTCGTTTTTCTTTTTGCCAGATAGCTATTTCTGGGGAGAGTAAATCATTACTTTTGAAGCCATCTGTCTGAATTGCAGTGAATCTCACCATAGCTGATCAAGACTAATAAATAATTAAATAGCAGTGCTCAAATGAGTATCTGTACCTTGCTTTCATCTAGTTCTCTTGGTTCTGGTGTTTGACAAGTACCTGTCTGCTGCCTTGGAGCTGTGAAGGTGGCTGTTTTTATACCCACGCTGCTGCCCTACTTTCAAGCAATTCATGCAGTGAGAAACCTGATTATTTTTTCAGTCTAGTGGCCCTACAGTGTGCTGTGGTGGAAACTGCACCTGAACTCCCTGCAGTTTCGTGCTGCTTGTGGTAAAACTGAAGTGTCTTCCTCAGCTGTGAGTGTTGGCCGAGCGTAACCTCTGGCACAGGAGCGATGAGAGCCGCAGAGCAGCGCTGCGCTGCCGCGCGTCCCGTGGCTGTGCGAGCGCAGGGATGGCAGAGCCGCGGCCCGGAGCTGAGGAGGGCTGGGAGGCTCCGGCTGCTGCTGCGCTGCCGGCTTGCAAGGTAAACACTGGGTGACCTATAAGCCAGCCAGTCAACTCGCGCGTGGCCTTATTAGGCAAGCTGCAGAGCCCGTGTCTGGGGACAGAACATGCTGGATGGCGGCAGAGAGCGCACAGCCCAGAACGGATCCAGCCCAGACCCCGGGAGATACGACCCAGTACTGCGGCGCTGACAGCGAGCTGCTGCTGCCTGAGCCCAGCTGTCAGAGAGACTGAAACTCTGCCTGGCAAATATCAAGAATTGTGCTATTAAGAGATGGCTTTAAAAAGTAAAATGCTTTTTGTGTAAATGTTAGTAACTTGTAGTTCTCTTCCTGACGTATTTTTTGTGTGCTTGGTTATAACCTCAGGACACCAGTTCACGCCGTCAGTCTCTATACTGAAACACTTTGTGGTGGCCTTTGCTGGGAAGTGTGTGTTCATTCCTTGTGCTGCCTGCTTTCAGAGGCACACCTGAACTAAGGGGAATTAATTATTTTTTTTCCACGTCAGGACTTGTTTCTCCTCTCTTCTTATGAAGTTTTTTATGCCCTTTATTGGAAGACTGATTTTTACTGGCTAAAGCAATGGTCTTGCTCCCAGAAGAAGGGGAATATTGGCACCCACAGCCTGCGTGAAGACTAGCACTAGTCTAGGTTACTTCATACCCACCTCATAAAAACTGAGTTTCACATGGAAGAAGCCTTAAAAAACAAAAAAGTACTTCTGTTTTTCCTTTAGTAAAATCTCTGTAGATTTAGACAAGTGCATCACAAGCAGATGCTGTGCAGGCTTTCCTGGGCAGCTCTGGGAAGGCTCCTCAGTTCTGACTTGTGATTAATTTTCTGTTAGTGACTGGTGCCCCCCAAGCACTGGGCATGTTTGTGATTTTTGCAGGGGCTTTGGGAGTGAATGAGGGCAATACAGAGAAAAACACCATGGCTGCTATGAATTTAAACCTGCTCTCTAGAGAATAGGCTCCAGAACTGCAGCATCACTGTGTTAACCAGATTTTCTTTCCTCATTAATTTTTGCTTAGCCATGCTGGATGTAAATTAAGGTCTGGTACACGTGCCTTTTCATAGTGACACTATTTTCAGTGACAGTACTTGTAGCTGAGCTGTCCCGCCTTTACCATCAGCTTTTGAATAGAGCATACATTTTTTTCTTTATTTCTTTTACTAAATATTTAATTTTCTGAGAAAGCATTGAAACATGCTATAGAGAGGATGGGAGCTGGGCTCACAGATTTGTTGTCTGCAAGGCTGTTGTCTGCCTGAGGCTTGAAAAGTTATATTTCAAGGTAAGTATGCAGGGATATGATGTGGCCTGTGAAATGTCACATCACAGTGGTAAACAAAATTGATGTTTTCCTTAGATGACTACTATCACAAAGAGCCAAGGAACGTTGTTATAAATTCTTCCTTGGGGTGCGTGTGCCTGTCTCGACTCCCTTTTTGGGCTTTTACATGCATGTGGAGATAGCAGCGCAGAGGTGTACAAGAGCAGACAGGAGAAAACTCAGTAGTGTGGCTGGGCTTTTTGTGTCACTTAACTGCATGGGACCACTTGCTGCTCCGGGCAATGACACAGCCTTGTGCTGGTTGTAGACACCAGAAGTGTCAGAAGATGGGGAAACCCATCCTGAAAACCCTAGCTGTTTGTTTGCAGGACAGGCGTTTTACAACCAGTATCCCAACAACAGTTAAGGCCCTTGGTTATCCCAGCAGCAAAGCTCTTGTTCACTGCAATAGTAAAGAAGAAGCTGCTGCTGCTGGTGTGACTTCAGAGGATGTCCATGGAGCTGTGGCTAACCCTGTGCCTTTACAATCTGAGTTGCAGCTGCTTTACAATGAGCCATGGTGTGAAACGCTCTCAAATATTGTTTTGTTTGGTAAAAACCCATATCTCCTCAAAGTCCTTGAGCTGTTTAATCATTCAAATTGTACGTATTGCTGGGAGATGAGTTCCTGCCTTATCCTCATTTCCAGCCATTTGCTCAGTCCATCTAACCCTGGCCGTGTTCATGCCTGACATCATCTCTTACTCTTTCAGGCCCAGAGACAAATAGGTCTGACTGAATTTGGATAATGTGCCTCGCTGGCATATCTGATTACTATGTGTGAAAAGGGTATGTGGCCCTTGAACTTCCTTGAAGGAGCTACTCTAGACTGATCCTACTCCTAAAGAGGAAAACCTTGGACATCTTTTATGCTACAGTCTTGCCATACAGTTTTGCAAACAGTGATACAAGATGTAGGCATGTCAGGGAACATTAGACTCATGTTCCTTACTCTGAAAATGTGTTGCAAGATTGAAAGGTACCAAAATTTCCTTTTAGGAGCAGTCTACTGCTAAAATTAATGACTCAAATGATATTTCTTCAAATCTGAAAGAGTAATCTAGGGATTGGAAGGGGATTTTTTAGTGTGTGTGCCAAAATATGTTGTTCTCCCTTTTCCCTCAGCACATGACTAAATAGGCAGTACAAAAAGACCATCCATATTCTAAGACATCTGTCATCTTGTTCTAAAAAACTCAGTCCCCTTTATAAATCTTACTAATCAGCTTTTTTGATCTCTTTGCATATGACCTGTTTCAAAGTGCACCGCACAGACAATGCAGCGCTGAAATTTATCTGAAGACTTGTCCAAAACATACTCACTGACCAGACATAAATCTTCTTGCCAGGATCATTATTGAAAAGGATTACATTTGCTTTCCACTAGAGTGATGATACCATGTCAGAAAACTATCCTAGTTTTAAAGTTCATATAAATGGCCTCCATTTAAGAAATGAGAAATTATCACTTGCCCACATACATGAGGTTTGGATGGAGAAGACAAAACCAGAATACATACTGTGTTTACAAGCAAGGCTGTTTGGATATCACTCAAGATGGTAACTTTCTGTTAAGTGATTGCAGTATTGAAGTAATCTTCTGGTAGATTTTTGACCTGTATTTTAGCTTTGGGCTGACTTATTTCTTGAACATCTTGGCAGAAATTCCTGGAGAGTGGGAAAAAGGGGAAATAAGGAAAGGGAGTGCCTTGCCACTTTCCTTCAGAAAGACATGCCTGCATGCCAAAAACTGACAGGGATTGTGGGGTATGCAAGCAGCCCGCAGCCTGGGAGTGGAGGTCAGATGGAGGGATGGAAAAGAGTGATCTGGTTTAGCCCAATCTTCTGACCTTCATTCCTTCAATCATCTATAGCATCTCAGATCTTGGCACAGCTATTCCAAGGGTGCTTCTCTTGTCCAGAAGAAGAGCAGTGGAATAAAATTCATGAGCTTCTTTAAGTCTCTACCCATGAAGTGTGGATGAAAATGTGATTTCGTCATCTTGTTTATACAGCTCATCTCAGTTTTCTGTGCTGCTCAGATTCTTGCTTACCTAACTAGCATATTTGCTGAAAGTTTTTTTGCAGTCGCTGTGGGTTTTCTTTCCTCTGCATTGTTGATTTCTTTAAAATTTTATTTTTGGGTTTTCTTCAAACAGCTGTCATGGGCTTTTTTGATTTTTGCTTTTATGATAACTGCAAGTCACAACAAAGTATCTACTTCTCCTTATCACAGAGAAACACTTCTAAATATAAATTCATAAGTGATCAAAATTCAGGAAGGAAAAAGGCTTGATCTTGTTGGGACCTGATTCATGACTCCTCAGTGCTTTGGGACTGGCAGCCCTGTAAGTTGGGAACCGTTTTGCAAGCCGTTTAAACTCCAACTTTGATTAGAGCGATTAGTTTTGCCAGACAAAAGGAAGATATTTTCCTTCTCTTCCTGTGGGAAGCTTCAGAACAACGTTTAACTGCCAGCTGGTCTTTCATGAGCAGCCTCAGATTTGAAATGTATACATGCTTAACCTCGAGCTCTTTGCCCAGCTGACTGCAAACTTAGCTTCCCGCTGGGCTGCCCTCCCCTTTCTGACGGCTGAACTGTTGTTCTCTCTTTGTTTGCTTATGTTGGAGGCTGCTAATGCTCAAGAATTAATGATGGCAGAGGGGGACAAGAACATTACTACCGATTTGTAACGCAGCCTTGATAACATAGCTTGGCTGAACACACTTCTAGTTCCTGGAGACTGGATCTTTTTGAAGGACAAACCGCTCTTCCTCCTTTCCTCATCAAGTGTTTGGTGATGAATTTCTTTGCCTCTGAGAAAGATTTACTCTTAAATCTACTGTTTCCAAACAATCAGCACAATGCTAAATCCAAGGTTTCTTTTCTTCATACCACTGCTTGACTCTGCTGACTTACTCTTTTTACACCTTACTGTTTTTCTCCACTGCCAAAGCTGTTAAGGGACAGCACAGAGACTGCTTTTACAATAGGTGATCCCTTATTGATGGAAAGGAGGGAGGGAAGTGGTCAGTTACCGTGGTTAAATATTCCCAATGATCTGTGAAGTGCAGTACACTAAGTATACACTGTGAAGTGTAATATACTAAAGCTCCAGTATCTCACAGCTTTTAGAGTTTTAATATTGCAAGCAGTGTTAGCACATACCCCACATCTTGAATTGACACTGAGCAAACTCTGGGATCACAGATTCTGCACAGTAGCACAGTTTCAATATTAACAGCAGTGATATTAATGTTAATTCATAGATACTGTGCATACAGCAATGGCTGATTGCCTCACCTTCCAACCTAACATGAAGAGATCTTTAAGCCAAACTTTAGAGTATGGGTAGGTATTTTTGTGAAGACCTTGTTACAGATGTTGTTTTTATTGGATATTTTACTTTCCTCTGTAATAATTCTTTGATTCTACACCCTCTGTATTTTTGACTTGTCAGCTGTATATAGTAGGAAAAGGAGTCCTACTTGCACCAAAGCCTATCACAAATATTTCTTCCCAGGTAGTAGCCAGAGCTGTTGGAGAGACTGGCTTCTTACTGTGTTCTGTGGGTAGAATTTAAACAGCACAAGCAGAAACCTCTTTAAAAATCACACATTCTGAAAGGCACTCCAGAGGTTTTCCATCTTTCTTCAGCTCTATGCGCTTTACCTTCTGCACCTCATTCACCAGGAGGATGCTGAGGATAAAATGTTGGAGATGATGTATAGCAAAGGAATGTGGGAGCCTGACTCCTCCCTCCACAAATACAAACATATCCGTCCTCTGTTGTATGGGACATTGCCAGACATGGGGATGACATTTGAGCTGAGCTTACCTGCTTCGTTAGCCAGGAGGGTTGATCCTTGATCCCTTTCCTGGTCATAAGATCTTGTGCCTTTTTCTTTGTTCTGGAACATCCCGAAAAGCATACCCTGCAAAAAATAAAAGAGAATATTTGCTACCAGTTTAGTCATCAAACCGGGTCAATAGGGGAGCAGGACCTAGCAGAAGTCCTGCAGCAGAGGGAACGACAGGTAGGACAACTTGGCAGCCATGACCTATTCCATCTGCTCAACTGTCAAATCTAACTTATCCTTCCACCTTGCTTGAGACTGCAGACATGAAATTTATCAAATGAATGTTATTTATCTGCACTTTATATAAGAGAAACTTCCCTTACTGTGTATCAAATGAGTTGCAGGTGCTTAAAAGTGCTCCAGGTAATAATACATCTATTTACAAGACCAAGTAAACAGTCTTCACACAAGCAGGGTTGAGAAAGAAGGGATTTTTCAGCACAGAGCATCTCTTATTGATATACCAACACAGATACTGGTCCTGAATCTCTCCATTAGCTGTTACCAGCATCTTCTTTCTTAGTTCTGCACTGTCTTGGTTTTGTATTTTAATCACAGCTGCACTTACACTTAGGCCATAAAGCAGATTTTCAGGTTAATGGCAAATTTGGAATTTATGTCAACAGATTATGGTTTTTGTTACTGCTTTTTTTATATATTAGGCTCTAGTACATGGAGGCCTTCACAGCTAGTCAAGAGAGAACAGCAGTGTCCATTTGTGTTCTATTGGTAGTGCTGTGAAGTGGTTAGAATTAAACATGAGAGGTAGCAAGGTTACAGGCAAAGAAAAAAACATGGTGTGTACCACCAAATATTTCTGAACAGAGTATGTTACCTGGTGAGCCAGAGGCTTTGAGGTCATATTCCTTGTGTTGGGTGACTCTCATCCTAGAGAGCTCTTGACTCTTGAAAGATCAACTAATATAAGGTGCTTTGGTTAGGGTGACTCAAACATTATTCATGTTTAAAAATAAATAAATGAATACAAATAGCGGGGACATTAGACAAGATGAAGTGCATATTCTTTCTTCTATCCATTGTAATAACTTGTTAGCATGAAAAAGAGTGTTTTGATGACCTAAATAGGATAAATACAATTCATGGCAAGCCAACAACCATTAATAGGTTTTTGATAGATGATATATTTCACTTGTGGTTAAGCACTCTCTTTCACAGCATCATTGCTTATATATTTCCTTTACATAGAGGTTTCCAGCATAGATCTGGGTTCTGTTGTACCAGATATCATAAAAACAGGTGAGCAGAGTCAAGAACTTCAGTATTTTGTTTGTAGGCTATGTTTTCATGGTCCTGTCAACCCCAGTCTTGTGGTAAGTTTTCTCATGGAATTATAGAATTGTTTGGGATGGAAGGGACCTTAAAGATCATTTAGTTCCAACCCCCCTGCCATGAGCTGGGACACCTTCCACTAGACCAGGTTTGTCAAAGCCCCATCCAAACTGGCCTTCGACACTTCCAAGGATGGGGCATCTACAACTTCTCTGGGCAACCTGTTCCAATGCCTCACCATGCTTAAAGAATTCCTTCCTGATATCTAATCTAAACCTACCCTCATTCGTCTTAAAGCCATTACCCCTTGTCCTATTGCTACAGGTCCTTGTAAAAAGTCCCTTTCCAACTCTCTTGTAACCTTCTTTAGGTACTGGAAGGTGCTATAAGGTCTCCCTGGAGCCTTCTCTTCTCCAGGCTGAACCACCCCCACTCTCTTGGCCTGTAATACTAATACTAGTTGAAACCTTTTTGAAGGGGAGAAGTCTGTTGGAGGGAAGCTAATGGGTTTCCCTATTTGTTTGTGTGGGGTTAAGTGCATGGACCTGTTTAAGTCACATATTTAATGCTTCTTTGTGTATGTTAGACCATCAGGTAGTTCAGTGTGGGCGACTGAGCCAGGCTTATTGCACCATTTCAAATTATTATTTCCAGACTTTCAAAATTAAATATAAAGGGTTTCAACTCTTCAATCCAAAATCCATCAAATCTGTTTAATAATAAAAAAAAAGTAGCTAGACAGTACTTTTGTGCAATTTTGCACCTTCTGTCTCGAATTAAAATATTTGGAGCTGTGGTGTCTGTTCTTTAATCCCCACCCCCACCAGTAATTTTGCTCATATGTTATCCATAAATCTTGTCTGTTTTAAATGTTCCAACTAATAGTTAAGCAAAACATTTAAGCATAATGATATGATTAACAGAGTCCATTTTTTGGCAGCCTGAATGCTGTTTTTCTTAAGCTAGCACTGCAGTTTATCCTGATTAGAGATATGAAGGAATTATTCTTCTTCTTGGAGGTTTTTTCTGGTTTTGTTGTTGTTGGGGTTTTTTTGTTTGCTTGTTTTCATAATACGAGGATTTAGGGGTTCTGCATTCATTTTGCAGGGATATAGTGTGTGATTTGGCTGGATCTTTGAAGTGGTAATATTATAAATCTCCCAATCACCATTGCCCAATCTGTTTTAGCATTCATGTGCCTAATTTCTGTTTGTAATCTGATTACTGGCTTGAGCTGCTCCGGCTTGCAGCCTATTGCTATGCATTTACTGTACTCCCTGGGACGCGATAGCCTGACAGCTCCAGTCCTCTGCTATGAAAAATCTCTACACGATATTGCTAAGACAGGCCTAGGGCTGTGGCTGGTGGAGAATTAGCTGCTATTGTAGTTTCTCTTTGCCGAATCCTTTGTTTCTGCAACCATGTTCAGAAATCCTTGGATCTCCAGCTATTTGGGAAATGTTAAATACTCTGAGGAGCAAGGTAAGAGTTCCAAGTAGATAGAAGAAAATGCAGTTCATTTGTGTGTGTTTAATCTCTTGTATGTATGTATGCATGTGTAAATATTGTTTGACTGGATCTTCTGCAGCTGCATTAGGTACTTTAGCAATCAGTATGCAGTTAGTCAAATAGGCTATTTCATTATTTCCTAAAGGGCACTTTTGAAAGATCCGATTAGATGGATCTTTTAATTAGCTTAGCATGCCACCGACTTAGGGCCTTTAAATATACTAAGTAACACTGGAAGGTTGCATCTACTTTTTCTTTTTGAATTCAGCATTTGAAATTTCTTCTGTGTTAAATTATGGATAGTGGTTTTATCCGGTAGCTTGTACCTAAGAGGGAGGGGAACTAGACTGAACAAATGGTTAAACTTGTGAGCAAGTTTGATTTACACTTCAGTGAATATACTCTTAATTTTAAATGCAAATACCTAAAATTTCTTTAATGTGATTATGAACATGTTTAGAATTCTTCAACAAAAGAAAGAACAAAATGCTGTTGCAAATATTTTCCTTCTGTGTATCAGGTGCTGTGAGGGTGGGTTTTTATCTTTAAATTAACCATTGAATAAGACTCTACTAAACTGATGTTTCTTTGTCGAGCATATTTATTGTCTTCTGATGCACAGTTGTTTTACTTTTCCTCCTGTGTTTGTATTTAAGACTTCTGTATTGTGGTAAGTAAGTTTTATTGGACTTTAATCCCCCCCACATGGTGTTTAATTTGAACAGGAGGAAATACATAAAATATCAAAACTGTGTAACAGAATATAATTGCCTGCTAGGTTTTTCTGTGTTTAGGGTGTGGGGGAAAATTGGAGCTCACCCCTGTGAAATACAGCAAAGTTTTAAGATGTTTTTGAGGCAGCATAAATGTGGTGTGTATGATGTTACTGAATGTGTTTAATGAGTAGCAAGAGCCAAACCGGCTTATGTGCCCCGTCTTAGCAGCCCTTCTCCCTCCCTGCTCCCAGGGAAGCAATGCAGGCTACTTTCTTCCTTTCTCATATTCCCTCCCCCGTTTTGGCTAGGGTAGGCAGAATTTCTCTGTGGTCTGCTTGTGGTTTTCATGGTGGACAGCTGTTTCAGTGCCAAAAATTCTAGGATGGGTTGTATCCTGTAGAACAGCTATAAATTTAAGATATGCCTGGTTCTGATTAGCTAAGCTGATACTGAGCTGGGCTTTGAAAGTTAGTGCATAGTCTTCTCAAAATCATGTAAATCTGGCCTTTTTTAGAGGATGCTTATGGCATGGAGTATTTTTTTTAATGTTGTAGTGTAAAATATAATGATTTATATACCATTCACACTGTTTTTCTTATAATACTCTGTTTTGGTTTAGCAAGATGTTTCTGTGTAATCTATGTGCTTTATTCTCCATTTAATGGAAAGAGAAAATGAATGTTAACAAAAACAGGAAAAAGTTGCCTATTAAAGTTGAAGAATGCTATTAGCAGAGCTGCTTGAAATCTGCAGTGACTTATAGCAGATGCCTAAAAAATGCTTTTTTGCACAATTTAAGCTTCTTTATCAAGCTGTTGAAATTCTTTGTTACTTTTTTTTACCTTTTTTTTTAATCTTTATACCTGTAGAGATGGCAGAAAGAAGTAAAAGAGGATAAAAAGTTTTGAAAGATATAGACAAAATATACGTTCTCTAAATTAAGACCCATATTGTCAGCTATAACTTGCATTATACCCTTTCTGCAAAAATAAGGGACATTCTACCCTGACTTTAAAATATTCTGCATAAGCAAAAAATTTTTGTTGCCAGTTAGATCGTCTTTGAAATAGTTAAATGATTGCTGTATCAGTGACCAACTGTTTATTAATTTAAGGTCTTGAGGTAGTAGATTTAATACAGATGGGGACAGAAGACAATTTTCCATTGGGAGTAAGTTATTAGTAGCTTTATGTACTTTTCAACAGCAGTCACTGACCAGGTGCTCCCCTGCTTCCTGGCCAGCAGTTCTCTAAGGTCTCTTAATAGCATCCTCGTTGTTGAATGGATGGAGGTGGAGATGGTACTTGGAGCACTGGACCCTTTGCCACTGGTTATCATTTAGACCCTCTGGTGATGCACTTGATTGCAGAAATGAAAAAGCTAAATCTGGGAGAGAGTGGGGAGATTGCCCATTGCTTGTTATAGTTCACAAAGGTTTGGGAACCTAGAGACTTTGTAATACATACTTTTTGAAAATGAGGCTGCATCTGCTCTCAGTGTAAACACGTGTTCCCCTGTGAAAGTAAAGCTAAGGCTTTACTTCTAAGGCTTTTCAGAAAAAAACATGGGAGCTTCCAAACAGTAGACAGCAATTTCTGTCTGTCATGGATGGTGTAATGCTGTTGCAACATATCCTCAGCTGGACATCTCTTGACTTCTGCAGTGAATATGCAGTTTTTATATGCTAGGCTGCAGCCAAAAAGGCTCTTTCTGCTTGCAGCATTTCTCATTTGCAGAGTGCATCATAAACATGTCTACTGTCCATTTTATAAGCTGGGAAACTGAAGTTAAAATGATCATCCCAGACTGCAGTACTACACCACAGATACTAAGAGTAGAACATGGCAGTTCCATAAAGCATTGATGTTTTTAGGATGTCTACTGTCTGTACTCATTTTTGCAAGGCTTGGGTTTATCACCATCTTGGACATGCCAGATTGTGCTGTTTGCCTAGAGAAAAGGCACAGTCTTTTGCAGTGGAAAGGCTATGTTTGGAGGCTACAACCTAGTTTACCAAAAGTTCCCCGTTTATTACAGCATCTTCACAATGTTGTGTTTTTTTCTATTTTGCAGATTTTGCCAAGGGAAACTCAGTCAGATTTAAACCTTCACGATTGCTCCTACGGAAGAGAGCGTTAAGGTAAGGTGGAGCTCGTCTTGCCTGGTGAAGATCACTGGTTGCAGTAACTTAGTCATTGCTTGAATCTGCATTTATTCTTTTGTCAGGAAAAGTGATTATTGGTCCTCTCACAGGACCAAGCTCTGGCACAGAGCAGATGCTCTGAACGAGTATTGAAAAGACCAACTGTCTCCTAAGTAATGTTAAAATCTATAGCTGGAATTGCTCAGGGAAAAGTCCCACTCTGCACTGGGCCTCCTGCCACTGCAGTGCACATTTTTACTTGTGTGGCATGGACACAATACAGAGCAGTGAACCAGCTTGGAGTACTTACCTGTCTGTAAAAGAAGGTGGCTGAAGTGGATGAATTAATTATACATCCTTGCAGGGAGCTTTGTCAGCAATCTAGGGGAGAGAGATGAGGCAGGACACTGCAGAGATGAATGGACAGGTGGTGTTGCTGTTTCCTTGCAGGGCTGTGCTGCCTTGTGCCTGCATTCTTAGGACGTGGTTCCACGAGCCTGAATAAGGGGATACAGCTAAGCAAGATGGCAAATCATGTTCCCTCTCTCTTCCCATCCTTGCTCCAGCTGGTTTTGGTGTCCACATTTGTGCTTACTGGACCCATTCATAATGGCACAGAGAAGAGATCAGGGCGTTGGGAACTGACTCTTGCCCCAGCAACCAGCTGTGATGTTGGCTCAGCTGCACAGGAATCTGCCAGCACACAGCACACAGGCTCACTTTGCAAACTTCTTTTCAGTCAAGGCACACCACCTGGAGCACACCTGATTCCCTGTCACATTGTTTCTTATGTGCTGTAGAGAGATGGAGAGAATAGGTGTACAAGACACACTGTGTTATGAAAGCAGGTAGGGGAAAGTAGAAATAAGAGTAGCAGAGGAGGATATGACTGTAGAATGGACTTTTTACTCAAGGGTCCAGGGAAGAAAATTCTCCTGGAGGTAGGGAAAGAGGAGTGAACACCAAGAACCTAGCTGGCAGGTATCCAAGTGGATTTTGTATTTCAATCATAAAATCTCAGTATATCCTGTAGCTTTAAGTGGGATGGCAGGTCAGTGTTACCAAGTGGCATTTGGATCAAACTTCTGGTTGCTTTTGGGCATGTAACTAGGTTAGTGGGGCAGCTATTTAGAAACTGTATGCTGCTGCAGCAGCAGCAGATGAAGTTTGCAGCCTGGAATCCCTGATGTATAGAATACCACCCACACTTACTTTGGAAGTTGGCAGATCAGTATAACTACTGAGACTGTCAAGTACTCTACTAATGCTGCATTATACAATGTTTTTTAAGAAAAACTATTGAGATTGTGAAATATTGTTGCCTGTGTCTTAACAGGAATCATCTGAATTCCTGAACACTGGAGAGTATAATGAGTTTGTTGGGAACCTGAGGCCAAACCACACACAAATCCTGTGTGAAACAAACTGGTGGGACCTCTTGCTGTTGATTGCATTTCATGAACCATGGTCACAGGCTATGTTTCAGGCAAGGAAAGGAAGAGAAATTCCTCTTTCAGTTCCAGATTTAACAGGGACTTTAAGAAAGAAGTCTTGCAAATTTCTAATTTATTTTTTTTTTCATTTAGAGAACCTCTTGTATGCCTTAATTATTTTAATAATGAATGTGCAGAGCCTAGCTGGTAAGTGTGGAAATTCATGGTACTGAACATATCTGTTCAGATCTGCACCTAAATTTATAACATGACTAGATGTAGCTGTGATATTTCTAGAAGAGAGTTGTGGATGAGTTTGAAGGTACAATATATCTGGCAATTCAAGTCTGACTATCTGACTCTACTTAAGCAACTGAATTGATGCAACTCCTTCTTCAGCAGAGCAACTAATAAAGCAGGGAGCCATATGGATATTTCTCTTTGAGAAAAAAGGGAAAAAGGGAAGTCTTGGTGTGGAATTACTTATGAGTTTATTTTTTTAAAAAACACTTATGAGTAGTGTCCTGTAATTTTATTTTCGGAGGTTTTTTGGTTTTGGGTTTTTTTTACTATTTGGAATTGCTTTAATATTGTTCCAACTCAATTTGGATTCCTAATGAATGTTCTTACTGAATACTGTGACATGTCCTAAATATGCCTACTTTCATTTTTAGAACTAATTTGATATATGAGCCTATAAATACCCAATTGTTTGGCTTGACTCTGTCGCCTTCAGAGCAGTGCTCTGTCTCCGAATCCTCTGTGTGTGTGAAAGCAATGTTATTATATATTGGATTAAAACTTTTTGGTTTTTTCTTGTGCAAATACTTAAACCACGCAATGCCACCTGCAGCTTAGCTAGAGAGAGGAAAAAAAGCCTCTGAAGAGATAAAACTCCTCAACTGTGGATTAAATAGTATATGAAAATTGTTAATCCTTTAAAAAATAAACAAGTAAATAGATGTTGACAGTCTGTCCAGAGGGAAATGGAAAATGAGGGCATAGGGAAAACTATGAAGGGACTTTCACAAAGCAAATAACCTGTGATGCTGTGTAGCCCAGTGAGGGTTAAACTTAGGAAGTTTGTAGTTATTTAAAGAATTTTAGTGAAATCTACCAGTGAGCAAAGGTTGCAAGCCACCCTCTGTACAAAGGAGGAGGGAGCTCACATACAGGAAGAACTGGATGACCTTGAGGAGTAGTAGAAAAAGGATGTAATGTAATAACACTAAGTGCACAGTTGTGCATTGGGGGCTGATAAATTTTTCTGTCACTTGCAACTGATGAAAGCAAAACCTTGGCATATTAGTTTCTGACACAGGATTGAGCAGCCCATATAATATAGATATAAAAAGGCAAATGTGTTGTAGATCCCAGCATTCCTATTTTTGTAAGATACTGCTAAGACCCAGGTCTGGAATCAAGACTATCCAATTCTGGTCATGATATGCAGAAAAAGATGACTTAAAACTAGAATAAGCAGAGAACATTTTTACAGATAATCAATGAAACTGAGAACCTGTTTTGAGGAAGCTAAGTACATATGGGTAACTTCTGTTACAAAAAATAAGGAAGGTAAATAACAACACTGGCACGAGAATGAATGGATGGAAACCCAGTAAAAGACATTTAGACTGAGTTTTGATTATCTCTGGCTTCAGAGTCCCTGGAACTCCCTGGAGTGAACCTAACTAGTTTATAGTACTTAAGGATTGTTGAGGAATCCACAAGCAATCCAATAATCCTGTTCTTTTTAGAACCAGCAGGCTAGTGCCAGTCTTGATTCTGTATGATTTTACCCTTGGAAATTCATGTAGGAATGAGACATAGTGGTCGGTGTTAGTGCATAATTAATTTAAACAAGGCTTTTGCTGTATGAGTGAATGCTTTTCTGTACAGAGTCCCATGTTTATGGAAACTTAAGGTGCTGCACTGTCACAAGCATTATGGAAGCAAGTGGAGATGCTGCTAAATAAAGCACAGATATTCAAAAGTCATGAGCTGGGTCCCTCGACCCTTTTGTCTTAAGTAATCAAATTGATTTGACAAAATAAATTTGGGGTGGTTTATAGCCTTAGGCCAATATTATTTTCATTTTTCAAACTCATGCTCAGCCAAAAGGAGTAGAAACTGCTTTCAAGTGGGAACTGGGAATCTCTCCACCCAGGGTTCTCCAGAAGCTGTGTCTGTAAGAAAATGACATATTGTGAAACTAGTAAGAATCATGAGTATTGGCAGTGTGGGGTTAGGCATATACAAACGTGCTGTTAACTGTCTGAGTCTCTGCCCAGTGTCAGATGACACATGCACCCATTTTCTTGTGGCTGCTTTGTGCTATTTTTTTACTGTATTTTGGGTTTTGTTTAGTTCAATTACAGTGTTTTTGCCCAGTAAGGATACAGTTTTCTCTAATGGACAGCTTATTGCAGCTCTTCATCTTCTATTTGCAATTTTCTGTAGTGACTAACATTGCTTTTCTTGGCAGTACCTGGAATAATTTCTATAAGTGCAGTTGTTGGACACAATTTGCAGCAGGTGGCAGGGTGCCTGGATGTGACACAGCCCAGTTTCTTCATTGTCATTTCAAGGATCTTATTCTCTCCTCAATGTCCTACAAAGGAATATTATTTATAATCGATAAACCTACAAATAGTAATAGGAGTTAATGAAAAATGTTACTAGTCATTATATGTTAAAACTCTATCCAATGAGAAATGTTCTTTTGAAATAATGAGTACAGAATTCTTTTTTTCCTGTTTTTTTCTTTTCTAACCAAATAACTTTGGGGGAAAAGTGCTATTTAAAATCTGTCCTAGGAAGGATTTTCTAACAGTAAGACTGCATAGTTTTTCTTATCAGAATGACAGTAAATCATAGGGCACATCACTACCATGGCAAAATGAAGAGCCTAGGATCACTGTGAGGATTTTTATCTGTTACACCTGTCTACCCAATTTACTAAACGTTTTAAGACCAGTATAAATTTTCTTATACCCAGTTGAGATAGCTTAGAAGTCATAATGCCAGAATACAGCAGTTTGCTCTCTATTTTTCATAATCAGAGAAAAAAAATCTTGCTTACAAGGAGGAACACTTCCTCCCAAAAAATCTCTATAGACAGTTTAGTATCTACTTTAGACCATTATGACACCTACATTTTACAGTTAAAATGTGTATATTTAATGGACATATTTAAAGATATATTTTGTTTCACCTAAGTGAACATTTTTCTTGTTTTGAAAATACATAGTATAAAATTAAATTACCTGACTGATGCTCATATTAATGTATTATAAACCATGTAAAATCCAGAGAACAGTGCAGTAACAATAGGGCAGTCATGCAGAAGGCTGCTAGGTGGAGTGTACATACAGTACTGCATTTGATGACATATGTTTTAATATTTATGGAGAACCATTTGATACAGATTATTTCAAATGTAATTGCTTAGTATAGCATTTTGAAGGCAGTCTCCAGTCAGTAATTTAATGCAAAAATGTGTCACAGTCAGTTCCAAACAAGTTTCAAATTATGTTAGGTTTGGCTTTCTGATTTTCTTTGGGTTATTTCTTAGCTCATTCCTATGGAAAATATTTTCTTGCATATCTGTGTTAGGCTATCTTGCAGTAAATTGATTACATCTTGGCTTTACTTCATTTGTAGCAGAAATATCCACAGTTCTGTAAAACAGATGTTGCTTTCAGTTTTCAGAAGGAGTTCTCACTTGAAGATAAAGAAGAACTTGCAAACAGCACAAAGGATATTGATGCTAATCTCTTAGCAGTACTTCCGAAAGGTAAGTAAAGGAGATGCATTACTAACACAAGTGGTAATTTAACAGCATGTGAAGTTTAGTTTATGCAAGTACAAGGCACAGTTAAAATTACTCAGGCACAAATGTTTTGTAGATGAATTTTCTTTTTCATGTGAAGTATGCATAAGGGGTGAAGTAAGGGATGAACAACAGTGCTCTTTTATAAGGCCTTGCTATCTCTGCTTCATAAAGTTCAGCTTTGTTTACCTAGTTTTCAATAGGCTAAGAAGTAGTTGAAATTCAAAACTTCAGAGAGGCTTCTTTGTACAGTTAGATTAATCCTGAAATCAAAATATTAACTTGACTTGTAGTCATAGCTCTTTCCAGTCCCCTTGGTTGGTAGAATTATTGTGCTTGCATGACCAACTGACTACACTGAGTTTTTGTCTTACGTGCTAAAGGAGCTGCAGTAAGTACAGGCTTTGGTTTCGGTTTCTTTGTTCTTAAACTTCTGTCTTAATCTGAATAACTTCTGAAGAAAACAGCAGTTCCATATTTATCATTTGACACAGTTGAGGTAGAAACGAGAGTTAATTCTCTTGAATTATTTAGAGAAAATCACAGTATGCTTGAGTTTATATTCTGTAGCAAATGTTTTTGAAAGATTTCTGAATTCTATAAGAAATATTTCACCTTAATTTAAGGACTTTTTAAAACATTTTCATGAGGTGCACTCCAAATGTATTTGTTGGTTTTTATTCTGGGACAAGACATGGAACAATACTGCTTTTCCTGATTACTGGTGTTCTAAGGTAAATTTTGTTTGGAATATCTACACTTACCAGAATTAAGATGCCTCTTGGCAGTCTACCCTGGAGGGTATTCTACCATAGCATCCAGCTCAATAAAAATAAAATAAAGCCTCAGGTTTGGGGCTGTTTCTGAACTGTGGCTGTTCTTCCTCTTGCCCTTAAGTGACCACTGGTGCTTACAAATTGTGTTGCCATGAATTAATCTAGATAAGGAGCTTTTACTGTGAAATTAATTATTTTAAGCTTCTTAATCTTTTCCTGTGTGCTGAATCAGATCTTTGTATTACTTTTTAGGTAGAAGTGTTGTTACTGTTCTAACACTGCCATGGTGTAGTTTCTGATGGTCACATGGAAAAAACATCCCATGAACAGATGGAAATTGGTACCAACCTATTCAAATTGCAAATTAAAAAGGAGAAACCTGGTCACCTAAGTTTACCAGGGTCAACCAGTATCCTTGGGAGTGAAATGTCTCCAACTGGCTTTCATGTTTTGAAGTAAAATATTTTATTCATCAAAAAGAAATTATTAGAGTAGAAAAATTCCTGCATTTAATCTTTTTTTGGGTGGGAGGGGTTTGCTTCTTTTTCCTCACCTCATGAAAAGAAGAACTGCTTTTACAGAAAAACTCTGCAGATGTTGGCCAACTAAGCTGAAATTACTGTCTGTAATCCCAAGTGTTGAAAAAGTGTAAGGCAACATAGAGTAGTCCCATGCTATTTTTGTCCTATGTTGTTTGGGAAGGTGTTGGAGAGATTCTTCATGGGACCAGTGCTCTTTTTAGGACTGCAAAGTGGTAGTAGAATCTCTGGAACTTCAGCTAACATGTAGCCAAGAGGGTGTTGAGCTAATGCTTCTGGGAGTTCTTTGGATGTTCCACATTTCTTGTATGTAGACAACTTATGGTCACGTTTCCTTTTCTGGGGGTGGGGGGAAAGGGAAGAAGACTTTTGCTATTATATGAAGCTATGCTTTAGAACTTTACTAAAGTTGTATAAAAGATCTGTTATCTGATGATGGTTTTAATGACTGTATAAATTGGTGACTAGGGAAGAAAAATTATTATGATTTGGATGGAATGTCGTTTTAATAACCGTGAGCTTTAGAGGCCTATGTCTGAAGTGACAGAACAATTATGGGTTTTGTTTTGACCTTTTTATGTGTGTATAGCCAACAGATAGAACAGAAATACTCCAATAGCTAGAGGAGCACACTTAAACAGAAGTAGATTTGGGGAGGTTAGAGCAAAGTATTTATGAGAAATCATTTCCTTTGGTGTGAATCTGAAATGAAGGCTGGTTTCATAGGGGTGAGTTCTCTGTTCGTTACGGTTCCACTGCTAGCACAGCTTGAGTGGGCAGAGCAACAGTGGAAACTGCCCGTGCACTGAGTGAAAAGTCTGTGAAAACACAATGTAAGGGCTCATCTTTGCTTTGGTGTTGGTTCAGAATGCAAATTTTGCATTGCCCAAGTCCAGTTTCTATCCATGTCCAGAGATGTATGCTTGGAATTTACTGACTTTCAGTGGCTATCTTGCACTGTCAACTTGGTCAGTAGCATAAGCATAGACTTCAATCTGCTTTGCTGCAGATGCTGAACTGAGGCATGGAAGAGGTGTCCCCTGGGTTAGCTCAGGATGCCCTGTTAGCACTGTTAAGTATCTGCATCCTGAGCTACTCTGCATCAAATGTGTACATGTTAAATTTTTTCATGGTGTGATCACAATCTGAGCTAACCTGGCTTCAGAAATTAGGTTGGCTAGCTAAAGTTTGCTTTCTGTAGAAATACAGACTAAAGGAGTTGTTTTTGAGAGTGGTCATGTTCGTTTCTTTTCTCTGTTCATTACACATTCTCAGCAGGCATTCATCAGTAGCCTCAGACATTGTGTTCATATCTCATTCATTTGCATCTTTGAGTCACAATCAGAATATGTTCATTCTTGCTGATCCAAGACATTTTATCTGTAGTCCTAGTGGCTTTTCAGCACATAAGGCTGATATGACATCCAGTGTCAGTTGTATCTATGAGGTATGAGCACTGGTATTAACTACAGCAGACTTCCTGGATGTGTCAGCTGAGCTGAAACCCTGACCTAGCTATGCCTGTATGTTCTTGCAGTACAGGGAAGGGAGAGAAGGGAAGGTGCATCTGACCTTTAAAAGGGTGGTGTTTCAATAATGTTTATCTTGTAAGTATCTAGAGCAATGAACTCTGGTAGCAAAGAAGATAGATTTACTTCTGCAGTAGAGCAATGTCTGCCAGTCAGTCCTGACTCATCAGGCGTTTCTGATGGCAATCTCTGGCCAATTTAGCCGGCTGTAGATTTTAGCTTGCTTTGACTTTTTATCCCTGGGTCAACATGGTTAGAACCCCGGAGGTGCATTGCATCAGAATAGGTGCACAGAGCTTTTAGAACTACATATTTACCAAGGCAGTGATTCCAGGGGGTGGATGTATGTGCATGTGTGTGTGTTAGGTGCACACACACACTCATCCCCGTCCACTGCATCCTTTGACAACCTGGATGGTTTCTCTTCCTGGTGGTAAGAAGTCACACCACACTTGTTTACGTAGCAGTTACTGCTCCAGCGTGGTTTCCATGTGCACATACATGTCTATATATAGGGATTACTTCATCTATCATGCCTCCTCTTGGTTCACTACTGTTTGAACTGCAGCAGCTGTCTAGTAGCACATAACAGCGGCAAAAAGTTTAGAGGAAGTGAAGAAAAGTATGACCAATTTAAACTACAAGGGAAAGTTAGCAAAGTAGAAGGTAATTATCCATGCAGGAATATCATGACACTGTAATTTTCACTCTAGCAATGAGTCACTGGGATTCTTGGGATTTGCTCAATATAGGGGAGTGGAGGAAAGTAAGAATTAGGGGGGACACTGTTTCTCTTTAAACATAGTCAGTCCCTGACTTCTGTGTAGACAAGAAAAGCAGTAATTCCATACTACCTGATTTTGAAACAGGTTACCATGGCATGTGAGCTTGATCTCAGCTAACCAAAATACAACTTGTCCAGTATATGCTATGTCTTGAAAACTGCTAGGATACAATAGCAGATTCGAGTTCAGCTTGGAATAACCTGGAGGTGGTGATTACACCTGTGTGCCTAATGCACTTTTGACAACACAAGCTTAATAAACTAGGAAAACGAGGAAAATGCTCATTTCCTGATGAAAGCTATTTCAAAACTCTGAACTTTATTTTACTGTTCCTTCTTATTCTAAAGCATTTTAGCAAGTTTCTGAAACCTAGTAGCTTATGAACTACATAATCTTTTGTTGTCTCAGTTTCAGAATTAAGAAAACTGTTTGAACCAAACAACCGAGATTTTTTGGAAATGAAAAGGTAAAAAAGTCTTTGGCCTGTAAAACAAGACACGCAACTTGTTTTGTAACCTCCTCTTAGAAACTGTCCCTTCAAATTTTCAAGATGCCTGTTTTCACATTTTTCACATATTTTTCAGAAAAGAGAGAATAGCTAGACGCTTAGAGGGAATTGAAAATGATACACAACCTATGCTTCTACAAAACTGCCCAGGTTCAGTCACACACCGTTTACTAGAGGAAGATACACCAAGATATATGCGTGCGACTGATCCATACAGTCCCCACCTAGGTAAGCAGCATGTTGCACTCAGTCTTGCATTGCTGAATTACTTCATGTTTACTACCCTATCAGTTGTGCAGTCCAGTCCGTGGAAAAGAGTTCTACAGAAAAACTGTGTCAGGGTGGGGGTTTTTTTTGACTTGCCTTGTAAGTCTCCAGCTGTCTTATTTGAAAAAAGTTGATTATCCTTATTGTTTTAAAACAACAATGTGAGAACTATTAATTATTAAAGAGTTACTTCTTAAAGAAGTATTACTAATACACATTTCTTAATCATTTGTATGTGCTTTTGGAGACTAAAGTGCAAAAATATAATGTATCTATGCAGTCATTTTGATTTGTAAGAAAAGGGGAAGCTTTTAGTTCACTTGATTTGAGTGATGGGTGGGATACTTGGAGTTTTGGGATGGACTTGCTCATATATGTTGTACTTTTGACAGGAAGATCAAATGAAGAGGAGGAAACTTCAGATTCTTCTGTAGAAAAACAACCCAGATCATCCAGATACCGATCAGAAATCACAGGAGGTAACACAGAGCCCTTGTATAGTACAGGAAACATGGATGTCCAGGAACTAGAGTCAAAAGCAGAGAGAATAGCTAGGTACAAGGCAGAGAGGCGACGCCAGCTGGCAGAAAAGTATGGATTATCTCTTGATTCTGATTTGGATTCTGACTACTCATCCAGATATACGCGAGCAAGGAAAGATCCCGACAGTGGGGAAAGAAAGGGAGTGAAAAGTGAAAGGCAAGATGATGAAAACAAGGACTATGCCACCCTTTATTTGTCCAGGACTGAGACAAAGGGGTCAAAGAGTGTAATTTCTGATTCCAAAGAGTACTCCAGCCGTGAAGAAAAAGACGACCTCTCAAATGAAAAGAGTGCTAGAAAAGCAGATGATGACAGTGCCATTAGACAGGCTTCTGACCCTTCAGCAAACTTGGATAGTTCTGCCTCCCTTTCACTTTCTGTACGAGAATCTTCCTCCTATAACGAAGTGCCAATACCACCAAAGCAAACCCCCAGAGAGTCCCTTTCTTCACCAAAGCGGGCAGCCTCACCCATCCACTTGCAGAATGACCAGCCCTTGCACAGTAACAGCAGACAAAGGTAAGTATTATTTTTATTTTGTTTGTTTTACAGTGAATTCCTTTATCTTAATCACCTTCTGCAGCAAGGTCTACAGTACTCATGAGAATGTATATATTACCCCTGAAGAATGTATTTAGTGGCTGTATTGGCTCATAGTGTGCTTCTGATACAAGGAAGTGGATATATATTTCTCTGATTAGCTATGACCTTGGTTTCACTTTTCCTTTATAGAATTTTTGCTAAAATTAGGCCCTCTGGGGGAAGAAGTGGAATAACTGATGTTTAAGATATTTACACAAATTAGCAATTGAAGGAGTTATGTGGTTCTAAATCTGATTTTGTTTTTTTTTAATAACCTATTATAGCAAGCCTTTTAACTTTTTTTCATCTATATCCTGTGATTGTTTGGGTGGGGGCTTACAAGTAAAGGTAAGATGTTTCTCAGTGAAGATTTTAATATCTTCACGATGAGTCCTGCCAAAATAAACAGTTATCAGAGTTAAAAGCTGAACAGTGTCTTAGGTCAGTTGAAATAATAGTTGATTTCTTTTCATGATGTGAAAGCGTGAAAACCTTTTTTGAACTGTGATAGTCATTCTTTCAGATAATGTCAAGCATAGATGTGCATGAAGGGGCAGAGGGGAAAGTTAAAATTCCATGATGAATTGCTTCATATTTGACAAATTTACTACAGTAATAGGGTAACCAGATATTTCCAGAAGGACAAAAATTATTTTTCATTAATTTCACATTATAATTTCACAGTGTATTGTGAAAATGCTGTCAAATTCTTATGGTGACTGAAAACAATGCGTGAATAAGAACTTTTAAAAAGTATGATTTTCTCTATGTGTGATTCTTTAATTTCTAGGTAGATAGATGGATAGAAAATAAAAACCATAAAAACTTAAGTTAAAATGTTGCAATTAAAAATGATGTAAATTACAATGAGAACTTAATTGTAAACACATCTGCGTCATGCAGTGTTGACTGTTTCTAAGAAACTGAAACAACTGGTATAAACTAAACCATTTATGCTTTCCATAGAGCACAAGGGGACTCAATCCCCAGGTGTGAGAAATCAGGAAAAGAAGGCAAGAGACCAGCATGAATGAATTGATTTTAAAGGGCAGGAAGCAAATGCACAGGCAGTTGAAGCAGGGACAGGTATTATGGGAAGAGTATAGGGACACTGCCCGTTGTGTAGGGTTGGGCTTAGGAAGGCCAAGGCAAAGCTGAAGCTGAGCTTGGCAAGGATGCAAAGAATAAAAAGAAGGACTTCTACAGGTATGTTAGCCAGAAAAGGAAGGTCAAAGAAACCAAGACTGGCAGACTGGTAACAATGGACGAGCAGAAGGCTGAGATACTCAACTACTTTTTTGCCTCAGTCTCCAATGGCAACATCTCTTCCCACACTGAGCTCAGTGGTGCAGTTGACACTCCCAAAGGATGGGATATCATCCAGAGTGGTATGGACAAGCTCAAGAAGTGGGCCCACGGGAACCTCATAAGGGATTCAGTAAAGCCAAGTGCAAGGTCCTGCACCTGGGCCAGGCAAGCCCCAGTTCCAAATACAGTCTGTGGGATGAAGGGATTGAGAGCAGCCCTGACATGAAAAGCTTTGCAGAACTGGTGGATGAAAAGCTAGACATGAACTGGCAATGTTCACTTGCAGCCCAGAAAGCCAACCCTGTCCTGGGCTGCAAAAAAGGTGTGGCCAGCAGGTCAAGGGAGGTGATTCTGCCCTCCTACTCCACTCTCATGAGATCCCACCTGGAGTACTGCATCCACCTCTCGAGTCCTCAGCACAAGAAAGACATAGACCTGTTGGAATGAGTCCAGAGGAGGACCACAAAAATCATCAGAGGGATGGAGCACCCCTACTATGAGGAAAGGCTTGAGAGAGTTGGGGTTGTTCAGCCTGGACAAGAGCAAGCTCCTGGGAGACCTTATTGCAGCGTTTCAGTGCTTAACAGGGTCTTATAAGAAAGATGGGGACAGACTTTTTAACAGGGCCTGTTGCAATAGGACCGGGGGGAATGCTTTTGAACTAAAAAAGGGTATATTGAGACTAGATTTAAGAAAGAAATTTTTTACAAGAGAGATGATAAAACAGACAGACACTGTCCAGAGAGGAGGTAGACACCCTATCTCTGAAAACATTCAAGGTGATGTTTGATGAGACTCTGAGTAATGTGGACAAAATGACCTTTAAAGGTCCTGTCCAACCCAGACTATTCTGTGATTCTGTGAATAAGTAATAACTTAGTACAAATTGCTGACTCCATTATCTCTAATTTCAGATTCTTTCTGAGATGAGGCTTTGGACAGTATTTGCATAAAACAAGTTTCCCATAATTACTGTCATTTTTATCTTTTGAAGAAAATCATCTGCACCCATCAAGATAAGCAGCCAGGAGCTTAAACCTAGGATTTGGTCCCTTGTTTGGACACACATATAGGCAATAGGTGGTATTTTAAAGGTTGAGTTGCCAAGAGTTTGTTCTTTACTACCCTCAACACTTCCAGTGCCAGTGTGTACTCACTGGTGTGTTATTCAGAGATGTAACAATAACCTCTCAGAAACTCTTGTCCTTGTTTCTGCGTAGTAAAGAAGTCATCATCTGTTTCCATGCAGTCCATTTGAAGTTACTGTATGGTGCTGTTCTATAAGGCTATTTGCACAACAGAAATAAGGGCTAACTCCAGTTTTTCAGGTGACTGCTCTTCTGAAGTCAGTTCCATATTATATGGGCTGCAATTATTTTTTTTTTGTTAAATTTAAATTTCCTGAGTTCAAATTGAAAAACAAATGCAGCTTGCTTTGGAATACATCTGAAGGCTTTGTGCCTTCAGTCCTAAGAAGATTTAATAATTAATCCTGTTACCCATCACTGAGAAGACAACAAAGTGCTGAGAAGGTATCATTTGACATTGCCTGCATTTGGCTGCTGAAATGGCTGATTAACTGTAAATTCAAAATGTGGCTTGTGTTCTTCTGACTGCACTCTTCAAAGGATGAATGATCAAGTACAAATAATTGCTGCTTGGGCCATGCCCACTATAAAAATGTGCCAAAGTACACATTAAGAGAGGAGAAGGAAGTTCCCTCCCTTCAGAGCAACTACAGGTGCTGAGGCAGCTTCTGTGAAAGGGTTTTATCTTCTATTTGGTCAGTTCCATTAGGGATTCAAAAACATTTGGAAAAACAAAAGATGTTTCAACACTTGGTGTTTGTCTTTGTTCTAAGATTGATTTGGATACAGTGACAACTGTAGGTGAGTTCTCAAATTTAAACTTATTTGCAGCAAATACGCTGTTATCTTAAGAACAGTTGTTGATTTGACCTTTTTCAGTTATTTTTCTTTAAAGACCAACTAACAAAAATTGAAGTAGATTATCTGGAGCTTGATTTGGGATTTTAATCCCAAATGGCTCTACTGCAATGCGAAAAGTTCTTTCAGATGTACCTCCAGGTAATGGAAAGCATCCTGGACTCTTGTCACCCTAGGGGAGTAAGTTTGTAAACGTTAATGTGGCAGGACAGCCTGTGCTTGCAACGTTAAAAGTATTTGATGTGATCTACTGTTGCTGAGGAATTTTAGGTGAAGGGGGGGCATTAGGAAAGGATTTGAGAAACTGTATATAGGAAGTCTGTGAGCACCCTTTCCTGCAGAGCTTTTTGAGGTTTGTAGTGTCTTGTTTCTTTTTATGCTTTCAATGCCAGAACGGAAACTGAATAAAGTCAGGATTAAATTAGGGGTCACTTTTTTCTTAAACTTTTCCTTTCCCAAGTCACCTAGTGATGCAGCATGTTTTACTTGTGCTAAGTAAAGCTTTTGTGAGTAGGATTACAAGAGGAGGGAGGAGTTCCAAATGCTCCCTAGAATTTCTTAGGAAGTATGATGTAGCCATCTGAATTTTTAGCTTCATTGAATTCCTGTTACTACTTTGTTTTGGATGCAGCAGTCTTTACCACTTTAACCACAAATTAAATTAATGGTTTTAACACCTTTTTCAGATGTCTTTGCACAAACTGACCTGCAATGGCAAAGGGCAAAAATAAGGTGTAGTTGCTTTCACTTCTGAAGTTTTGGACAATGTACACTTGGTAAAGTTACTTTTGCAGAATCTTTACCATTTAGAACACTTTCTAGATCTCTGTGGAATTAATATGATAGTTTGTTTCACAGTTTACCGCCTTTGAATTTGATTAGTGTGCATTGCTTTTGTTTTCTTGAGCAGTCCTCTGCAATTGAGTAGATAGCAATAAAAAGCAGTGGGAGGGAGGATCAGGAGAAATGGGAATATGTGTTGAGTTCTCAAAGTTACCTGAAGTTCTGTTTTTCTGTAGTAGTGCAGGGAAAGCAAAACCTGAATGGTTTCTTCAGAAAGATTCGGAAGGGGACACACCTTCACTTATCAGCTGGCCCTCCAGGTATCATAAAACATAGCTGTGTGGCTAACAATCAGATTACAAACCTCCCCTTTATTTCCCTTTACTCTGTATTCATTTAACACTTGTCTTTAATTTTCCTTTAACAGCAGCAAGTTAGAAAGTGTTATTTCATGTGGATAAAGAGCTGTTGAAATTTTTTGAAGCATCTACTTTTATTCTAACTTATGACCAGTTGGTATTTTGATGGAGTACAAATGCCCCGAGCTTCTTCCACAGCTACTATCATTCTGGCTTCCACTAAATTTTATAACTTCTTATTTGATCCCACTTTGTACTCTGCAAACAGCAGATTTGTATAACATACACCAATCCATCTTAGCATTCCCTACAACTAATTCCTTCAATTCCAAAAGAGATGGTACAAGAGAGGTAAAAAAAAAAAAGAACTATAACTGGAAAAGTAAAGCAAGATCTTGATCAAAGCTACAGGCAGCTGCTTTCTTCCGATTTGGTAACACATACAGTGATCCCACCATGAAAAACATTGTAGGAAGACTCTTTTTCATGTTTCTGATTAAAGTAATTCTTATAACCCAGTACTAATACCAGCATGGATGTTCTGGGGAATGCTTGGTACATGTAGTTAAAAAAATACTTTTTCAGACTTATACTCTTCCTGTGCTTAAGTAACTTTGAGGAGTTTCCCTGATAAGTGCATCAATCCTCAGAGGTAAGAAGCACCAAAATATTACAAAGATTGGTGTTTAAGATAACTTTGGGTATCCTCAATTATCCTCTTAGATAATTTACCTCCTTTTTTTCCTAACTTTTCTTTTTTCATAACTCAAACTCCAAAAAGTCTGTTGGTAGCAAGCCTGGAATTGCACATACTTCGAGCTGGATTACTTACTTTCAATTAGGGAGCTAGTATCCCATTTTATTTGAGTTTCTCTCCTTCCTCAGAATTAAAATAATTTTTTATACCCGTTTGGGAGGGGAGGAAGTACAGGGCTTTCATTTTTAATACTGTGTGTGTGTTATCTACGAACGCCCTGTAAGCTGTCTGAGCTCTTGGCGAGGCTGTAAAACTGCTGGAGAGCTGCCCTGCAGTGACAGTCACAGAGCAAAGGCTACCTCTGGCTGCACGTGCTTACCTTCCCTTGTGCTGTTGCAGTCATTTTCTAAAGGTGAAATATGACTGTTTTGCATGGATATTACACAAGTCCAGAGGTGTTTCTAGAAAACACACTGAAGGTAACTTTTGGGAACATTCCTGTAAGTTTTTGCATGTTAGAATGTAATGAAACCTTTTAAAATAGAAAGCCTGTTTTGGTTTCTAAATCCCTTTCTTCTCTGCAAGGTCTCTGAAGAGCAACAGCCATGCCATAGTTTCACTTTGGACTTTAAGGCTTGCCCTTTCAACATTTTTTCTCGCTACTGAAATAGGTTACACTACATATAACATTTTGGGTGTCTTATATGATACACAAAAGCACAGGTAAACCAGTCTCTGGCAAACCATCTGAAAGATTGGATGGAGATAAGATATTTTTCATCTCTTTTTCCAATGCAGCAACGTCTTGATATGACATAAGCTGCCCAGTGTTTAGACATCTTCAAAAATCTGACTTCATACATGATTGCCAGCAGAATTTGCAATTTCAGGCTGAACCACACACTTTGATAATATAAAATGCGGTTTTGATCATCTTGTTTGTTTGAGACTATGGGTATGTGCTATTTGACAGACACAGTTGTGATCTCATGGGAACATGCTGTATGTTTTCAGAGCTTGCACAGTTACCTTCTCAGGAGTCATGCATGTTCGAGGGCCTGTGAATCCCTGAAGTGTTTATGAGCAATATTACTGCTAAGATTTGTGGGGAGGAAGGGGTTGCATCATAAGATTGCTTTCTTTTATGTGTTGATTTTTTTTTTTTATTTTAATACAATGTTGCTGTCTGTACCCTCAGTAGGTATCTGTGTTCCTTTCCAGATTGGGTATTGCTGTTCACAGCTTTAATCCTTTTTCTTTCTTAAAGAGTAAAAGTTAGAGAGAAATTGGTGAAAGAGGAAAGTGCTCGTGGAAGCCCTGAACTTGTCACAGACACAGTATCTCAGAGAAAATCCCATCCAGTTCCAGCCCACTACATGCCTCTTCAGACAGAAACGTCTGCCTTTGATAGGGTCATAAATCAACCCGTCAGTTCCGTCCGCCAACCAATACATGGCTATATTCAGCCTGCTGGCATTGCTCACACAGCTCAGCTGATGGCAGCAGAAGAACCAGAAAACATCCCTGCTGGCAGCCTCCTCCCACCAGACAGTGTTAGCCTCATAACAAAATCGTCAGCAGCCACTGCATCAGAGGGTGAAAAGAAAGAAGCACCCTGTTATGGAACAAAACCTGATGAAGAAGATTCCTTGGAGGGTGATCAGGCTTCCAAAGGCAGAAGACCAATTTTGCCATCTGAGATTCGCAAGCAAGGGAAGAACCATGAGGGCCTCTTCGGAGGAGGAGAATTAGATACCCCTGTGGGGAGTTCCTCATTCGCAAGCAAGCCGAAAGTTAACTCAGAAGTTCAGAGAGAGTTGGAGTGCAATAAGAGGCAGGCCCCCGAGCAGCAGTTTAAGCCCCCTGAGAACATAGAAAGGAGCGAAGCTGTTATGTACATACAGAGTGGATCTGTATTGCAGCCTGCCAAGGCAAAGGCTCCTGTTTGGAAAGTGTCAACAACAAAGCACAAGGTCCTGACTCGCTCAATGTCTGACTATACTGTGACTCCTAAGCTAGAAGCTTTTAAAAATAAGGACAGCATGGAAGCAAATCCACCAAATGGTGAGATTGGCATGGTTGACACGAAAGTCTCTGTTG
The DNA here is from genome assembly GCF_001715985.3 of Manacus vitellinus. NCBI lineage: Eukaryota > Metazoa > Chordata > Aves > Passeriformes > Pipridae > Manacus > Manacus vitellinus. The sequence continues at coordinate 40,829,235 of NW_021940535.1, forward strand.
CCCAGCTCCGTAATGTCTTTCTGGAGAGTGCTAATGCCAACAAGAAAACGGAACTGTAGGTGACATTTCAGTTGTATTTTCGTGTGAAACTTGCACGTCCTTGGCAAAAATTACACACACTCAACAGCAGTTGTGTTCAGCACTTAAAGCACACAGCTTAGCTCTCACCAGTGTGTATTGGAGGCTGAGATGGTTTGGATCCCGCTTTTGTGCTTCTGCTTGCTGGTGCAAGTTGTGATGTGGGGTAGCTGGAATGTGTACGTCCATGCATGTTACCGGAGGAGCATGCAGAGTGGTCTCCAGTGAATTGTTGAGATGCTTACATCTATGCTTTACTTCTCTCTCCTGTTTTCTTTCCTATGCGCTCTCTGTCGTGCGATCTGAAAGTGAATCTCGGTCTGAGATGTCAACGGCAGGTAGTACTGTGTCTGCCAATGGTGACCGTGGGCCACGAAAGGCGAGGCGCTATTTTACTCCTGGTGAAAATAGAAAGACTTCTGAGAGGTTTAAAACTCAACCTATAACATCAGCAGAACGAAAGGAGACAGATAGGTAGGCACGTATGTAGCTCTGTGTAGCATTCTAGTGCAGGTAGACATGAACAAGCTTGTGAAAAGATTTGTTCATTTATTAGCACAAACATTTTGCAAGGTTATTGTTTCTCTTTAAAAACAACCCAGTATTTGTTATAGCTCCTTAGAAAATGAAACCCAAAACACCCCTGACAAAACCAATTTGTTGCAAATTCCTTCCGTGTGAAATGGTGAACAGTGAATCATCATAATGGTGAACAGTGAATCATCATAAAGTACTGTAGCTGTCTGGTTCTGTCTAATAAATGCTTTTGGTTTTATATAAAGAGTTTCCATCTATTCTGCTTTATCATTTACCCTTTTTGTAAACTACCAAAGCAACCTATTTTATGTTAAAAGAGCTGGCAGCAAATCTTAGACTTTTATCTTCTGCAAAATGAACTAGAAATCATTTTCCTTCACTGTATTTAGGTTTGCTTGCAGTTGCTTGCCTTTATGCTTTACTAAAGGATGTTCCCAAGTGGACACTGTTGAAACTTGAAAAATAGATTAATTCTTGCCATTCTTAAGACTTTTGAGGTCCTGCTACTTCAGACTGAATTTGAATTTCATTTTTGATGTCTTGTTTCAAGCTAACTTTTTTTCTGTTTGATAATTTTTCACTAGGTCAATTTTCAGTGCAGAAATACCAACTGCTGAAGGTAGGTTACTGTACTGTTTTCTAAGGAAGAAATGGGAGCAAATGTATTTTTTGTTTTAACTGAAGAACTGTTTGATAATGCAAACAAAATACACTTGAAAATAACTATCTTTAATGTGAAGTACCAATTTTCTTTGGACCATGTCTACTACAGACTTGATTTCAAATTCATTTAGGGCCACAAGTCTGTCTATGGATCCCAAATTTCATATGGGAGTTGGAGCAGGAATGGCTTGACACTTTTCAACATAGTGGGGGTTGGTTTTTTTCCTAATTTAGACAATAAATAACCTAGTTGTTGGGAAAAAAATTTTAATCATCAGTCAATTTTAATCAGTGGTCTAGGACTAATAGCTAAAAAAAAGCCTTTAGTATAAAGAGGAACTAATGTTGCTAACTTGTTTTCTGGCTCAGGAAGTTGCCAAATGCAGGTTAGTAAATTATAGAATTCGGTCTGCCATCTTGCTTCCCTTTCCCTCTTGTCACCCTTGGCAAGTCTGGCATAAATTAGGTAGGTAATCTCATGAGTAGCTAAATTTAGATTTAATGCCTTATGCTATTTGAAAGCTGATATTCTCTGCAGCTTTGAGATGCTGGCTCTTGGATCCTGGAGGATGCTGATTTCAGCTCCTGAGGATACCAATTGAGCCTCTGAGAAATGGGGACATGAGGTGGTAATCAGAATGGTCAGTTAGTATAAAATAAATGTTCAATACTGTTCACTGACCCTTAAGGCAGTCTTTAAGTATAATTATTTTCTTAGTCCATGTGTTATTGTAGACTGATACAATAAGTTTGATTATTCATAGAAGTTTGTTTGGTTGACTTGAAAGGACGTGAACTGTCCTGAAGACAACTCTTTTGCAAATCATTTCAAGAATTTTCCTCTAATGCAGTACATGTAAAAACAGATAAAGTTTACACAGCTGAGTTCATGATAAGTCTTTTGTTAAATGGGAGGAACAGCCAGCTTATTTGCTGGTTTGCAATCATTTATTAAAAAAAAATGTATTTAATATGAGCTTGATTCACTATGTTCAACATCTTTTTTTTTTCTTCCTTTGTGTAGATGAAGAAAAATTGGATGACCGAGCCAAACTAAGCGTGGCTGCAAAGAGACTGCTTTTTAGAGTAAGTATTGCATTTTCTAAATAAAAGACTGAATTAAACATCTCATATACAAGATGCTGAAGGAACCCAAAGTGCATTAAAATGAAGTATAATGCAGTTAACCACGCCCAAGCTACATAACTTTTTTTTTCTTACTTTATTCCCTGCCTACACAGTAGACCTGTTGCTCTAAAGCCTTCTTGTCATTTAGAGAGAGGTGTGTAGTTAGTCTTAATTCCGTGATGCATACTGTGCAATTGCATCCTGCTTTTAATTCAGAGATGGGCACTTGGGAACTTTACTGCTCTGCATGCAAGAAAGCTGAAAAGAAAGTACTGTTTTAGAACTTTTCATCCGTGGCTTAAATGTAACATATATCCTCTTAGGAAATGGAAAAATCATTTGAAATGAAAAATATTCCTAAACCACCTACAAGAAGTTCAGCGGTAGAGAGAAGGCTGCGGCGTTTGCAGGACAGATCTCACACACAACCAATCACCAGTGAGGAGGTGGTCATTGCAGCTACGTAAGTGTGTTGGCTCTAACTCTGGCTCCTGCTTTCAAATCTGGGAATAAGTTCCATGTCTGTGGTGCTTATAACTTTGTAGCAAGGAAAACATTTATTGTTAAGGGCCTTGACAACCACAGGGGAAACTATATTGAAATTCCTTTTTAAATGTAGAGGGACTAGTAAAGCATAAGTTATATGAACTGTAATTTGGCAGAAAGTTTAAGAACCTGTGGATTAGGTAAACGAGATTAATCATAGCATTGTTTCATAACTCAAATGAAAAAGATACTTTGCACTGAGGGAAATCTGCTCAATTTCTTATGGAATGTATATGTATTGGGGAAAACCTTTCACATTCTGAAATCTCAAATGTACTTTTTGGAAATGCATTTCTTCCACTCCCGTCATATATCATGACGTTTTCCTGAATAAGGGAAAATCATTTTTGGGGAAAATTAAACAAAGGTGAATGGATGTTCACCTAATGGTCTACTAAAAGGTAGCTTACATTATGGGTAATGAATAAGTTCAAGAGACAGCATGTTTGCTCTTCTAGGCTTTTGGTTCTTTCAAAGTATTTGAAACTATTTTGAAAATGTCGCAGCAGATAGTTAATTAAAAATCACTGCTGTTTGGTTTTTTTCTGTTTTGTTTTGTTTTGGTCTTTTCTGTAGTTAACACTTTATGTATTGCTTTTCTTAATGCTTTTTTCTTCTCTCTCCCTGTGAATTTTCCCTCCTTGGCAATTCTTTAAAGTGAAACTACCCCTGCTTCACGTTCTGTGAATACCCACACAGTAGTGACAAGAGTACCTAGTCCCACTGTAGTTAAGAGCACTGTACAACCTACCAGGTACTGGGGGGGTAAACATGCATGTTACATGGAGCACAAGATTCTTCAATAGCAGATGCATCTTTAAGTCTTGAATGCCTTTTCAATGTGTCAAGTCAATACTCATTTCAAGAATATTTAAAACATTGGTCATTTATATTTGCATGATAAAGCAATGCAGCTTTTTTTTGGTCAAGCATCTGTTTTTAGGACCCTTCTAACCACACTTACCCACTCTAGAAGCATATTCGTCTTTGTGAAAGAAATTAATTTGCATGTGAGCAAACCCAGCAGAACTCTCTATGCTCTTGTAATTTTTTTTTTATGGTAATGTCATCCTCAGATGAAAATAACAAAGCTGAGTGCTTGATTTCACAAGGAGTACATGTCCTTTGTCTGTCTCTACATATATATTTTTTTAACTTGCAAAATTAAAGGAAATATAAGAAATTGCACCACCTATAGGTAAAGTTGCAGAATACTGTTGCCTTTCTTAATGAGAGAATTTTAGCAGAGAGTATGACAGGAAAAAAAGTTAGAGAATACTGCTAATTCCATAAATGTGGCCGAAGATGAACAATAAAATATTTTATTGTAAAGGTGAATAAAATACATTATTGTAGAGACAAATGCAATTACAGCTTTTATGAATGAACTTCTCTGCCTTCAGCATTGGTCAAACAATCTACAAAGTCAAACTATGTTCCAAAACTATTTTTTGTTGTTGAGTTACCCCTGATAACTCAAAACAAAAGACAGTCTGAATTCTGTTCCACTTCAAATTATAAGAGGCATTGCAATTTATGCTAACCTAAAAGCAGCACTAACTTGGAGTTTAAGTCTGTCCTTTAAATGTTTTGATCATATATGGTCCACAAGTTACTTTCAATAAAATTGAACTTTACATAAATTGCACTGTAGGACCTGTGTTTGTTCTACAGCAGGCATCTTAAATGTCTCTCCATAGCTCCATATTCTGTATAAAGAGATTGTCTGAAAAATCTCTCTTCAGTCTTGAAGTTCCCCCTTTAAAAAAAAATGTTGTGTCCTAATCAAATGAATTTGTGAATGAAAATTTAACTTTTTTTTTAAATCTCCAGCTGTTGAATTAGAATTCATCATGCCAATGTTGAACCACTGCATACCCACTTAGGCTGCTATATTACATTGGCTATTGTGCTTCACGTGCAGTTCTTCTGCTTCTATCAGGTTGAGATTTTAAAACTGCATAGCGGCTTCTTCAAAACTAATTTCTAGTTCTGTTTCTTCAGCTTGCAGGCATCAGCACAACAAAAAATTTTAGCTAAAGAGGAGATAAGAGCAGCCAAAGAGGCAATGGGGCAAGATCAGTCTGATGAACCAGATTCTTCCACCTTAAGTTTGGCAGAAAAGATGGCTTTGTTTAATAAACTGTCTCAACCAGTATCCAGGGCCATCTCCACAAGGAATCGAGGAGATCTGAGGCACAGGAGAATGAATGCTCGTTACCAGACTCAGCCAGTCACTCTTGGAGAAGTTGAGCAGGTAGGTGACCTCTTAGCTCTTTTGCATTTGTTTTTTATTTTGTTTTGGGTTTGTTTGTTTGTTGGTTGGTTTTTTTGTTTTGTTTTGTTTTTTGAGAAAACAGCTTCAGTGTGAGATGCTGTAACAGCTGGCCTTTCCTTTGCTTTGAGCTACACACTGAAGAAAGAGCTTGTCAGGAAGCAGACTTCTGACATTGAGGAACAACATCCCCTAACTGTTTAACTTTGTTGGAGTGGTTTTCTTCTTTTTTAAAGTAATTCAAGTGTATATCATCTTTCTGTTTGGTGCATGCTGTACCTTTCACAGTGTGTGTCTTTTCTGGTAGATATTACTTGTCTTCTAAAAGTAAATTCCTGATCAAAGGGGTAAAAACTGTGACACACATCATTGTGTATTTTCAGCGAATTTTGGAGCTTTGTAATGTGCAGCTTTCAGGCCTATTCCTGAAAGCACTATATATTTCTGTTATTAGTCAGGACATATTCTGTCATTTTCCTCTGGGAGGGGGCCCTGATTATTATCCTAATTTTTTTCTCTAAAAGCTGAATACTTTTGAAATTCAAAAAGTCATGGTCAAAAAGAAATTTTTTAATGTGTGCAATGGAATTGGGCTTCTTGTTCTGGAATCCTTCATATAATTGGAACTGCAAAGGAATGCCTTTTTAGTGAAGCCTGAGCATAAGGTGGCCCAGCAGTGGTCTTTCAGAGCTGATGACAATAGCAGAAACATCAGTCTCTTAGCATTACAGCTTCAAAAGAAATCACTTTAACAGTAAAGCACAACTCCTATGCATGTCGTATTTCTAGGGATTTGGATCAATCCGAGTTCTCTTTCTATATGCTTCATCCATGATTATATGTTTTCCATATTATAATAATAGAATAGTGGGAAGGGAGGATTCCTCTAGACTGATTGGTGCAAATCTGTACAGATACATAATTGTACTTTACACCTATTTTGCTCACACTTAAAGTAGTAATAAGTGTTTTGACAGATTTATTTTAGCAAGATTTCCAGACCATATATAGTCCTTTTTCCATCCACTTTCTATGTGCCAATCACTGTCACAGCCTGGCCTCTTTAATGACTGTGTCACTAACTTCTTTGGGGCCCAGGAAGGTGATCAACAGAAAAGGGCTGAAGCAGATGGGAAAGAAGTGACAGTCACATTACTTTGTCAGACTTTCAAAGAAAAAAACTTGCTCTGCAAGCAAGGAAACTCAGAGGAAGCATGTTTTGTCATCTCTTTCTGAACCTAGCAAAAGAAACCAGAGTTGACTCTGGAACAAGTTCAATGAGAGTGTATTTTCAAAAAGACTTCCTATAGTGAACTGTTCATTTGGAGTGTTGGGATGTTTTGAGATGCAGGTATGGTTTTTCTAGGAAGAAACAAAAGAGAGCTATCAAAATAGGTTACTAGAGGTTACTTTCCCAAAATGCATAATTAAAAATGTAGATATCTTGTAATTAAAGCTGAAGTACTTTTCTGATCTCCTCTAAATTTCTAATTCTGATAGATGCAATGGAAAAAAAATAAACTGGTAACTATTTTCTTAATCTTTCTTTGGACTCTTTGACCTAACATAGTTGTCTTTGCTCTGCTTTCCAATTTGCTTAATTAATGATTGTGTTGTCCACGCTTTATGGAATCTGCATGCACATTTTACACTCTGAGCTGATTTCCTCCTGCTGGTGTGATCTTGTCTATAACTTTTGCATGCTGTTCACTAGCTTTGCAGTTTAAGAAAACAATAAAAAAAATAAATCTCCTGATGTGTATGAGGCATGTTTGTTACTCTCTTTCGTAGTTTTTGTATCCTTTGAAGAAGACAAAGCTAAGCTCTGCATTTCAGAAAAAAAATCCATCTTAACTGTATCTAGGAAAACTTTATAAAATTATTGTGCTAAAGAGTAGAAAAGATTATTTTTCCACTGTGGAGACTGGCAAAGCAAATTTGGAGGCATTTTTAATATACTTCTTAGGTTCAAATACTTTGCTCATGACAGCCAATATTTATACTTGAAAAAGTCCTTCTTGAGGATGATTTTATGTGGCTGAAGCATCAGGAATGTCTGCCCTGTGTGGGACAGCACGGAGCAGTCTGTCTCTGGCGCTGAGCAGGCTCTAGAGCTGGAAGATGCAGAACTGTGTAAGAGCAGAGCTGTGCCAAAGCTAATTAGTCCTGCTGAGATGCTGAGTTGATTAGCCTGGGCACATGGCATGTCATCCAGCATCTGGAACCTGAACTAATTTTTCTCCCCAGTCCCGTGCCAGTGTGAGCCTTTCCATGGAGCGCTGACACAACGTTATGTTGCATGCTACACATACACCCCTTATTACTAAAGATGTTGCTGTTCACATGCAGTCATTTTTGACTTGGGGGGAATTATCCATCTGCAGCCAAATTATAGGGGCATTGCTGTTTTCCTTATCTGTTTCTAGTCCATCTTGATAGAGCACTATATTTATATGGAATAATACCTCTGAAGAACTGACATGATTAGACTGGTTTTTTTTGGAATTGATAATTTCAAAGCTTTTAAGTCCTATTTGTGTTCTTTGGTTGTTTTTTTTTTTCCTCATAGGTACAAAATGAAAGTGGAAAAATCACTCCCCTGTCAACTGCAGTTGCAACATCAGTTTCAACGATGGCATCTGCCCTCGCTCCATTGTTTGCTGGAGACCTGCACATGAAGCCAGCTAGTGATGGGAGCGTGAGTGCTGCTGCTAGAGCTGATTTGAGGTTCCACTCTTCAGCAGAAAACTTGGACTCATCAGGAAAACGCACACAGAAGTCAGAACAGTGGCAGCCCTCAGTGGAAGCACTAGAAAGCAGAAGAGCATCAAAGAAACATGAAGAAGAGAGGAAGAGGTTTCTAGCACATGAAGCTAATGAAATTACAAAATACAGTTCCTTTGAGGAAGAAACCACACATCCTGTTCCTGAAAAAACAGGAGACCGCCATAAAGAGACAACATACAGCTTCCTGAGGAAGGGCAGCTTGGAACTGTTTAGTTCACAAGGACTTTTTCAGCCTCTTGAACAGAAGGAAATTAATACTGGCATGCAAGGTAAATGGGAAGTCAAAGAAGGCCAGTCCTTTGAAGAAAAGATGGATTTTGAAAGTGTTATGAAAAGCAAGACTTGGCAAAGAGGTGCAGTATATACTTGCTGTTGGTGTAGTCTCATTCAGCAAATGGTGTTTCAAGCTTTATCAATGCTGGTTATGTTTTCTTTTTTTAACACTGCTTAAAAGCAGAGAAATACCTGTGAAGTCTTAAATTTTGCAAATACAGTTTTTTATTTTTTTATTCTTTCACTTCTTCAGTCTTTAAAGATGGCTCAATTTTATTCAGATTTTCTTACTTTGAAAGAAGCGGTATTATATGCTGAAGCTAAGATTTATCCTTTCTTTTGCCCTTGCCCCTGCACTTCAAAATGCTGAACAAACTAAACTTGCTGCTCTAGATCAAGCGCTTGCCCTTAATTTTTGCCTTATTGTGCATATATAGTTATGAATTCACTACATATATGCATACATAGCTAGTAGCAGATAATTTTCAGAGAATTAATTTTGCAAAATTAATATTCTTTTCCTTTTATTGTGGTGACAAATACAAACCAAGAAATTCTATATGCATAGCATAATTTAAACTTAAAAAGTAAGCTTGCCCATCTTTAAATAAAGGATTTCAGAAATAATCGGTGGATTTGATCATTGCTCGAAGTCTTCTATTCTGTTGAATTTAGAAGGATGTTGTATTGGGTTTGTGGTTTATTATGATGGGTGACAGGACCACAGTACCCTGTAGCACTGAAAGCATTTTTGTCTTTGTTTTGTGAAGTTAATTTATTTTAAATTTAATGGTCCTCACACAGGCATGGAGTGGATGGTATAGTTCTGCCTGTATTCCTCAAAAGCAGTATCCATTCTATCCAGTTAGCTTTTGATGACTGCAGGGGAGATGGAGACTGGGATAAAACAGGAGTAGTCATGTATCAGAGAGATGCTGTGCTTATAAAATTTCAAGAAGAAAAATGAAGATTGCTTATATTTCTTTAAGGATAACTGTAATGGTGCATTTATCTTTCATTAAGATGTTTTTTCCTGTGGTTTAATTGCTACTTGAAGAAACAAACCCAAAAAACCCCCCAACACCCTCCCAGAAAATAATGCCTCTATTTATTGAATGTCCTCCTAGTAGGCTACTTATTATGCATTAAACTGCTTTACCAATAAGTTAATTTCTTGTTTAAATTCTGTCTGCTTCTCTTCCCTTGCTCTTTGTTCCCTCTCACTTTTATTTCTCCATTTGTTTTCCTGCTGGTGTGATAATGGGAGCAGCAGTTTGTACCTCATCCATATGAAGTTCAGAACTGTGTGTTGAACATGATATTCTGTGGCTTCATGTGAACATTAGTCAGAAACAGCCAGTCTCTGCAGCAAATAATACTTCACGATTAATCTTTTTAATTTAGCTCAGCCAGAATTTTTTCCCTGTTAATAGAGTATGTGATATGAACATTTAAAAAAAGTCTGCTGCTTCAGTGTTAGTAATGTGAAGTATCTGAGTATAGAACTAAGTCTAATGCAGCACTTCTCTTTTGAATGGGCAGACCCCGCTGAGCCTGCTTCTGAACTCACCAGCACATCAGCAATGAGGACGGTTTCACAAACTGCAGCTGCGGCATCCTGTAGACTGCAGGAACTCTCTGAGCAATTGGAAGGCAAATTTTATAAGAATTCCTGTGAGATGTTTTCCATTGGAGAGAGCAAAGCACAAACAACTGAGGATGTCCTTGATAATTCCGGCAAAACTATGTCAATTAAGGAAAGGTACTTAAATTCCATTTTTTTTTTAATGATCTCTGTAAATACAGTTATTAGACTGATGATGGTATAAAAAGAAGCTTTAAAACTGTTTCTGAAAAACCTAAGTAGTGATTATTAGGCTTTATTATTACTAACAGCAGAAACATGCAGCTAATCTGCCTGACATCCTTATAAAGCAGATGATGGTGAATGAGAATTACCATTTAAGAGAACATAAAAACCTGATTTTGAAAGAGCTACCTGAATAACCAATAACTATTTCAGAAAATTAAAGTTGTAAAAAATACATTTATACTCATACACTTAATTTACTTCCCCAGGTTCTGCTTTCAGTTACAACACCTATAATGTGTTTGTGGTTTTTTAAATAACCATTTCTTTTTGGTCTATGTGGGTCTCCTAACTAAGCTGAGTACAGGGAGTTAGGGACAGACTCTCTGATATTGCCCCCTCTTCTTCAGAAATACATGGTTGCCATTTTGACTTCCAAGAACTTACTGTAGGGATTTTTAAAAGGATAGTAATTTAGACAGGTTTGTAGGAATATTAGAAATACTTTTTCCAACCCCAGATCATTCTGATCTGAAACAAAATGTTAAATGTCCTGTGCTTGTGCAGACAGTAGGAGTTCAGGGCTGGACCTTAAATAGCTGCTGTAGTACTTCTAAAAGTTTTTCTGATTTAGTTAAAACTTTGAGAATATAAATTCAATCCCAAATTTGTAGCAGTCCAGTGAGTAAAATTATGACTGTTTGCTTCAGGTTGACAGATAGGCCTATTTGTACTTCAGTTTTTCTGCAGTGAAAGCAGAACCAATAAATAAAAATAGCTGCTTGATTAAACTTTCAGTCTGTAAAAATATTCCCTCACTTGGTGAGGTGGGTATGATATTAGGAACTCAACCATTTTTTTAAATTTTACACATGATTCCAAAGTACACTTCTTAAATTCATATATTTCCAGGAGGTGAGTCATCCACATTTAAAAAGCATCCCCACTCCCTGTTTTCCCCTTTACACAAAGGTGGTGCAGGGGCAGCTACAGCAGCTGTGTAGTCTTAGCGCCCTTCTGAAGGATGTACTTACCTTTTTCAGTTTACTGTTGTTTTGTTTAAAGCAACTTTCACCCCTCTTCCCATACTCCTAATGTAAACATGTCAATTGTCTGGGCAGACAAGGTTCAAGATCCATAACTTCTGGTTTATAGGTTGTAAATGATCTCCCTTCCCTGATCCTGGTGTGGAAAAAGAGGTTGGAGGAAGATCCAAGTATTAGTAGCTGCTTTCGTCCTAGCTTTAATGCCTCAGCTGAGTTGATCTCTTGAGGAAAGAAAGTAGAAGGCTGTCAGTCACACTCACAACCAGGAATTGCTTTTGTTAGGACTACGAGACTGTCTAGTCAGTCCCAGAGCTGACAGAAGAAAATACCTGCTGTCTTGTCAGGAATTTGTATATCGTGATTCCACAATACCTGTAAATGACTGAGATGGTATCAAAATGTTTTAGACTTCCAAAATGCCACAGTAGTCTGCTTCTTGTCCCAGAATTTAAAAACTACAACCCGTCATTTTCTTTTTCTTGGCTGTAGGTGATGCCAAGTATTCATAAACATCAAAGAACATTTTTGCTAAGGATAAACTTTTTTTTTTTCCCCCTTTTACATTTACTAACTTCATCTTCCCATCCAGCGGATTTTTCTGGCTGTGTCAGACATTCTTTCACCTTTTGGAAGAACAACTTTTCCACACATGTAATGGTATTTGGGCAGGATGCATGAATGCTGGTCTGGATGAAAGTGATTTCTCAAAGACTTGCTTCACTGAACTAATATTATCCTTGTGGAGTGAGTGCATGCCTGGCATTTTCAGAATTATGTATATTATATGGAAGAATGAAAATCATGATTTTTCAAGGAAGAAAGATGCCTCTCTTCTCCTGTCTTTGTGCATTTATGGAGACCAAAGTTGCTAGAAGGCCCATCCTATCAGCTCCGCTTTAGAAGTCAACTGCATGCCATAATCACCATTTAAAAAAGTTACAGATAACTAATTTCTGGTGGTCCTCTTACCATCATTCACACCTTCTGAGAAGGAATCTTAACTTAATTTTCAACCTTTTTTGATGTATGGATGCCAGAGCAATACTTTCTTATGAAGTTTGGTCCTCACTATATTGAATTTATGCACTCTTTTAACAGTCAACTTCCTTTTTGTAGTTATGTATCTCACATTGCCCTCCAGGATTTATGATTTATCTGAAAAGTGTTAGTCAAGTGCAGCCAACAGAGTACATGTGAAAGACAAGCCTATGTCCAGTTTGCTCTATCTCAAGGGTAACACTAGCAGCTAAGATACTAAAATATTGTCACAGAAGAAAGATGTGTCATTTTGGACATTTTTTGCCAAGACTTTTACCAAGGCCTTTCATGCAACACTCTTTTTTAAGGCAAAACCATTGTTCAAATCTTGTTTCGGTTTCCCTTCAGTATTAATCCAATGTTTTGCCTTCAGCTCTGGAAGCTTTTGCTTTGAAGCCATCCTGGCACCTCTGGGAAGATGATCATTCAATCTTGATGTCACATATTCTATCTCAATAGCAGGGGAAAGAAGGATACAGAGCAAGCTGTCAAAGATGGGCAGACATACAAAAGCTTTTTTCTTCAAGAGAAGAGTAAAACTTTTTTTTTCGGAATGGAAAAGGAACTTTTGTAGGCAAAAGCAGTATAACTGAACAGTTAAAATAATGAATACTTGATTATTCATTATTTATTGAAAGTGGAAAACTAGAGGTATGCAATGAAACTAGTAAGAAGCAGGTCTTAAACAAATCTAAGCATTATACCTAATAATTGACTTATTTTTGAAGACTTTCCAAAGAATCAACTTTTGTCTACTTTGAGTTAAGCTACTGAGCTGGTGGACTTGCTTGTATGAACCAATTCAGTAGTTCTTGCATCTTTATTCATACGAAAGGGCACCCTCCACCCAATTGTTGCTGAGTCAGGGCAGTCTGACTTTATTGCCACTTCCATTGTTTGAAAGAAGTGCATGGCTTTTGGTTTTGCACAGCAGTGAAGTTTTCATTGGCATACAGAGCATACACATTTCTTTAAGTGGTGATTTCATTGCTCAAAACAGACAAATGTGTGTTCTCACTTGTAGGGTGAGTTGTTTTATTACACATACCATTGGAGAGTGGAGGGCTGGTATGAATCCATCCTCATGGCAGAGAAGAAAACAAAGTCTCCAGAGACACAAGTATTCTTAGAATTATAGATTTTTCTCTCCCTGATCAACCAGGCTATTTGGGTCAAAGGTGAGATACCCTGCAGTAAAGCCAGCTTAGAAAAAAAAAAAAGACTTTTTTTCCCCTGCCTGCTAAAGACATTTTTAAAAACAAACCCATCTTAGGCCAAAGCTGACCAATATACCTTCCAGTTTCAATTATCACAGATCGTATCTAAGCAAAACTGACATGAGAGAACATAGCTACTGAAGATAATTAATTGCATGGTGGCAATTCAGTCCCATCTCGGTCTCCTCCACAGTTTCACACATGCATGGATGCACTCCAGAAGATTAGTTCTGGGCAGTGAATTCTTGTATCCCTTCTGGAAACAATGGCCATGACCTCAACTCCTTATTGTGAGTCCTTCTCACCCCTACTCATCCCATGCTGTGAGGTATGAAGCAATCAGGCAATGTGAAGCCTGCCAGCACTGCCTGCCTGGGCAGGAAGAGAGGAAATAACTGCTTTCTTGAATACTAACATTTTTACTGCCATTGTATTCTGTGGATTACTGTTCTCTGCATTCTTAGTTTTTCTCAAATGCCCGCCTTAGGCCCAATTGATCATCCTCGATAGGTCAGTAGCATAGTTGCACCCCTTGGATTTTTGCAGGAAGCAGCTGCCTGAAACTTGGTTTCTGGCTAAACATATTCAGCTCTTTCCTCCTCCTCAGAGTTTCAAGACAAGACTTACTGTGAGGGTAACAGTAATCACATCTCTAAAAAAGGATTTCCATATCTTGTGGTCAGAATAGGTTTAACTGCTGAACCTGTTCAAATATTAATAGTGTTAAGGGTTTTGTATAATACTTACTGAAATACTTACTTAATGAAATTTTAAAAAGGTATGTAGTAAGACTTAATTCAACTAAAATAAAAATTATGTAGGGGACCGATACAACTGTTTGCACAAGTGCTGCAGATACATGTGTTATGGATACTCAGAATGATTTCTAGAATGTAGAAAATTCATACAGATGTTAATTTCTGAGAAAGGTAAGCTGAAGACCATGCCTGAGTAGACCTCGTATTCCTGTCTGTCTTACCCTACCCTACTAATCACCTCAAGGTTTGTATGGACAAATAGATTCTAATTCTAGCAAGATAAATCTACATGTTGTCCCCACCAGAGCCAGTCAGTGTCTTTTTGAGCTATGTTCAGAATTTTGCTCAAGATTAGGAAACAGCACTTGGAAAAGATCCTACTTACTGAGATTAATGGTAATCCACATTATAAATATGAGGCATCCTTTAAATGAGTTGAATCTTGCTAATAGATTTCACAGCTGTAGTGTAGTTAGCACCAAGTTATTAGAGCACTGGTGCTGCTGATCTGTGTCACAGCAACGCCTGAACTAAGCAAGGAGATACTAAGTGATCCAGGGGAGTCTGATAGTAACCTCAGTCCCTGGAGTTGTAGTGAAGGTAGTAACTGTAGAGTTGTCCTTTGATGTGCCTGTTGAGACCTAATTGGTGTGTGCCTGCTGAACAGACCTCTTTCTTCTTGCGTTTTGAAGAAAATAATTTTTAATTTTTTTTTTATGAGTACAAAGAAGACTAAAGGTAGGATGCGTATTTGTAACTTTGTCATCCACAGGATAAGTATCCATAGCCAAGCTAGTCCATCTCTGTGCCTTATCAACAGAAGGGAGGGGAAAAAAAGCAGTTACTAATCTAACCTATTTATATGTCTACTTTAGGGCGATCTGCGTTGTACCTTGGTCTCCTTGACTGTATTGGCAATTTCCGCTGATTATACAAATTAACTGGGGTGCCTATGTCAAATCTAGATGTCTGTGTTTTGACAGATGATTCCCGTTCAACATGTACAGTAAAGGCTTTGTGTTCGTTTGTGAGCCTTGTATATGTGTATGAAATGTAAATAACTATAGTTAATGTTAGAAAACCTAATTTCAAATTATCTTGAATGCAGCATTAATGCAACAGTAAGATTATCTTTTGAGGATAATGGGAAGTACAGTGTTTAAAGCTACCTGTTGACATGGTTTTCCTTCTAGGTTGGCATTGCTGAAGAAGAGTGGTGAAGAAGATTGGAAGAGCAGGCTCAGCAAAAAGCAGGAGTATGCAAAAGTCCCTGCTGCTGATCGTAGTATGCAGATGCAAGAAGTTGAGCAGCTGTTGAAGAAGGTAGCTGTCCTTGTTTGGAAAAAACATCTTGCTTGAAATGCTTTTGCTTTTTGAAGACGCATCCAACTAGACAGGCATGCCTAATATTAGCTACTAGCTCCCGTTATTCCTCTTATTGTCGGGCTTGTTTAGAAAACAATTCTCCCAACATAAGAGATCATTAAATGAGAATAGCTTCACTGTCTTGGGACATATAATATTGGTTACAATGTCTTCACATCAGGAGATTATGAACTAGTAAATGGGTCTGTAAGGCTTCTGGAACATGTATAATGATTTAAGCCCTTTCCCCTTACCCTCCACCCACACCCCTCCCACAATGAAATTGCCTTAAGACTTCATTCAGGTGTTTTCTTATTTATGGGTGGGCTTGTAAAAATTTCACATTCCTAAAGCTGTGTCATCTCTATGCAAACACTGGGGTTTTGACCAGTAATTTTGGATCCTAGAACCACTGAGGAAATGCAGGTACCAGAGCCATTTGGCTTTTGGTTATCTTGCATGATCTTTTCAGGTTTTGGATAGCCAAAACTGTCAGGACAGGGATTTTCTGTCTTATCGGTGTTAATGAATAGAGAGAGAGATGGATAGAAAGATGTAGAGAGGAAAGGGAGGTCCACATTGTTAGCACACTCTGGTTATGTCTATACATGAGTAAGTTATGTTGGCCAGCAGAATTGAATCTGTAAATCAGAATGATTACTACTGAGGACCTACTATCTATGCTATACTTGCTTCTTTTGGTTAGCCTGAAGCAAAACTTCAGACTAAATTTAGTCTGGTCCTGTGACCTGACTGCCTTTACCAGCATTAGTGTTACATGGGAATCTGGGAGGGCACTTGGGGGCTTAGTTTCATGCAAAAGTCTGTGCATTCTGCAGTGTGAACCAAAGCACAGAAAGTGAGCATGACTGGGAGATTTGCTTCAAAATGGACTGACTGCTGCCTCAAAATATGGGGCCAATGTGGACTTGTTTCCCTTCTGAGTCTAGTATTTTGAAAATGACAATGTCAGATGAAATAGGCCGTTTCCAACGCCTTTACTATTTGAAGGAGTATTTCCCAGATGACAGTGAAAATAAAATTTGTGTTACAAATTTTACTAATGGTGACAGTAATCTTTGGATCCAATTATTTGTGAAAGTCCTGCTTCTATTAAATAGTATAGACAAACAGTAACAAAAAGTCTCCTGTTCCATCACTATATTACAAGTAAGGTCATGATCTGTCATTACTGAAGGTAAATCTGTGCCTGAACATATGGTTCATCAATTGTTGCATTAACTGGATAGAAAACAAAAAAGCTGATTTTTGCAGTTTGGTTTATATAGTTTGATTTGGTTTTGCCCTGCAGACTTGTTCAAAAATCCAGTTGCTAGTTTGAAACATATCTTAAAGTAAAAATAGTTTCAGCAAAGGAAGCAAAATTTTGGTCACATTTTTAACAGGCTAGTCTCCAAAATGACAACTGTTGAAATCAGATAACAAATGTACTCCAGCTAGAGACAATGGGGTTGAGAAAAAGCTTTTAACAGCTGCCAAGTTTTAGTCAGAGGCAAATCCTTTGTTCTCTCTTCTCAGTCCTCAGCACCCATATCCTCCCTGCTGTGTTTCCATGTGCAGCAACTTCACTCAGTATAGCACGAGTTAGGCTTTTAAAGCGAGTAAGGGAGCATGAAGTGCTTGAAGGACACAAGCTTTGAAGTGACAGTGCTAGCAGTGGGAGTTTCTGTGACACTGGGTCACCCACTCTAATAGCTCATATTAGCTCTTGGCTGTTTAGAGCCAAAATCAAAGTATTTGCATGTCTGCCAATGGTTGAAAATTTGGGTATGTAAGATACACAACTCCTTGAACTGTATTGATATTTGTGATGCTGATTCATTATGTGATATATGAGAGATAATGTAAACCTTTAATAAGTTGACCACACTGTTTACAAGACACCATGTCAGCTGCCCTTAAATCTAGAAATACTCGTTTTGATAATTAGTCAATGTGATGGCTGTTATCCTTTGAGAACCATGAAGCAGTGTGCCACTGAATTCTGTCTGTAGAACTTTGAGACTGTGGTGTACTTGAGAATCTTGGTTCTTTCTGTTGCTGGATTGCAAAAAAAAAATGCAGAAATTGTATTGATTACTGCATTTTGAGCTAGTTATACAATTTCCACACATGGCAGCTGTGCATCGACAGCAAGGCTATGTAAACTTCTGTCGTGCCCTGGTGGTTCAAAGCAATGCCTGACATTTTTAATTGCAGTATGGCGCTCCTGGTAATGTAGCCAGACACCTTTTTGGGTTTTCTTTTGTGTGTGTGTCCCTCCCTTAAAAGGTTATCTAACCTGCTCTGGAGATTTGATTACTGAAGTATGGCTGTATAAATTAGAAGTTATTAAAGTACATTTAGATTTCATATAAACAACGAAAGTGGAAAGATTCATACTCTTTATAAAATAGTTATATTAAATAGTGCTGTTTCAACACTTCTAGTTGAAAGACTTCTGCACAGTTCTCTGCATGGTGAGATATTTCTCCAAATGTGTTATAGTAATTTATATGTAGACTAAACTGTAGAAAAACCCCATAAAATTCATGAAAAAGCTGACAGAGCAACCTCAAATGGGGAAAAAAAGAAGGGACTAAGGAATTAACTAAAGGCAGTACAAATGAGGGGGGGAAGTGGAGATTTACTTGGAGGTCCAGCATCTGTTTTGATGATTGCTGCACACAGGAGGAAAGTTTTTTGGAAGCTATGAGCCTTCTTAAGTTATTTATATATATTGTAAAACATACTTGGACAATTCAAAGAATAGCTCTAACATCAGGGGAACAACTGTACACTGATGAATGTCTTAATGGAAAAAAGATCCCTTTTATTTGGGAAAAATATTTTGGATTTAGTATATTTGTGTTCATCAGTTTAGGATGGATGGAAGATTTCCAGTTTGTTGGGCTTTCTTCATGAGTAGAAAAATTTACTAACTTTAAAATCTTCCCCTGGTATCAAAATAGCAAGATTTACGGGAATGAAAATTTCTTATTTTATAGTCAGCCATTTTTAAGAGAGTCCCTGATTAATGTGGTTACCAGATGCATTGCAATTGCATTGGTGACTGACATTTGAAACACTTAATTCTTACATTAAGTTTAAATTGCAGCTCAGGACTGATGTTAAAGGCTAGGGCTGAGCAGTCATTTCAAAATTATTCAGAGGTGAAGTGTGTAAAAACCTTAAAGGGGGTGAACCCTTAAAAAGTGACTTTTAGGCAAAATATTAGTCTCTTGCTTTGGTAGTAGTTTTATCCATTTCAAATATGGCATCCACTAAGTGCTTGTATCTCATTCTCATCAAAGCTGAAACTAATGATTAGGCTTCATTTTGAGCCACTCTAATGAGCTGTGTTTACCAATATTCTTTGCCATGTTCCACACTTGCTTTAACCTATAGAAAGGAAGAAGAATTATAGATGATAAAGCCATGTCTAATCAGCTTTGGGTAAGCCCAGCTCTGGGGCAGGGCTTATTTATAGGCTTTGTTTAGAATGGTGAACTCACCTTCACTGAGTAGTACTATGGGCTTAGCAATTCCTTCCAGATGGCATTTGGGTCTCCCAGTTTTAGTAAGCATTCTTTCCTTTCATCCAGAAAATAGATGGCTTGTTATTTAGCAGGGTCTGATTAAACTTCCAGCAGAATTATTCACATTGTTGTTGACATGGTTCATCCATTTAATGATGCATGAAAACATAGACATATAAAAATTATCAGCATATGAAAAGTGTATCTTCCAGCTGTACTGTTTCGTTCTGTGTTGAGTTGTAGTAATATTGTTACTAACTTGGATAATTCCTGCATGGAATGGTTTTGGTAAGTGTGCTGTTGTATTATGACAACATTTTTTATCTCTGGCTTTCCAATAGGGAAAACATTTCTAGAAGATTAAAAGATTAAGTAAGAAATTAGGGAAAGAGGAGTTATTTCTTCCCTATCTCCATTTCTGGTAGTTCAGTTCTTTTCTAATTCCTTTGCTTTGCTTCTGTCCTTGTCATAGGAACCTGTATATGCTTCTACTTACTCTCCTGTTATACCCGCTCTCCATAAATTTCATCCTTTTCTACCTATTAATCAGGTGAGCAAAAGTCTGCACAATTTAAATGCTCAACAATTTCAAGTAAGCACATTTTGAGTGTTTTCTTACATAGACAATTAATAATCCTCTTAACTCGTTAACCAGCTTAGTAAATGCAGCTTTAAAGAAACGTAGTGTTATGCCACTATGTTGTGTACTCTTCTTCAATATACATTCTACTGTTTCTCTAATGGTTGCTTTTCTAAAAATTCTATATCTATGTTAGACAATATTTGAGAAAGTAATAGAAGGAAACATTATTATATTTGTTATGATACTGAAAACTTGCAAGTTGTTAAAAAGGGTATATAAAAGGAGTAGTATGTAACTGCACAGCATTTATTTTAGAATAAAATGCTGTGTACTCTGACTTCCCTGTAAGTAATGTGCATATACAGTGTAAGACATAACATAATTTATTGACTGTAAAAAAACAAGCTACTTTTGTTCAGAGGTGACTTTCCTATAGTGTTTTTCCCTAGTCCCTGTGTAAAGGATTTTTGCCTTGGCACATCCTGCTTCTATTCTCTGACTGTCCCATCTTCCTGCTTCTCTCTCTTTCTTCCTTTAAGGTCTGTAGTACTAGTTTGAAAGAATCAAGCTCTCTGATTTCTGATGAACGTCATCCTTGGAGATGGAAGGTGAAATGCTCTATAAACTTTGTATTTAATTATTGGAGGGAGGAGTAAGACAGAAAATTACATTCAGGTCGAAGATACATATTTCCAAAGCAACTTGTGGCAGTAGAGTTAACTTTGTATTTACTTGGGAATAGAGTTCTGCTGCTGTTCAAGTAAATGTTAGAGAAGCTTCATGTGAAGTCTTCCTCAAAATCATGTCCATACCTCTGCAATTCCATCATAGACAATTTGAAGAACTTACGAAGAATTAATAGATAACGAGAAATATAAACTTTCTACATAACAAATTTGTCTCTGAGCAGAAGTACAATAGTAGATCTTGATCTGAGCAAACAGTACCTGATTCACATGATCAGAGGTAAAAATTGCAAAGGCAGGAGTGGGCAAAGAAACAAGCTGAAGAAAAACTCAAGAAAACAAGGAGAGTTCAGAGGAAGTTCTCAATAGATCTATGCAAATCTAATTCTGCTATATTACACCTCCTTGTCCCTTGCCTCCCAGCTCACATCTGTGGTTGTAGTACTACTAGGAATCCATTGGGTTCTTCATTCCCACACATACACAGTCTGTGTCACATGTGGGGAGCATTCTGACCAGTGTGTGTATAATGGCAGTGAATTCAAGGAGCAGATACTCACTGCTGGAATAGAGGATGGTGAGTACGGAAGGGGCTACTGGATATGCTATAAACATTTAGATGACTGATATTTACCATTTCCACATTCACTTTCATAGCTGTTTTTGAGTATGATCTTTTACTACAATTTTTTAAATTAAATATTAAATTTTGGACGAGTAACTGAAATGTGTTAGTATTACCTCTTCTCCATAAACTCTGGATTTAATATAGCTTATTATTTTTTTACTTCAGATCACCTGTTAATTTTGGTGTGACAGAGTTCACCAGCTTTATGTATCTAGAAGATAAACATATAGTCTAACTTAATGTCCCTCCAGTAATTAGGGGAGGTCCTTCAATGGGCTGTTCATTCCATCTGTCTTAAAAGGAAAACAGCCAAAAAGTGTTCATCTTTCCATTGACTGTGGTGAGATACATCCTGCCCCTTTACCAAGCTGCTTTCTTCTAGCACAGGGTGAAGGTACATGCAGATTTGTGTGGTTGTTTGGTTTTTTTCCTGGCACAATGAATCATTTTGTTATTTGTACCAAATATGAGTTGAGTGTGTTCTGTTTTGAACACACTTTTGAACAGAAAAGCACGTGTTTGCATTGGAGTTTTCTCCCCATGTTTGTCTTATAACAAGACCCATATAAAGTTGTGGAGGAAAACAATTCAGAGACTTTACGCTACTCATACAACTGCTGCAGTCTTCTGGTGCGTTTTTTTTTTGTCTTAGGAGCTTAAACTAGAGAAGTTACTTGTATCAAAAAGGAAATAGATGCTTTTTGGATTCTTCTTTTATATAATTTAAAAGATCGATTTAAAATGGAACCCTCTTTTGAAAAATACATTTTTTGTATTCATTCTTGGTTTGGACTCCCCCGGGTAGGAGCAGTCTTGATCTTCTACACAGAAAACCATGAATTATCTTAGTTCTTGTATTAAAAACCAAAACCAAACCCCTAAAGAGCACACTAGCATGCTAACAAACCACTTGCTCAGTTGTGTTCTTGTGACCTAAAAGGAACATGCTTGGACTAGAAGATTGTAGGGTACAAAATGGAGCATTGCCTAGATGTGGCCCCTTCCTTAGAATGAACTGACGTTGCAGAAGCAGTGCAGTGCCTGTGCATGCCCTCAAGAAATGTGTTGCAATGCTAGAAAAGACCAATATTATCATCCAACCTAACCAAGTAGTGGGAGAAAAGTAATCCCAGTTTCTAACTTTTCTTGCATTGAGTCTATAAATCCTTCTCAGACTTAAAACAGGAACTTTTAGAAAAATATGCAGTCTTTATTCTTAACTGTCAGCATAGAGAAAACTCCCTGCAATATTCAGTGATTTTTCATATGTAATTATTCTTGCTATGTAAAATGTAACTTTTAACCCTCTCTTCAGTGAAAATATATACTCATCTGATTTAATCTGAAGTAATTTTTTTTTTTTAATCTTGAAAAAATATTTCAGCCCTTTCCTGAAACCCTTCAAAATTGTCACGATCCTGGGCAGAAGCATGGAGGCTGGAAATGGATGAGCTATTGCAGTACAGATTATCTATTCAAAACAACTGTTCCATGGGACTTTTTCTCTCTCTTTTTCTGTCTTCATAATTTTCTGGGGTTTGCCTGTTTCCCTTTTCAAATAACATTTCTCTTAAAATCCTGATTTACCAGATTTTTCAGATACCCTTTTTTTCACCCATCTATATGATTATCTCTTCTTCATCTTCATCACTTTGTGTACGTTGGTGTCCTCATGAGGGTCTTCTCAGCAGAACTGCATCTCTTTTTTTCCCATGTTCATGAAAACATTTTAATCAAAGTTGGGATGAATCAGATCAGTGCATGGGTACTTTCTGTTCAGAAATAATTTTTCAGTCAGTTATCTAGTTTGCAGCCTGTAAGCTGCTCTGATATTTTTATATTGCTCAAAAAAACCCACCTCAGAATGTCATCTGTGATTAAGTCAAATATATTAAAGAAATCAGAGGTAACTGTGTTAATATATTTAATCACACTTGAGCTCATCAAACTTACCATTTTGATTAAACCTTTTTTCCATAATGCCATGTGGAATGGCATTAATTACGTGCCTGTGATTTGATTCTTCATTGATTGTCTTTGCAGCAGTCTTTTAGTGGATCTCTGGAACAACACAGCTTGTGTGACCTGTACCTACATACTTTAGTTTTACTTCTTCTAAATATTTTTTCCATCTAAGCTTTTGTCAGTCCTGTATATTTTCCCATTTTCAAAGGCTTTTTTAAAAATTCACTGCTTGTGTTTGTATTCCAATTATTTCACCTGAGACATCAATGAACACATGTATGTATTTTACATGATGAATTAGAATATTTCATTGAAAGTAACTACCTTTTTAATGAAAAAAAAAAACCACATTGAAGCTGTTTTATTCCTAAGTTTTATTTATTATTTTTATTCATTCTTTACATACTAATTCTTGTTTTTACTTTTTTACATTTGCAAATTTGAGATTCTCCTTTCATGTCTTACTTTTTTTTCCACTTGAAAATAAAATTTATACTTAAAAACTTCTTGAGTTTTAACTTTCTTGACATACTTTCTCCCAACTGGAATGTCCTTCAACCTATTCATTCCTTCACAAATGCTGCATGTGGTAATTGTGGAAGCTTTCTAAACTGCTCCCAACTAACTACCAGGTGTATTTTTGCTGAAGTTTCTTTTGACAGTTGCATTGGCTCATGTTAGCTTTCCAGCTATAGAAAAATCATTTTTTTATTTGACCATGACATATACCTCTGTTTTTCACCAGGATTGTTATGGGAAATTAAATGGGTTGGGGATTGCTTGGTATCTATTCACTTTACAATTTTTTAGTTCGTTTATTTATTTGTAGATTAAAGTGGGAGTCTTCATACATTAGGAAGAGATCTAATATGGAATTTCTCTGAATTGTGTAACATACACGTACAATCTGAGATTTTATTTTTTAAGAACTCCAAAGATGCTTTGCCCAATGGAACAGCTTGAAATCTTCCATTAAAAAAAAAAAAAAAGTTTGTTTTTGCTGTCAGACAGCTGCTCTCTTTTGTCCTTTGACACAGCTCCAGAATTACTCACAGTCTTTCTTGCAATTCAAGTGTGTAGTGATTAATACACACACTTTCCAGGTCTGCTTCTCCAGAATTTTCAGTAGCTCTGCAGACTCTGAGGATTCAGGTATTCACTGAAGACAAAATCCAAAATTAAACCCCTTGTAAGTTTAAAAAAAACCAAACCAAACAAAAAACAAAACCAAAACAAAACCAAATACATATGATTCTACTTCTTTCTCCCTCTCCCTCACTTCCCTTCGTATTGTAATGGAAGTCAGCACCCTTACTAAGTTAAAAGTATTAGTTTTGTGTATGAAATTTCCCTTGTGGTTTCATTAGGTATTTATTAATTTCCTGCCCAAGTCTCCTTTAGTATGTTGCTGTGGTTTTTTTCTGCCAACTGTTCATCCCAGAGGTGGCTGTGCTGACACTGGAATGGGTATAGACTTGGGGAAATGAAGATAAATACTTCAGTGTTTTTCTTTAAAGCATTCTGAGCCTTTGACAGATGAGGAAATGACACTGAAGAGACTTCCATGTTGTCATTTCTGTTGAACGTTTCCGAGTTCTAGGGAAAAATCACAGTTTTTAATCTTGATTATCATGGCTTGCAGTCATATTGTCTGGCTGCCCAGCGCTCTTTCCTGATAAATTGCAAGGAAGTTTTACTGCAGGAGGATGCAGAGATGTATGGAACTAGAGGGAAAGAGTGGAGACTCTCATGGTCCTAGTCCTTGTACAAGCTATTTTCTGGCTTGTCTTCACTCTTCTGGCTGATGGCTACTGATCCTGGTAAATGCTGAAAGCTATGAAATTCTATTTTAGTGTGTCCTCTGCAGTCACAATAGCTTTTATATAAAGTGACTTATTTATTTAGTCTATTTGATTTTTACGAAAATAAAAAATAAGTGGGTTTATATCTCTTTCTTGTATCTTGAAAGAAGAAGAATGTTTATGTTCACAAGCTTTTGTATACTTTTGTATTTTCCCTCTGTGGTTCCATGAGTTAGAGGTGTGTTAAAGCTTGAGATTTTAATTTTTTTTTTCAATTCTAGCAGCAAGGTTGTGAAGAAAAATGACGAATAACATACAATTTGAAAATAATTCTAGCGTTGATAGTCACTTGCACTAAAAATACTTTTACATCTGATTTCTATGCAGTGTAATCCCTAAAATGTTGCTACTTTTTTAAGATAAGTGCATTAAAGTAATATTTCTTTGGCCTGACATAGCTACAACAGAGTGTGTAAGTTCAGTTTCTTTCCTATTTAATGTACCATCATCAATCCTTTGAGTTAGGAGGGCACTAAGATAATTCACCTTCTGCTTCTGATCACTTAAGCTGTTGGCTGATAACCTCTAAAGCAAGCAAGGAAAGCTGAGGGTCACCTGGAAAAAAAAAAGGGTGCTGGTGATGATCACAGTCATTGGAAAAATATTTAGTAGAGCAAGCTGACATAGGAACTAAAGTGAGCAGCCTCTGGAGAGATAAAGCTGCTAATCCTGCCAGGAGAATTGAGTTACTGTGAGAGACTGATTCAGAAGTCACGCACTGAAGTTACACCATTTCATTGCTGTTCCCTGTGCCACCTGCAGATTTGCACACTCAAAAACATCTGCTCAGTGTCAGTTTAGTGATCTCACCTGTGTAGCGAGTCATGCTTCAAAAGAACGAGGTCTGAAAAATTCTATCATTTGCAGAGTGAATGGTTTGTTTTGCTTAGAGGGGGACCATTTGCCCTGGCTGGTAGGTTCAAGAAAAGGTCAAAGAGCACAGACCAAAACCTCATAGTCACATTGTGATGGGGCAGCAAGACAGTAAAGCATCTGAGGGTCACTAAGATGTGTCTGTGACTTCACTTCAGTAGCTTGTTCTCCTTCTCCTTCCCTCTGCATCTGGCAGTTGAAATGTTCAGCCAGTCTTTAGCTGTATCCTGGTTATTTATCTTATTTTTAAACACCTGTTTCTCTCTTTCCCCAAAAAAGCAAAGAATGGCAGATAACCAGGAGAGTCAAATGACCATTGAGGAAAGGAAACACCTGATTACAGCTCGAGAAGAAGCCTGGAAGTCCAAGGGTAAAGGAGCAGCCAATGACTCCACACAGTTCACTGTAGCTGGCCGAATGGTAAAAAAAGGTCAGTGATGAAATGATCCCAGTATAAATAAGACACCTCTTATCTGTCTAGTCAAAATAAAGTCAGGCTAAAGCTATGCAGAAACAGTATCTGTGTTTAGCAAGAGGAGGATTGTTTGTCTTCAGCTGAATATCATGTCATGAGGCTGTTCACTTTAGTTTCTTGTGGCCCTCATATTGATCTATTTTGTTCTGCACTATTACACTGCCATCCAGTTATTATGGGGCTCTGACTGGTGGAAGTCTATCACTTGAACAGGGATATATGTTTTGTTTCTCCTTCTAATACAACCCAGATGGCATAGTTGGATTATTCTTTCTTATTTATCCTTCCTTTGAAAACCCAGCTGCACTGCCTAGAGAATAATTGTGAAATCTAGTTGTTGCTATTGCTGGCACTTCCCCCACTCTTAGGAACACTGGGAATATTTAGCAAACGAGTGTTATTTTTATGGATGCTGTCTTGTACAACAACTTGCAGTGCTGTGTTTGGCTGAAGAAATCACTGAACAGATTCTCTGGTTCTACATAGAACCAGGAAATAGAAATGGCAAGGGAGCAGTGTTGACTTTTTTTTTAATCGGTTGAATTCAGTCACTTTTTCAAGACCTAATCGTTCTTCTGAATTGGGCAGGAGTCTCTGAAGGCTGCACATGGTAGAAATGTAGCTGTTCTCACAGTGCTCTTGGGAAGATGATAGGTTTGGGAAGAAGGCACTTAAACTGACCTCTTGTGCTTAATGAATACTAGATTTTGTTTTGTTACAAAACAAACATTGGTTATTAAACACAACAACAATGAACCTTGAGTTAAATGACAACCATCAAAAAAAAAAATCATTGTAGAGCGAAGGCAATATTGCAACAGGAGTAACTGTTTGCAATCCAAGCCACATTCTGTTGGCAGATAAACAAGTACACAGTATTAGGAATTACATCTATTAGTAATCTTTTAGCTGCTGCTTACATTGTTTTGCTGCTAGAAACACCAGTATTCAGTGTGTAAAGAGTAACCTACTTTGGAGGGTCACTAAGAAAAACTGTTCAGTTGTCCACAGACTTGCTTTTTGAGATTTTTTTCTTTTTTTTTTCCCCAAATATATTGGTCTTTGGAAAGGAATAGAAGGTGATAGCATTGTTCTTCTTAATGGGAAAAAAATTACCTTGCAAGGGTCTCTTTAGGTGCTATGATCATTCTTTTGAGGAAGCAAAGTAACACAATGACAGTGGCATTAAAAAAAGTACCCCAAGTGGGATTTTAGTTACAAGTGTGTTGTTTTTAGAGCCTGAAAGAATAAATTATCATGATGAGTTTTTAATTTAAGAGGCTATGAGAAAGAAATGCAAAATTACATATTCGTTATATGCATGTGCACAGATGCTGTATTTTAATTGCTTCTTATGGCTGAAAATTTTTCAGTCCTAATTGGAAGGTCATCCTTTACTAAGCAGTTCTCCATGTGGTTGTTGTGGATTAAGTCCTGGTAGAGCTGCTTAAGAGCTGTGTCCTCTCAAGTATGTCTTGATGGAGGCTTTACCCATTGACTTAAAACCTGCTGGAACTTTAAAAATCTTAGGTAGAAGGGAGAAAAATTGCTTGTGGAAAAGCTACCCAGTTATATTCTAAATCTATCTTAGTGTTTGACAAGTAGGACTTGCAGTAAAGATAGTGGAAACATGGTTAGTATATGTTGTCCCAGCACAACACTGGTTTAATCTGATCAAAATAACTAAAGGCTTAAACTTACATGGCTCAGTAATTAGTAAGTTATAGCTAAGTGGAAAACAGATATTAGAGAAAGGTGTAAATGTCTGTTCCCCCATTTACTGAAAGTCTAGGCAACAAGAGTTAATAGATGCAATTCGTTCCTTTGGTATGCTTTTCTACCTAATAAAATCCATGAATCCTATAGAGTGCCATTTCTATTACTAGAGCAACATAGATTCACATGAAAAGAACTAAACAAAAATCATCGTATTTTATCCACTGGGTCCAGGATTAATTGCTTTATGATAGTTACTGAAAAGGGTGGAGGAGAGTCCAACAAAAGGAGTGCTTAATATGATGGGAACTCTGACTTCCATTTCTGCTTCCATTTCCATGTTTTCTCAAAACTGCATCCTGCCACATGTATTAATAGGGATGCATTGAAATTTAAAAAAGGTGGTGAGGACACAGTGGAGGTGAAGGTGCCAAACAAGATCTTGGTAGTTTCCTTGCTAACCATATCTTTTTGTTCAGAACACTTGCATGTTTTTAAAATGTGGCTTGTGGTAGAACTGGAATCCAAGATGTAGACCAAGTGAACTGCTAATATCTTGAAAAGGTTAAAATTACTGTATTCAAGAGAATGCTTCTATTTTGTGGACACTTGGAATTGAAACTTTGTTCTTGTGAATGGGGTGGTTTCTGAGGCTGCTGTTGACTAAAGGAGCAGGTAGGGCAGTGCACTCTACCATCTCTAATACAGTGATTAGGGAGGCTGGGGAAATATTCCAGACTATAGGAAGTGTCCAGGCTCATCTGCTTTCCCTAAATAGCTTCCCTGTCATCACTGCTGAGAACATGGGCTGAAGTCACAACTGCATTTCTTATGTTCTCTGTTCCTACACAGGCCTGGCTTCTCCAAGTGCTCTAACATCAGTAGCATCCCCATACAGTAACCGGCAGAAGTCTACAAAGCCCTTGGAAGGTAAGGAATAAAAATGACTGAGATAAGTCCAGGCTTTTTTACTTTCTGTCAATTAACAGGTTTTACTTTCTGGTTTGCTTAGAAATTGAAGCCAGGCCTGATATGCAATTGGAATCAGATATGAAGCTTGACAAGTTGGAATCGTTCTTGGGAAGGCTGAATAACAAAGGTTGGTAGAGTTATCAAAGGTGGCAGTGTATCCACTCTGACTTCAGTAAATGGATTAAAGTACCTCTTAGTTAAAATATCTGGTAACAGAAACTGAATATTTCTTTTTTCAGACTACACTTACTGATCACTTGCTTTATTTTTGTGATTCAGTCTTTACTAAATTTTAAGAAGAAAAGCGTTTCTCTATTGTATTACAAATGTACAATAGAGTAAATCACAAATGCCAGAATAACTTTCTTATTTCTCTACATGTGATGTACACATCCTTCTTGAGAGCAAAATTTCTTAAAGCCACACAGCCAGTCTAAACCATATTGCCATATAGTGAAACAGCTTTAAATGTAGTTTAGTGTTATTAAAATCAAGATAGGACACTAAGCTGCTCCAAGCACAATTCATTCACCTTCCTGCTTTTTTGAAAACTGACTTCTATAGCAGTTCTTCAGCTTCCTTGTACAGCTTGTTTGCTATTTATGAAGCTGTCTAGAGTTCTCCAGTGTTTCTATTTCATATGTCTGTCCTCCATTTGTAAGACAAAAAACCTTTTGTAATTCGTAATGTGTCAGATACCATAAACAAATGCGTTCACATTTCAGCAGAGGAGGCACTAGTGTAGAATAATGACTCTGCCATACTCACTAGTCTGAAGTAGTGACTTTTCCACTTGTAGTTCTAGTAGATCTTTTCAAAGGAAGGAATCATATGGTTGGATGCAAGATGGAATATAGAAGAAGTTAAAATGCTTATATCATCCTACCAAAACAACTCATTTTTTATAGTGCCCAAATTTTTCATTAAGCCATATTTCCCAAGCATTTTTGTATAATGATTATTGCATATGAGTAGCAGTTACACTGTTTTGATATTCTTTACCAACACTTTTCTACCATGAGTTAAAAAAAAAACACACACACACACAAAAAAACCAACAAAAACCAAAACACCACGACCCCTTCAAAAAAATCCCCACTCCAACACTACCAAACAAGGTATGTTTACCTTTCCTAGAGTTAGAAACTCTAGTATGATTATTACTGGGTAAGGTGTTTCTTTCCTGCAGTTGCTGGGATGCAAGAGACAGTGCTGACAGTTACAGGAAGATCCGTGAAAGAGGTGATGAAGCTGGATGATGATGAAACATTTTCCAAATTCTATCGCCATGTGGATTTCCCTTCTTCCTCAGTGCCTTTGGACCTTGATGAGGACTTTGATGCCATCTTTGATCCTTATGCACCAAAGT
The DNA here is from genome assembly GCF_001715985.3 of Manacus vitellinus. Lineage (NCBI taxonomy): Eukaryota > Metazoa > Chordata > Aves > Passeriformes > Pipridae > Manacus > Manacus vitellinus. Next base: position 40,859,424 of record NW_021940535.1, read on the forward strand.
AAGAACTACTTTTTTCCCCATTGTTTTGAATGCAGACATAGGACCAGTGCTCAATGTTCAGCTCTAAGCCATCATGTAGGTAGGTGTCTTAGTACTGGGCATGGCCATTTCTTCTGCATATTCCTGAAATCACGCTCCCACATGAACTGAGGAACTGATCCTGATGTCTTGTCATTAGATGATTCTCCCTAGAAAAATTACCTGATGGTTATAAACACTGCTTGTTTTTCAGGTTGATATCTTCTGTAGCAGAGCACAAACGTGCAGTTAGGCCTACACGCAGAGTCCAGTCCTCAAGAAACCCACTGAAAATGCTGGCAGCAAGACAAGATATTCTTCATGAATACACTGAACAAAGACTGAATGTTGCCTTCATGGAGTCAAAGAGAATGAAAGTAGAAAAAAGTAAGCTAGAAGGGTGATTTGTACAAAACACCATCTTGCTATTTTAATTAAAAGTGAACCAAAATATCCCAACACAAAAGCCAGAAATGAAGGAATGGAACGTACTCTCTGAGTGGCAATAAACTGATTGAAGTCCAAGGTTGAATGTAGACGGTCTAGGAGGTCTGCAGAGAAGGGTCTGTGTGACTTCCTCAGGGAAAGCTACCTACAACCCCCTCCTGCGTGTAGGTTTAATTATTTATTTTTAGCACAGTCACCTTGTGCAGAGAGAGAGAGAGAGTGTGCCACAGTGCCTGCAGGGTGAGGACAGGAGATCAAGGAAAGCAGATCCAATGTTACGTTATGCTGGGGCAAGAGCTGGCAAGAATAGATGAACTTTTGTTCAGGTACACTGGCCTCAATTTTGGGTCCTAATTTTCTCTCAGAAACTAGAATTAGCCTTCTTGACTCCTAAAGAGTAATTTCCATAGAGGATCAGGGCTTTGTGTTTTACTTGTGACATTGCTTTCTCCTGACAACCAGGAAGACAGCAAAAGACATTATTGTAAGATTTATTCAAAGGTTTGTCAAGCCACTCTTACCATTTGGGGTACAAGTTTTCCTTATTACATTTGAATAAAGAAAGATCATCTTTAAACATTGACTGTATTGATGAAAATGCTAATTATGTGTGTAATACTTTCTTGCCATCTCATGAGAACCATTTCCCTGAGTTATAAATTCATGAAGTGCTTTGTCTTTGGTTGAGCAACAAGCAGAAGTAGCCAAGAATTTGGGCTTTACGTTTACAGTAAAACATGACTAAGACTTTGAACTGCAAATGGCTCTTGCATCACACTGTCTGAGCCAAATTTTAAGGGAATATCAGTTAATTAGCCTTGAATCTCTGCTGTCTTTTATTATTAATGACTTATAAGGCATTGAAGATCTACACAGTACTTCACAAAACATTGGGTAAGACATGTTTCCTAACAGAGTTGGTGTTTCTGCCAAATAACATAATTCCGATGCCAACTCTTGGATGATATCTAGAAACTTAGGTAATCCTAAACCCATAAACCTTTTGGGCTAGTGGTTAATCTGAGTTCAACTTGGTTTTGCTGTTTCTATTGATAAGAAGAAAAGCTGGAAATAATGGACAGAAATTATTTTCTTAATGCAACACCCAATTTTTTAATATAATTTTGTCCTTTTTGTGTGTGTGTCTTTCCTCCAACTTCTTTTTATGTACAAGTGTCTACAAACTCAAATTTCTCAGAAGTAGCACTTGCTGGCCTGGCAAGCAAAGAGAACTTCAGCAACATTAGCCTGCGGAGTGTTAATCTAACAGAGCAAAACTCTAACAACAGTGCTGTGCCATACAAGAAGCTAATGCTCCTGCAAATTAAAGGTACGCTGCAACTGCTTTTACTTTCCATAAATAATAGACTGAATGTAACATGTGGGAGTTGCTACCACAGTTGGATGTTTAGCTTGCTCTAGATCTTCAGCTCAAGATTTCTGTCCAAAACTTAAAAGAATAAGTGACAACTGCGTGACTGAAGTTAAACCTTACAAATAAGTTTGCTTTGTGCCACTGGTGTGTGTCTTCCAGGGAGAAAAACACAGTATTTCAGAAATTCTAGCCATCTCCTATGGAAATTTTTTAACTGTCCCACTCTTCCAGTGCTCAGTATAACTCGGAAGTGACATGACAGTGTTCTTGCTCCACTTCCCCTTACAGTGCGTAGTAATGTATCTGATTCTGCAGAAATAATAGCTACTATTTTGGCAAAGTAAAATTCCTAACACCTTTTACTGCCTACGGATACTCTGTCATAGCCTCACTTAAGCAAATGTAAAGGGTTCTGGAATTTTGCTGCTGTCTGCCATTTACTTAATTCATTTCTTTCCAGAAGGACACAGAGTTGTTAAACCAAGAACAGGAAATAATAGAAATATTAGTTGATAGGAGACAAATTATTTTGTTTTCTATGAGTAAACTCTTTTTTCACAGTAGTAGTCTTTTAATTCTTCTTTAACAGTCTGTTTCCATATATTTTGCTAAATGTGCTGGGGTTGTTTGTATTTCATTGAAAACAAATTAGATCTTGGCACCAGATAGTAGTAGTTGAAGGAATAAAATTAACTTTATTTTCTCTTTAGGAAGAAGACATGTTCAAACAAGATTAGTTGAACCTAGAGCCTCATCACTGAACAGTGGAGACTGTTTCCTGTTGTTAACTCCACATTTATGTTTCTTATGGGTAGGAGAGTTTGCAAATGTCATAGAAAAAGCAAAGGTCAGTACTATTTTGGGGGTTTATTATTTATTTTTAGAACTCTTGCAGTATATTTCTCTTTGATCAATCCTTGGTGGCAGTTCTCTCAAAAAGTGGCATGTAACTGATAGTCCATGACAGGTAGATATGCAGGATTTCTGAAAATATGTTTTAGCCCATGCACTGAATGAAAGCTGATGTAGGAGCATGTAGGTTGTGAAGCTGCAAGAGAAAAGAGGATATCCTCAGGATACAGATTTGGACTCAAACAAAAATAGTCTGAATTGCAGGATGTCCTTTTTATTCCCATGTTCATTGAGATCAGGTCTTGTTTTAAGGTAAATGGAAGAATGAATGCATTTCTGTAACTTTTTTTCCAGTGTCTGTTTATTTAGTGCAACAAATAATAACCATTTCTTCTGTTATTTGCTCTATTATATCCCATTTGTACTGCACAAGAATTCTAAAGACTTAAGCAATCCTCTTCAGATAATTGTTAATCTCTTAGGCTTCAGAACTTGCAACTTTAATTCAGACAAAGAGGGAACTTGGCTGTAGAGCTTCTTATATACAAACTATAGAAGAAGGAATAAATACCCATACCCATGCAGCCAAAGACTTCTGGAAACTCCTTGGTGGACAGACAAATTACCAGTGTAAGCATTCTTATAGTTACAATATCTGATGTTCTATCACAGTAAAACAGTTGAGTCAGTTCTGTTTAGTAAAAGATGTTAATTCTTTTATTATTTTTGACAATCTTTTCCTTAAGCTGCTGGAAGTCCTGAAGAAGATGAAATGTATGAAGCTGCAATAATAGAAACAAATTGCATTTACCGCCTTGTAGAAGATAAGCTCATTCCTGAGGATGACTACTGGGGAAAGGTGCCAAAATGCACCCTGCTACAACCAAAAGAGGTATTGTGCCACTTACTGCTCCTGTGGTAAGTGCAGGAACATGTAGCTGATAATGACTTTCAGTAACTGCAAATGTTCATGGAGAGGATCACTGAAAATTGGGTCCTCCGTACTTCTGAAAGGCTTCTGAACACTTTGCTGTCTAGAGTGTGCTACAGGTTTCAAGAAATTTGATCATGTTATCTTTAAAGTGAAATACCATTTTAGGAGGTGTAAACATTTTTGTCAACAGTGGCTCACTCCAGAATCATGAAGTGCAAAACAGGTAGCACTTCAGAAAAACAAAACAAAATAAAACCCTGTTTTTATTTCTATCCTTAGCAGACTTTTCCCTTTCAAACAACCATTTCACCCATCTAAGTCAGAATCAGAGCAGATTTCTAAACTAAAGACACAATGCATTTTCTTGAAAGTATTGAGTCACTGCCTGTTTGCTGAGCCAGTTACCCATGTTGTGCTCTGTCAGCCTTTCCTGGCTGCAGGACAAGGCATAGGTCAAAATGTCAGGGAAAGCTGCTGTAACCAGACAGCAATCAGTCATGCAATGGAATCAGGTTTTTAGCAATAAGAGCTCTCTGATCTGCTAGTGACTTAGCTGCCACCTAAAGATACACCTCACAGCATTCCCCATACTTGCTTCCAATCATCCTCAGCAATTAGACATCACCGTACAGACCACTGCCCTGTCCATACTTGCAGTGCAGTGCTACTTGTTAGTGTCCTGCAGAAACTCACATATTTGGAGGAATTTGTGTTCAGCACAAGGAAACTGGACGATCAGGGTATCACCTAACCTAATGGTAGGTTGTTGGTGTTTTATATTTGGTTTGGTTTTTAGGTGCTGGTGTTTGATTTTGGCAGTGAAGTATATGTATGGCATGGAAAGGAAGTTACTTTAGCACAGAGAAAAGTGGCATTCCAGCTGGCAAAACACTTGTGGAATGGCACCTTTGACTACTCCAATTGTGACATAAATCCTCTGGATCCAGGAGAATGCAATCCCCTTATACCCAGGTATTGTAACTTAAATTTATTCTCATTGCAGATACCTAGTTTTCTTGTCCTTTTTTCACAGTGTTTAATTTGATTCTATGTCTTTTGTTCCCTTGTACAGAAAGGGACAAGGACGCCCAGACTGGGCTGTGTTTGGCAGACTCACAGAACATAACGAGACCATACTGTTCAAAGAAAAATTTCTTGACTGGACAGAACTGAAGAAACTCAATGAGAAGAATTCTAGTGAATCCCTTCACCAGAAGGTGCATATAATAAACATGCTAGGTATTTCAAACTAGGTGACTTAGCTGGGATAAAAGCCAGGGAAGCTTGTTCTCAAGGAATCCAGAGCACATTTATTATCTTGTGAGCTTTGACCTAGGGGTCAGAGCATCACCTCCTACAGTGAACCCCTAGAGTTGCTTTATATTATTATTATTTATATAGTATTATATATATAAATATATATATATAAAAAACAATTAATTAATTAATTCTATATGAGCCAGGCAGTTCAATGAATGCTGCCAAGGTGGCTTTGACAAGATACTAAAGTACTGAAATATTCAGAAGTCAAACTGGTTGACTGGAACGGTGGGGTAAGAAGAAAAAAAGCTATGTTCAAAGAAATCTCTCCTTTGTGTTTTTGACAGGAAGAATCCAGATCTGACTCTAAACCATATGATGTCATGTTAATGGTACCTGTGCCTCAAACAACTGTAGGCACTGTCTTGGATGGAATGAATATTGGCCGGGGCTATGGACTTGTAGAAGGAGAAGATGGGAGGCAGTTTGAAATTATCACTGCATCTGTGGATGTCTGGCACATTCTGGAATTTGACTACAGTAGACTACCTAAGCAAAGCATAGGGCAATTCCATGAGGGAGACACATATGTGGTGAAGTGGAAGTACATGGTGAGCACTACAGGTTAGTGAACAATTCCATTTCATCCTGCTGAAACATGGAGAAGTGCAACTAAAACTGCTGCTCCTAGTGGTGAAATCCAGACCTAGACTTCTTTGGATAAGAGGCTGTTTTAAAGGTTGGGGCTGATAATTTAGCCTTCCTAGGCCATAAGAAGTGGAACTTCTTATTTTATTTTGTTAAAAGAAAGCAATAGAAAAAAAAAGTAGTTGTTTTTCATACATCAGATGTAATGCTGTCCATCTCTGCTTTTGCCCAGCATTGTGGTGTACACATTCACAGGACAGCTTATTAAGCCAGAATTGTGTCCACAGCTTAACACCAAAATAACAAGGCAGCTGGACTAATGACAGTGGTCTGAATGTCTTGCAAGAGACATAGGCTTAGTAACAAGGAACGCCTTTGCTGGATAGTTGAGATAGGTAACAATGACAGGAAAAGCTCTTGCCAACCCATTGCCCTTGCTGTCCCTTTTGCTGTTGCTGGAAACCTTTTGCTGTGGGTTTCAGGCTCAGCAGTGTTCTGACAAAGAGCCTGAGTGCAGCAGGTAAAGGCTGAGAATCAGTCAGCTCAGGAAGCCCGTTGGAACTTGCCCTTCTGACAGTAAACTAAGAATAGGTGGCTTTTGTGGTAAATTAAATAGAAATAGTCTAAAAATGATTGTTGGAAATAGAAGTATATTAAAATCAATTGAAAGCAGTGTAACAGTTATACAGCTTCAGGCTTTTAGCCAAAAACCGTAGGTAGGTCTTAGTCAAGATCGTTGAGTTCAGATACTGGCAAATCCAAGAAAAACATGAAAGCTTGTAAGTCTTGGGAGAAGTTCACTAATACTGAACTGTAAACAGACTTCTAAGCCAAATGGATGAAAACATATTCCATCACTCCAAAACAGAATAAATTTTTATGTAGGAGGCAGTACTTTTATGAGCTGAATGTACAGATAGGAGTGAAAACCGTAAATTTTAGAAGTGAGTAGTGGTTTGAATATTCTCAACTTGAAAAAAACAGGATACTTTCTCCTAAGTGTTTCAGTTGGATGCTGCTCAGCACTGCTGGAATCAAGACAGAAGTTTTAATACTTTTTTAAGAATCTGTTTTAAAACTCTTAGCTTTTCTTAAAGCTTTGGTTTAGTTATATCCGTTTATTCCTTATTCACTGGAAAGAGTGAAATATTCCATAATTGGTTGTATTGTTGAACTTCATTTACTGTAAACATTATTTGTTTATCATAATAACTAAATACTGATCTTTAAAAAAAAAAAAAAGTTGCTGTTTTCCTGCTGCCAAGGAACAGTGTGTAATGTGGAAAATGAGCCATAATGCACTCTTCTGGTAATATAACTGGACATACCATTTCACATGCAAATTGGCTCAAGTGCTGTCAGTTATTTTTCTCCAGATAGTACCAATCTTTCTATATCTCTTTCTCCTGCCAACAGAGGCTTCTCTGCCTGGGGGGCTCACATCCACCTGAGGAGACAATGCCAACTCTGCATGGGGACACACTGGCTTGGAGGCTTAATGTTCCTCCAACTGGACATTTTATCTTCCCTGTTCTGGATGGGATAGTGCTGAGCTGGCAGATGAGATTAAACCATGTGCTGTTTAAACCTATAGCCAGCATACTTTCTTCAGCATGTGCTTTCTGTTTCACAGTTGGAAGCAGACAAAAAGGAGAGCAACAAGTAAGGGCTGTTGGAAAAGAGAAATGTGTATATTTCTTTTGGCAAGGAAGGCACTCCACAGTGAGTGAAAAAGGAACATCGGCACTGATGACAGTGGAACTCGATGAAGAGAGAGGAGCACAGGTGAGCTTTCTAGGTGGCAGAACTGGTAAGATTTGCCTTCCCAGGTAGCCACTAATGGTAAATGGAAATTGTCTTTTTTGGCGTCCTCCCTTTCTGTAAAGGTGTTCTTGCCATTACAAATAGTCAGACCTCAGAATTACTTTTGGCGTTACTCCAACTGCCAGAGACATGTAAGCTCCTTTATGGATTGTCATTCCCAAATCTCACTTCTAAAGATTATACTTCTGAGAAAGGCTGAAGGAGGTCTTCTCTCCTTTCAGGAATATGTGAAGCACATATTCATGCCTTCAGTTCAAGTACATGTTCAGATAACAGAACTGTCTTCCTAGTGCTGAGAGGAAGCACTTTCTGCAGGCCAAGACCAAAAAATTAATTTGAAATTTTTAATTTGTTTACTCTGTAATTAGACATAAATGGCCTTGTTTTTTATAGATTCTAACAAATGCAGATGCAGCTAGTTTGAAGCCAAGAGGACAGGCTAGCTTTCTTTGTCTTTAGGCAGACTTGGGCTATACTGTGGCTTCACCATTACCAGCATCCGAGGTGGGAGGTTTAAAGTTAGTTCCTATACCTTGATCATGCTGTAATTACTTTTTTTAACAGCAGTGTAGACATGACCAGCAAGACAGGAGTTCATAGAATAGAAATGTAAATGCCCTTGTTCAAGAGCGAGTCTCTGCAACAAAGCTGATGGAGCAATTTGCCATGTCAGTGTCATACTCAAAATACAACATTTAGTGAGCAGATAACGTGCACGTTGTCACAGGAACCAGTTTTACAGCAAATTTTGAACCCATTTCAGTTCCTCAGTTACCTCTGTAATGGTTTCAAAGAACATCAGTGAAGGTGGACCAGTTCTATAAAGAGTTCAAATAATGGTTGGAGTTTAAACCAATCTAAATCAAAGTTTAGTTGGTATTCCTTATCCTCTGAAACTCTTGATTGTTGGATTCTAGCTAGAAGTTTCTTTTAATATGCAGGTCACATATGAAACCCATTGCATGCTGATATATGGTAATTTAAACAATAGTCAGCAGTTTTAAAGCAAAAGGAAAGCCATAACTATATAATTTTTAATAATCCATAGAGTCTAGTTTTTCTGAGTCTGTATACTTGCTTCATTTTTCTAATGAAAAGTGGTGCTTTCAATTTCCAGGTACAAGTGCTTCAAGGGAAAGAACCCCCATGCTTCCTGCAGTGCTTCCAAGGAGGGATGATTGTGCATGCTGGAAGAAGGGAAGAGGAAGAAGAAAATGCACAAAGTAAATTATTGTTAGTTAAGAGCTTCTGCCCCAAAATCCTTTTTTAGATATTGTGGAGGGCTTTGAATTCAGTCTCAACTACCATACCCTGTAGAAAGAGGAAATTAATGCCATGAAACTCCTAAGACAGCTTTGCAATGCTTTGTTTCAAGGTAGTCTGTTTCTTCTTTGAACATAGAAAGATTGTATTGGTGCACATATAAATTGTTCTAGTTGGTTTCTAATTAAGCTAAGTACCTGTTTGCTTTAAAATGTATTCTTTTTTACATAGTCTGGGGGGGAAAAAAGGTGTTTTTATGAGCAGTTCTTCTACTCCAAGGAAAGCTCTAAGCTTTTGTTACCCAGTCACTCCTTTTTGTAACATATTCCTTGAATGCTATAGTTGAGGTAGGAGAATTTCAATGCAAGTGTAGCTTGGACATGTTCCAGTTTGCACCTGAATGTGACCTTCTGTGCCTAAGGTGCAGAGGGGAAGAGGAGCTGATAGGAATACTGTATTTGTCTTCCTTTTCCCCCCTTATGAAACAGCAGAACTTGACTGTATTGCTCTGTTAAGCTCTTCAGCTCTCATTACTTGTACTCTTGTAGCAAGGTTTCAGAAGGCATCTTTTCTGTACTGGGGTTTCTCAAGTAGTGTTAGCCAAACCTGGTGCTTAGCTAGTTTGTTCTGTGACCATGTAGGTAATGCAGTAGGTGAAATTCATCCAGTGTGAGAACAGCTGTTCCAGAGGAGAGGGTTTGAATTTTCAATGCCATGTGACTGTGTAATGCTGCTGCACTGTTCCTGTCTGCTCCAGGTGACTGGAGGCTATATTGCGTGCGAGGAGAAGTTCCCAATGAAGGAAACTTACTTGAAGTAGCATGTCACTGCAGCAGCCTGCGCTCCCGGACATCCATGATTGTCCTCAATATAAATAAAGCTCTTATCTACCTGTGGCATGGCTGCAAAGCTCAATCTCACACCAAGGATGTAGGAAGAACAGCAGCCAATAAAATAAAAGAACAGTGAGTGTCTGACCTATATTTTGGAGATGGTTATATAGGCTATCAATTTACTTAAAATAGTCTGACTCAAAGAAAATTTGAAATAAATAAATCTGTCTTCTGAGTACAAATGCAACTTGTGCATGCTTGGTGAGGAGGACAAGCTGGTTTGGTAGAGGGGAGAAAATGTTCTGTAATCACTTTCACTGAAGGTCGAATGCTTTTATTAATAGACTCATAGAATGGTTTGAATTGGAAGGGACCTTCAAGATCACCTAGTTCCAACCCCCTTGCCAGGAGAGACACCTTCCATTAGACCAGGTTGCTCAAAGCACCTTGAAAACTTTCAGGAATGGGGCATCCACATTCTTCTACTGTACTAATTACAGTTGCAAAAAAACCCAGACACTTTCTATTTGGAGGGCTCAATATCTGAATACCAAATTAAATTACAGTTGATAAGAGGATTAGAGTCTACTCTTGTGAATAAGGATGAGGAAATTATTTTGGGAAAGCATGCAAGGAGGCCATCAGCAGTTACAAAAGCAGGTAGTGAAAATCCCTACTTGAGAGTTCACGTAAGCATCTCTTCCACTCTGGGAATGGGATCAGAAATGGTATGAGAATGGTTGTTGAAATTCCCCATCTTGTTTTTTGATAATTTTTCAAAGTGCTTGTGTTGACATGAAGTGTACAACAAGCCTAGAGGGTACTTTTGGGTTCTAATAATGCAAATGGCCAACAGGTTTGTGTTAGCTGTGTTTGGGGCAGGAACACTGGGTTCACTCTCTCTCTCTTTGTGTTTTGTAGATGCCCACTGGAGGCAGGGCTGCACAGCAGCAGCAAGGTGACAATTCATGAATGTGATGAAGGGTCAGAGCCCTTGGGATTCTGGGACGCGTTAGGAAGGAGAGATCGAAAGGCCTATGATTGCATGTTGCAAGGTAGATCTGCCTTCCTGGATTTGGCACTCACATTTGACTTTACTGGTCTATGGTATTGTAAGATTTAATGTAAAGTTTGTGAAGAACTTCTTGATAGTTGAGATGATCCCTTCAGAGAGATGCTTCCAAAAATCTACTGAGTTAAGTCATACTTTTCTAGAATGAAAGTGCTGGAAAACCAAGTGTTTCATTTTGTTCTTCCCCCTTCTGCTGCCATCTGTATTCAGGCAGCTCAGAGCAAGAGTTAACACTGTTACCAGTACACTTTGCTTCTCTTCTGAAGGGATTTAGGAGGCACTTCTGCACACATTCCCATCCAGTCTTTGCATTGAAACTGCCCACAAAGGTAGCAGGGGAGTGGATTTACCAAGTGGAAAATTTGTTAGCTAACTCTGAGTGAGCTTGCTTCAATTAAGCTGCAAAACAGCCAGTTATGAAATGGCTGATAGTAACTAGCTAGGATCAGATTCAAACTGATGGCAGCCAGCCGTTTAGCTCAACTTCTTCACAGCTGTTGCTAGTCCGCCAAGACATCTGGTTGTCTTTCCTGATTTTTCAAAAACCAGAGAATTTACAGTCACTGTAAAAGTGACTGTAAATTATGTTTTTATTTTTCACAATCATCTCTGACATTTTCTGTTGCAAATCTTCTTAAATTTTGTTCTTTTAAGATCCTGGAAAGTTTAATTTCACCCCCCGACTGTTCAGCCTCAGTAGTTCATCAGGAGAATTCTCAGCCACTGAGTATGTTTACCCTTCAAGAGACCCTGCTGTCATCAATTCCATGCCATTCTTGCAAGAGGATCTTTACACTGCCCCACAACCAGGTATATGCTTTAAAATACTTAAGTAACAGGAAAACAGATAACTGTATCCTGCAGCAGACAGTGCTTCAGTAGCTGTAAGCACTTTTAACTTGATTTATTGCAGGAAAATGTGTGCACGTGATGCTTATACAGCATTAAGAAATAACTAATTTTTCCCTTACAAAGATGCTGAGAACTAATCGAATGTATATGTATCCTAAAAGCTTGCTGTAGAAATACATTGTTTATGTCAGATAATCAGAGTCCATCTGAGGTTTAGCTGGATGATTAACAAAAGGGATTGGTAAACTGTGAAAGGATCCTGTTGTCATGCTGACAAGCATGTGAGACTGGGGTTGTTTAGAGGATTATAAGAACTAATAAGTGGCTGATGATGGGTTTGTTATTTTCTGACTCCTTAGCACTGTTCCTTGTTGACAATCACCATGAAGTGTACCTGTGGCAAGGCTGGTGGCCTGTGGAAAACAAAATCACTGGATCAGCTCGAATCAGGTGGGCTACAGACAGGAAATGCGCCATGGAGACAGTGCTCCAGTACTGCAAAGGTAACAGATTGCTGTGCCTGACTGCTTTGAGAGTGTCATACCTTTACATGCCTTGCCGTCTTGAGCTGAAAGGTGCTCCCCCTATTTTATCAATAAACATCAGCTTATTTGAAGATACATTCTCAACTCTTTCTTAGCAAAGAATTTGCCTAGTAATAGCATTGTTCCCAAATTGCCAAGATACTTTGCTGACTTAATTCTCAGAGGAAAGGTTTTATTTTTTTTCTGTGCCCCTAGTGGAGGAGAATAGCTCAGACATCAGATCTCTAAAAGTGAATACTGAGAACACAGCCTCGTAAACCTGAATGCTTTCTGTATAGCTCCTCTTAAATTTCATAAGCTTCTGTGTATCAAAAAGACTGAATGAAGATACTGTTGGCTGATGTAACTGGGTGTTGATTTAGTGGGAGAGGTGGAAAGACTTTGAAAATCAAGAGCAAGTCTCACATGGAAACTGGTGGCTATTGGAAATTCCGGAGGACAGAGCCTCAGCTCTGTCCTCATTTCTGCAAGATAGTTGTTGCCACTCAGTGTGCAGTGATTCAAGCTGCATTTGATGATCATGTAAGAGTACAGTGCCTAGAGATTATTTTCTGCACTAGTAGAGGTTCTTTGAGACACCATAATGCTTGCCTTCTCACTTCATCTACTATTATGTGAGGCTGAGAACAGTCCTTGCATCTTCTGACAGAAGATGAATAAAGAAAGGTGCGAAGTTACCATGCAGGAGAGAGGGCATAAATAACAGCCTTGTTCGTTAATTCAGAGCAGTTTCCCACTGTGAACAAGTCGCTGGGCTTAATTGGTGCAAACTGTGTCCTCTTGCAAGGAAATCCTAATTGCTTATAGACCTTGAGACCTCATTATGCCACTGATTTCTTCTGTAGCAAATAAACTTCATAACTTGTGACACAGTGAATGGTAATGCATTGTCTCCCATGGACATTTGTATATTTGAAGAGGGAAAGTGATATCCTGGTTGGATTCCATCCTTATGCCGATAAGCCAGTCTTTGCAATGTTTAGGTCAAATAGGAGTAACAACAAGTGTTGTGTTTCAGTTGTCTTGTGTCACTGAGTGGAGTTGGTAACACCTGGCAGGAGACAGCTGAAAACCCGTACTCCAGACATTGAAATGTGACCTTTACTGGACTGCATTATGGCTCAGTGTGGTTCATCAGGTGTCTCTGGCACTGCCCTGCAAAACAGCAGCATTTGTTTAGGAATGGGGGGCTAAAGACAGGGCAGTTATTGGAAGAGTCTTTGGCTTTGACTGCAGAATTCCTAAAGAAGAGGCCAGTTGCTTGTTCACCACCACCCCCAGTTTTTGCAAGTCAAAGATTCATTTCTTTGAAGCCATGTCACACAGCGTGCTTCACAGCAGCAGTGAAGGTCAGCACAGAGGAACAGAGTCCCATGCAATGAAGTGCCCAGAGCTGCTCAGCAGGCTAGGGAGAGATGAAGGTAAGATCCCAGTCTCATGCACTCCCTGATGCAGTGCTATAATCTTCTGGTAATGAAAGTCATGTTTTCTGGTCCCAGCCAGAGATTGAATCAGATGCACATGCTGAGGTTTGGATACTTTTCCAGATTTCTTGAACTTTGAGTTTGATGATGGGAAAAGGGATTAATGCCTTCTGCACTAGATTGAATTTGCTGCATTCAAGTTTTATGCACAGTGGGAAGTTCTTCAGTGATTCTTCAGGGGTCTGAAGTTTAACTCGTGTATCATAGGACAAGTTATTTTGCTGGGTGCTCACTTTGCAGCACTTGTGGGTTTTAATTTCTTTACCATGGGTATTTCTCAAGAGTTTCAGGCTGTGTGGTAGGATAGATACAGAACAAGTTTGTTACTGTTAAAAGACCAATTCTGCTCATACTATTTCTATGCTAAAGATGATGCACACTTCTGTAGCAGTTTTTTTCCATTCAAACTATGCTGTTCTGGTGGTGTGTTGCTTTCATGATCTGGAATTTTGTCAAGCACTTCAAAATTTCACTGCATCAAGCTGTCAGGGTTGTCTAGCTCTTATGTGGTCTTACTTATCAAGGTGTAGAAATTTAATTTCAGGAGTTATTAAGGCTGCTGTAATTATTTTGACTACCAGAATGTAGTTGAGTGATCAGAAGCATTAAAATAATTTTTTCTTATTTTTCCTCTCCATTTCTTTCCTCATCTATGTCCCCCTTTTCCTGCCCCTCCCCTTTTTCTTTTCCTGGCTTGCAGTGTTTGACTACATGATGGCATGAAAGGGACTGATTAGCAGCTCTGGATATCCCTTGAATATATGTATCAGTTTCCCTTGTGCATAAATCTCCTTTAACTTGTCAAAATATCTTGAAATTTTTTCTGTAGTTTTATTTGCTAAATCAGCAGTCTGGAGAGTCAAGCTCCAGATTGCCAGGAGAGGGAAGAATCTGGTTTGCCCTTCAGTGATACTTACTGAGGAGATCAGCTTGTGCTGAGGACAGAATTCATGGAATGAAAATATTTCTCCACTTATATATAAATTCATCTTACCTATACTGGAACATTGCAAACACCACTCTCTTTTTATTCTTGGCTGAATTATTGAGAGCAGCACAACTAGAACAGATTCACATGGTTTTTTAAATGCACATATTTTTAAGTATTTTTTTAATAGTTCATGGTAGAATGAACAAATAAACCACAGTGAAAATATGTGAAAGAGAAGGTTTAAAATCAAGTACTCAAATGATAAATCCTCTGTCTAAATTCTAATTCACATTCTAATACATTTGTTAGACTGCTCCACAGAGCTTTTACCTCTAATATGCAGTTTCATATGAACATATTCTCTCAACATCTGAGGTAAGGCCAAACCTGTAGCATTCAGATTTTGCAAACCTAAAGGAACTCCCACGTCCAACCAGACCCTCTGTTTGCATTCAGCAAAGGTGTTGCATGAGTTCCCTAGGGTGCTCCTTAGCAATGGGGAGGAGCTGTGTTCTTTTAGACCCTCCTGCCCGACAGCCCACAGGCATCAAGGGCAGGTAGGGACTACAGTAAAAACCAGGGCCTTCTGCAATGGAGGAAGTCTTAGGGCGTTAAAGATGCTCTGAGACTGAATGTAAGGAATAACAGAATTTTTTAATAAGCAGTTCTTACAGAAGCTACAGCTCTCAGAAGCGAGGTCATGTCATGTTACTCTGTTACTTTCACCTGTGAGCTTTGCACCATCTTCGGCTTTTCCATTGCCCATCTGGAAAAAAGATTTGTTTAGACTGAGTTGTTTGAATCTGAGTAAGATGAAGGTCAAATATATTTTTTGAATTATAGTTTCTCTCAGTCCCTGGCTGCCTGTCTACCTCTTTTCAATAATACTTGGAGTTTATCAGGGCTTTCGAATCCCTGGGGAATGAAATCATTCCCTTTGTTCACTAGGACGTGGCATCACTGCTGGGCAGGGTTATGTCCATGTCCTGCTACTGTGTGCACAAATACATGTTTTAAAGAAGCAGGACTCTCTTGGAAAATCATCAGTAAATACTATCCAGCTATTGCAATACCTCTGTTAACTTTCAGATCCAATTCCTTTGAATTCATAATAACAAAATTATTGTGTTACACTTCAGTATCCCAAGAACAGTTTAAACATTCTCACTTAAGCCTCCAAGCTTAAGCTTTGTCGGCTGCTGGCAGGACACTTCTGCTGAGCATGCCAGAAGGTTTCATTTACCTGAATTTGGCTGATTTCAGACCATTACACTCTGCTTACTCTATTCAAACACTGTTTTTGTAAGACAAGAAAGGCACTGGGTTAGGAGTAGCTTTTGGAGATTTTCAGCATACATGTTTTGATCTTTGTGGTGAGATACAGTAAACTGCAGGTCTAAGAATACTGAAGAACATGTTAGAAGGTCCCATGCTAATTTTCAAGAAAAAAAAACCTGTTGAAATTTATTCTTACTGCCTTAAATTACTTCAGCTTTTCAGGAAAGAATTAAACATTCTAAGGAGGTAGCTTTGGATAGTGGGTTGCATTGCAAAATATGGTACCATTTGTAATTTCTCATTTATCCTTTTTTTTCTTTTTTTTTGGATTTTGACTGTTTTTAGGAAAAAATGTAAAGAAGCCCCCAAAATCCTATCTAATTCATGCTGGCCTAGAGCCTCTGACGTTCACTAATATGTTCCCAAGTTGGGAACACAGGGAAGACATCGCGGAGATCACAGAAATGGTAAATCTTTTCATTGCACTGGCTGTTTCCTATTGCTAGTAACTGTGTCTTATGTTGTCAGTAACATTTGTTTGTGCTGTTTATGACAGCTTGTTTGTGCTGTCAAGCCCCCCAAGATCCAGAGAATGAACTTAGAAAGCACAGTTCAGGAGTCTGCGCAGGAAAAAAAAACAACAACATAGCTGAAGTCTGACTGGGAGCATGAATATCAGAGGCATTCCTTGTTGCTTTTTCATGTAACTTTTCATATTCTCTTTTTGTTAAAAACAGGAAGAAAGTGTTACCTGAATCATCTCTTAGAAAGAGATGTGCTAGAGTTTAGCAGAACAGCTGTTTCAATCATGCAACAACATGCAGTTCTGGTCTGTCCACTAGATTTAAAGTGCAGGGGAGCAAAACACCCTGCAAAGGAGCAGCTGGCTCTAAAGGCTCCAGTACTGACTTCCTCACCTGGGATGTAGAGTCACAGCCAAATTACGTGTGGCTGCTTTAAAAGCTTCCAGTCAAGAGGCATCTCAAGGCAAATGACATTTTCTGTTTTGTAAGTCTTCTGCAGCCATCTTTAGTGCAAAACACTGGCTTCATGACTAAACGCAGATTTCAGCCTCAAACTGAGTACAGGACATCCTTCTGCTAAGTGCAGACGTGTTTTTAGCTGTGAAATTGTTGTAGGGCAGGGCTTTTGGCCTCTGTGCACAGCTCTGTGCTCCATGGCCCAGGCAGAGCAGGTTATCCCATGCTATCTGCAGGATTCCATGAGCACAGTTGGTGGTTTCAGCATTGTGATCCTGTTCTCCATTTTCCTTTTCTCTTCCAGGATGCGGACGTTTCTAATCAGATAATACTTGTAGAGGATGTGCTAGCCAAGCTGTGTAAAACCGTGTATCCATTAGCAGATCTTTTAGCTAGGCCTCTGCCTGAGGGAGTTGATCCACTGAAGCTTGAAATTTATCTTTCAGATGAGGACTTTGAGGTAAGAAGAGAATAGGTGCATTGTTACTCTCTGCATCTGTGTCTAACCATGCAGTAAAGCCATTTGCCGGTTATGCTACTTAAAAGTGGTTTTGCTAATGGCATATCCTCTTGTTTTAAATGCAGGTTGCATTAGAGATGACAAGAGAGGAGTACAATGCACTGCCATCTTGGAAGCAGGTTAACCTGAAGAAGGCAAAAGGACTTTTCTAAGCTGTGTTTATGGGAGTGAGCACTAAAGGGATGTCCGTTCTCACTTTCTATGTCCTTTAGAAGAATTGTACCCTATATTTACAGAACAAATAGAAATAATCTGAAGTTATTAGTGACTACCTATCTGGAGGTGTGTAATATTATAAAAGGCCAAGAGAACTCTTTGAAAATGGAATTCAGTTTTGACTTTTAAAGGCAACATGTTTAAGCTCGGCTCTCCTATGCACTTAAACAGTAGTTTCTTGAACTACTGCTTCAGGTGTCCTTTGGCTATATACAATACTTGCCATTTTTGTTTTTAAAGAAGTTCTCTTTGTAAAGTGTTATTTTGTTAGTTTGTGGATTACAAAGAATTTATATTTATATAAACACATAGAACAAGTATGTATTTAACAATGCAATATATATTCACTTTCGAGACTTTCATGTCAAAACTACAGAAAAGTAGCTGGATGGCAGTTGCTTGTACTGAATTAGCTATACCACCAATATGTATCTCCTACGCATTCTGAAAAGTTTCTCTTTGCAATAGTTTAAGAATTGTTCTCAGTGCTGCTTCAGGTGCTAAACCGAACAAAGCGTTTGTATTTATAGCATGGATTTCTTGAGAAACTATGCGAATCAACCTTTATACTTTATTATCCAAAAATGTATAGTGCCTTGTTTTTTGTGTACAGTTTATATACAAAAAAAAAAGATTGGTCTGCATTTTGAAGATGGCTTAGAACAGTCTCCCATGTTACTTTTATAATAGTAGAAATAAAAACATCTCAGTTTCTAATACTTGTTGTAAACATTAAAAATGTCTTTTGTGATATAAGAACTGAAAGTAAAAGCTTCTGAATAAACTCCTAGCGATGCTCTGGCTTGTCATTATCTTGTACTGCTAAGTAATTGGAACCTTCCATAACATGGTATTTTCTCAAAATATTTTAACTTTAGATGTCTGCAGGTATTGTACAGAGTTATAATTTGAGAAGCAGATAATGTAGAAAATAATCAAGGTATGAGATAAAATTATGTTGGGCAACACTTTAATGCTGAATGTTGGAACAGTCACACAACTCCTGTATCTTTTGGGTTTCCCTGTTTTATATATGAAACCAAAATTGTTATGCTGATTTTCAAACTTTGAAAAAATCTTTTCAACCTTTGTGCAATTGGGAGTAAAACTTGAGCTGCAAATGAACATTGTGTCCATTCTTTCAATAAGCACTAAAGTCAAAATCATTTTCATTCAGCTAATTACGACATTGAATAGAATCATCAAATCATCAAATATTTGCTATTGTTTGAAATGGTTTTTTAGGCATTTGAAATTTCTATAACAAGTTGTGTGGTTCCCCTCTGGTAGATTAGTGGGTTTCACATTTTCATTCTTGCCAGCATAAGTTTCCTTCTGCCCCATAGCTGTTCAGAGCTGCTCCTGGCCTGCAGAGGTGCTGTTGCTGCTCTTATCATTCTCCTAGGCCCAAGGAATTGAAGTAAGACCTTTGAACGTGTGAGGTCCAGATTTCCTCAAGATCTGCAGGAAGTATTGCTCCACAGTTAATCTTGCTTTGACAGATGGGTTAATAAGTTGTAAGCAAGCCTTATAAGGAAATTAATTAAAAACTTAGAAATAAAAAACTTAGAAATACACAAGTACAATTCCCCTGACCTATTACAGGTGAATTTTCAGCACTGGAATATTTCCTTTCATGTATGTGGTTTCTGTCAAGAACTGAAATGAAATAACCCAAGAAAATCACAGCAACAGTATTCAGATGCTTCTTACACAGCCTCCAGCAAAAAGGTGTTTAGATGCCAGTTCCTCAGAGGTCCTCATCTGCCTTCTGCACGGGATACACTATTAGTTTGAAAATGCAGGTCTTTATAGTGACAAGTTTATTTTTCAAGCACTGAGAGGTTTCCAAAGTCACTGCTGTATTCGTCTAAAAGTATTTTTGCACCCATATATTTTCCTCTTTCACCTTCTCTGGTGATAAAATCAAGCAGGAATTAGGTTTTGATTATTCATGTTCAGTCTGTTCCATGGGGGTAGCAGGTTTCTCTGTTTTGATTTTTCTACTCAACAGACAACAACTGATTTGCATAGCATGATTGACCTTGTTTTTCCCTCTGGCAGGGTAGTATCATTTGCTTTTGTGTTTTGAAAACACCATCAGTCCTTCAAGTGCTGCTGAAGGGCAACATTCACCCACCTTTAAAGCCTTTAGAATCTCAGCTAAAAGGCAAGATGAGCCAGCATGGGACCCACAGGCAGTGAAACAATTCACTGTTGTCAGTTCCTGTAAATTTTACACAATTTGGTATCTAATGTCCCAGTTCCAGGAACCACTACACAAAACCCAACTTTTTACTCAGGTGCTTTGCTCATAACTTTGCCCAGGGAAGCTTCAAGGTTTTGCAGAAAATATTTTATTATCCATAATATACTTGTTACTTATCAAAATGCTTTTCTGAAATGTGAAGCTGGCAACAGAAAGCAAGTCAGTGTAAGGACTCAGACAGAACTAATTTCCTGCTACCTTTCCACTCCACTATGGGGATGCCATTTATGGTTGGAAATTAGAATCACAGAATATGCCGAGTTAGAAGGGACCCACGAGGATCATGGTGTCCAACTCCTGGCCCTGCACAGGACTATCCCCAAGAGTCACACCGTGTGCCTGAGAGCATTGTCCAAACGCTTCTTGAGCTCTGTCAGGCTTGGTGCTGTGACCACTTCTCTGGGGAGCCTGTTCCAGTGCCCAACCACCCTCTGGGTGAAAAACCTTTTTCTGATATCCAACCTAAACCTCCCCTGGCACAGCTTCAGGCCATTCCCTTGGGTTCTGTTACTGTTCACCACAGGAAAGGCCATTAAAATCTTCTCGAACTGTGTTTACACCCCTGCACCGGAAACGGAGCTGAAACAGATCTTGTCTGGGTAGGGGGAGTGGGTTAGTTTGTTTGCTTGCATGGGTTACCTGGTGTTATCTCCTTGTTTCAAATAGACCCCTAAGAACACTATGTCTAGGGTGAACTTGAAGGCAAAGTTTCTGGTGTAGGGAGTCTGTGCATGAAAAAGGCAGTTCTATCGACCCCACAGCTTCCAGGCCTTGAGCCATGATTTTTATCTCCTATAGTTTTGAACTGCCCCATCCTTACCCTTAAAAATGCAGTTCTTTGACTGCACAATCATTCCAGCACAAATAAGGATTTTTTTTAGCAGTGAAATGGGCTGGAAACATGGATACATCAGTATGCCCCAAAACAGCAATTAAAACATTATGTCTGAAAAATCTGCTGCCTGTATGATTCAGCCAGAAGAGGAGGGAAACTGGGAGGTGGGTAAAAGGAAAAAAACCTAATCTTTAATTGGTTGGGAGAGTTTGTTTCTGTCTATCACCATCCCACCTGTCTCCCAAACAGATACTTGGCTGAGGAGGAGTTGTGGACCCACATGCACAACTGGTGAAAGCTGATTCTGAGCTTCTCTCAAAGCCTGTGGTGATTTCACGGATAGGGCAGTGGCAGGTTGGTGCAGTGAGTCCAAGTGTTTCACGGCCCACTGGCGTAGAGCATTAACCCTGCTTGACTGCAGTGGCAGCAAGAACAATTTGACCAGTCTCTGCTACTAACTCCCAGTCTTTGTTTCCATTTTGAATTGAGTAGTAGATGAGGAGAAATAGCTTAAGTATTGATATACTCCAAAGTGCCTGCTTTCCACTGAGGCCCCAGTTGACCTGATGCACTCTCCCAGTATGATGCTGGCAGCCAACAGCTGATGCTGCAGGGAATTCCCTTTTGGGCACCGGGTGAGGATCGTGCTCAGCCAGGCTGTACTGGCTCTGGGGACACATGGTCCCCTTTGCTTCTCACAGGGAGAATCATGGGGTTAATCATACAAGCATGACACGCTGCCACTGAAAGAACACTTTTAACCTTCCTCCTGAGATTGAATTTGTGAATTGATCTCCA
This sequence comes from Manacus vitellinus, assembly GCF_001715985.3. NCBI lineage: Eukaryota > Metazoa > Chordata > Aves > Passeriformes > Pipridae > Manacus > Manacus vitellinus. The sequence goes on from NW_021940535.1 coordinate 40,880,658, forward strand.
ATGGTGATGAAGGAGTTTGGAGTGCAGTGCTTGAAAGGCCAGGTTTGTTCTCCCTTCTCTGCTCTCATATTTATATGCCCTGTAGGATTAATGCTGATTCTGTGTTGTTTTCATGCAATTTGATCATAGAGTAAGAGGAGCAACTGGAAGAACAGATAACTGTGAGTAACTCACAGCTAACAGTAATACCTGCTGCTATGCAGGTGAGAGAGTAGCTAAAACAGCCCAAAGAACAGCCTGAAGAGTCAGTGCAGTTTCCTCACTCATGCTAGCTCTGTGGGTAAGTTTTGTTGAAACCTGTGACTGTGAGGTAGTGCTGTCGCAGTGTTAGCTTTTCTCTGTCTAAACAACTATCCCGGTCCTATAATAATAATAATACCAAAAAAAAGCCATCTAAAATAATGATATTTTTCCCTTCATGTTAAGCCTTAGCATGTGTGCTGTACTGGTATCTTGCTTGCAGTATTTTTCTGGGCTCTGACTTCTGAATTTGGAGATGAACAAGTGCAAAACCTCTCTACAGACAGAGACACGGTCCAAATACACGAGTGGTAAGTATGACCAATCCCAGAACAAAAAGGATGAAGCAGCAGCTCTTCCTGCCAGCAGGCAGGAGGGCAATCCCAAGGACCATGCTGGTCAGCTGCAGCCCTACCTGTGAGAGAATGGGCTGCTCACAAATGTGGTACCTGTCCAAAGGGTGATAACTTCTCCTCTTCAAAAACAGTGTCTCTGTTTAACAAAGATGCTGGCTGCAAAGCAGTCACTTGCTCTGTGACTCACAGGTGGTCTTAAACTCTCTGTTTGGCAGCCCCAAGATCTGGTCTGTATCAAGAATATTTCACGTGGGATTTTCCGGTTTGTGAGACTCAGCGGTAGATGTGGGGAATACACAGCCATATGGGAGCATTTCACCAGCCATGCAGCTGGCAGCCCTCTCTCATGGGGAGAACAGGCCTCTTCCATGTTTCTCTGTGCTCTGAGGTTACCAAGAGCAGTGTGGGCTGGGAGCCAGTCATGTGGAAACTATTCCAAAAACTGGAGAGCCACTGAAGGAGCAACCCCAACCAGCCTGTAACGCTGCATGCTCTGGAGATGAAGCTAAGTAAATCATCATCTGTGATTGTGCTTCTCCTGAAGTGTAGCCTATTTCAGAGGAATGGTGAAAAAGAGGGAGTGCCATATGCTGTACGCACCATCATCTTTCCTGAAGCTGGGCTACTTTGCCTTTGAATTCTCCCTGCCCTTTATTCTTTAGGGAATTGGTGCAATGTGCCCAGGAGCCAAGGCAGTAGGCCATGAGATCTGCAGCAGGGACTGCATCTTCACATTTTCATGTCAAATCTTGTGCTCTCCACAAGGATGTACAACCCAAGGGGCAAAGATGGGCCTATTCTATTTCTACGGCCATAGTTATATAAGGGCAGCCCCATGACAAGGTCCACATACAGTCCTGATCCACTGACAGTTGTGCTCTTGGCAACAGAGTACCACTTTTATAAAGCTTTGTAAATCACTCCTGCTCATGTAGCCCTTGAACTAGCACAGAATATATTCTCACAGCAAGACCAGACTCTGGGCAAATTTCTTACATTCTGTTGCTAAAAGATATATTTATGTAAAAGAAACAGCTTCATTTTCTGCTCTCTCATTGCAGTAAGGAACTGGGGTATGTGAAGAAAGCTTTCCTTTATCTATTCAGTTGTGGAGATTCACAGTAAAAGCTACTGATGGTGAACCTGGGGTCCCTGGCTCTGCTGCACCTGTCTGCATGCACACAGTCCGGGCCCTGCGCTGGCAAACCCTTGCAGTCGTGCTTTTCTAGATGTTTGTCTCTACCAATCCAACGAAGCTGAAAGGGGCCTTGAGGGACTGCTAAAAATGTTACCTAAACCACCCCAAACTGTGCTAACCCCTACATTCATTTTTCAGTGGCAATTGCTCGGTAACACTTGTGCTTGGTACTTGTGCTTGGTAACAGAACACTGACATTTAATTCCTTTAATTCAGAAATGTGCTGTATAAACTGGTAACTGTTTGCATGTGTGGCTTTTAATTTTCTTTATGCAGCCAGTAAACATATCATAGCCTCAATATGATCGCTACTCTATGTCGTGGTGATTGGCTGTGAAGAAAGGCATCTGCTTCCTAGGTCCCAAAATTGGATGCTGTATATAATAACGTTGTTGAAGTGGTAACACTTTATTATTAGTGCCTCTGTTAGTTCACTCAATACTTTATAAAGTGCTCACAACTTACAGACAGAAGAGTAATTGATTTGGCTTGGTTTATCTACAGGGGTCCAGGCAGTATTTTATCATTTCACTTCTAAAGTTGTTTTTGAACTTTGGTCATTTATGTAAGTAGTAAAATCTCTGCTGGTTCTAATGCTTGTTTTTTCCCCAACTCTGACTGCTACCCTCATTTCACTGAAGTCTTACAACTTAAATACGTGCGTGTTTTTTTAAACAATTCTAACTTCTGTATTTGAGGAATATGATTGATGGTGCCTTGCTGCACAGTTGTAGAGGGTGTATTCCCTTACACACCACACTCCCCACCCCACCCCCAGTTCTCTTCAAGTGGTTTGTTAGTGACCTGGGAAATATGATTTTCTATTTCAAAAAAGATTTTCAGAATTTGGCTGCAAACCAGAAGCAGAACCATTCTGCACCATACCACACCACACCAGTGGAACAAATACTAAGAAAGGCTGAACATTTCACAAAAGGAAAACTACCAGAAACAGTCTGAGGTTTTAACTTTCTCCAGAAGCCTCTGGCTTACTCAGTATCAAAATTCCCAGCAAAACAGACTTAATTTTTGCAATGCTTTTTGTTTTAGATAGAGTCGTGCATTCTGCCAACACATGACTGCTGGATGAGCAGCCTTGCAAGACAGACTCTGCAGTAACAGATGCAGCACTGAGGGCTGGAACTAACATGAAGCATAGAAGGACTGACCAAAATTACAGAGAGCGTCAACATGAATGAATTTTGAGAGCCCTGCATCTGAGCAACAGATGGACAAGTTGGAGTCCCTCAGGAATGACCTGTGAAAACGAGACCCTCTGGAATCACCACTGGTCTTGGTACCAGTTTGGACAGACACCACAGTAGCAGATCCACAGTTTGCACTTAAAATATGTGTAGAGACTCCATAAGGTGAGGTTTATGAGAAGCCCGTATTGGTTGGACAAATAAGATACCACCTGCCCCAACACACCTCATTTGTTAATGTTCATACACCATAAAACCAAGTGCTAGAAGAGTATGTGTTTTTGTATTTTGAGTATCTTACCACATTTGCCTCATTTCTGATGAACCAGAACAGGCAGCGGTCTGTGAGAGCCTGGTAGCCATATATTTGCTTAGAGGTTTTAGTTTTATCTCTAGAATGAGATGGTCCTTATCAGACACAACCGAGTGTGGAAGTGGAGCTTCTGGAAGCACACGCGTGTGCAGCCTCCTCGCTCTGTCACGGGAGGGATCTAACCCTAACCCTATACCAAACCTTCCCTATTTTAGCCAAACTCATCGAGTTAGAAAACCCTTAAAGCAGCGTTTTCCAAAGAAGAGGGCTGAGCCGTGCATGGGAAGGCAGACAGAGCCCAGGAAAAGCTGACTGAGGATGTGTGCTAATAAGAAAACGGTCCTGGGTAGATGGGGTATGATTGAGCCTTCTTGAGAGGGAAGAGACGAGGAAAAACCACTGGAAAAACGTCGGCACAGAGGGATTAAATGGGGAAAAGTCACGGCTACAGGAGAACGCACCTGCGGGCCGGGGAGGGCGGGAGCGCGGCTGCCCAGCCGGGCCCTCGCAGTGCCTCCAAGTCCTCGTGTCTGTGCCGAGTTCGCTGCCGCTGCCCGGCGCCTCAGGCCGGGCTGCCTATGGCCGCCGGCCAGGGGAGCCTCCGGGGCCTCTCGGCAGCTCCTCAGCCCCACCTCGGCGCCCGCTCCATCCCTCCTTCCCTCCTTCCCTCCCGCGGCCGCACTGTGGGGACGGGCCATGGCGCCCTCGGGGCAGGGGGCCGCCGTCCGCCGCGCCCGCGGAGCGCGCCCGAGGCGGGGCCGGGCAGGCCTCGCTCCGCCGTGCCCGGGGAAAGCCGGCTCCGTCCGCCCCACGGGGGCTCGGATCGGTTTGGTGTGCATCTCCTCACAAGGCGGTGAGAGAGTGCCGGAAGGTGTTACGGTGCTGCCGGCTGCCACTGCCTTTCCAAAGGATACTCCTCCATCCCAGCTCATGGCTGCGGGCACTGGGCTCCGTGCCTGGCACCCCAGTCCGGCGGGGTTGCAGAGGAGTCCCACAGCCCGGCACAGGCCGCGTGTGCCCCTGGCGCTCCACCATGAAGGGCCATTGCCCCGCTACACAAGCCCCCTCACCTTCTGGCGAGGCTGCCTTTAGCAGCCGCATTTCCCCCCCTGACATCCCACCGGGGTTTCAGGCCTGTCCTGACCCCTCTCCCTGTGCAGGCAGCAGTGATCCCAGCCTGGGAACAGGAGCTGTGGTTGGAATGAACCACAATCCTCCATCCAGAAGCACATGGAAAGGGAAAAACTACTTTGGCCATGAGAACTGAAGTGGTCCCTTGGGGACCATGGCCCCGGGCACAGAGGAGAGGGAGAGGACTGACTCCCTGCTGATGCTGGCACTTCAGCAGGGGCAGTTTTGAGGCTGAACATTTTCACTGACAGCTGAGTATCTGGTAGCCTGTCTAAGCAAGCCTGAGTGCTGAGGTCCTGTTTCACGTGGCAGCTCTGGGAATGACTTCCTGGCAGACACGGGGGTTTTTCGCATTCCCTGCTCCGGAATAAGTGTGGGGCCACCTTTTCCCTCTCCCTTAGGACCCAGTAGTTTGGGCCAGCCTGGCTGCAGTTGTGCACGGAGCACATGTCAAATGCCAAGTGCCAGGGAGTTTGTGATGGCTGCGTCTCAGTGGGTATGGGTAAGGTAGATCTACACCGCCCTCCTCCAGCCCCATCAGCACACACACGTCTAGTGGCTCTTTCTTCCCTACTCCACCAAAGTAATTGGCACGTTGACTAGAAGAAGTGGCTCGCAGCTGGCACGAATCAGCCGCGGCTCGCTGGCGCCAGCCGCTTCACTTTGAATTCGCTCGCTTGCTGTCGCCTCTTCCTTCCCCCCTTTCTTCCCAGAGCCACACAAAGAGCTGGCAGGGCCACTCGCCAACTCGGCGGGCACTGCTCACCTTGCCAAGCAGGGCCCTCTTCGTGCCCCCTCCCTGCCGCCCCCCCAGCTGCTTCACCCCCACTACCATTGTGTTCACTTGCCTTTGAAATTGGCAGGAGACATCAGCCGTGCTCAGATGATGAAAAGAGAGGAGAAGCACCTGCTCATGTTTGGAGCTTGGGTTTAAAGAAGTGCTTGGACTGAATACATACACCCTTATTTGTGTGCTTGGGGGCAGAAGAGCTGGAGAGGGACTTTATTCTGCTGCTGAAATATTCAGCCAGGTCACAGTGCGGCAGTTTGCAGAGAAACCACCTCTTCCACCCCCTCAACCCTCCTCCACAACTAATTTTTTAAATCACTTTATGTGCTGAATACTGAAGTGTTTTTTATCTTACAACAGGAACACTGTTTGGACAGGCTGAATGGACTAACCAACAGCAGTCTTCTTGCCCCTTTACACAGTGACAGTGTGTGTTGTCACCTTCATACATCATGTCTTTTGAAAGCATTTTGGTACCACACAATTTCAACTTGTAAGATGCATTTGAATGCCCAGGAGGAGACAGACAGTCTCTAACATCAAGTGAGAAGTGAAGGACATTTTTCCAGGGCATGGGAACTAACAGAGTGAGGGTGATGGAGTCATGGAGTATTGTGGGCAGTTTGCTCACTTCCAAAGCATAGATCCAAATGGATGACCAAAACCAGCTTGGATTTTCTTCTCTCACTTGCTATGACTTTTTCATGGGGTTTATTACTTTATATGTAGAAAGGGGAGGGAGGTGGGTCTAGCACATTTTCCCTGAAGCAAAGTACTGGTTATGAGCCCTGTACACCCCAAACCAGGCAGCAGCCCAGGGCTGCCCATACACAGAGAGTTGGTAACAAGACGAGGTGCAGCCTGGTGTCCCACAGACGTAGCAGTGGGTCTGACAGCAGTACTGATGTGTTCACCTGGCAGTTCATTCAGCCACTGCACCTGAGCTAATAAGCTCTGGATTTGTTAGCTTGGGCACAGCATTGCACTGACATCAGGGTACCTGCACTGGTTCCCAGCCCACCAACTGGGATGCCTCTGGGCTGTTTTCCCTGATTCTGGTGCTGGGTAAGCACAGGCAATTTGAAAGCCAGGAGCTACGTCATTCAAAGTCCCCCTTTCTCACTTTCTGTAGCACTTACTAAAACTGAAGCCCTCGTAGATCCTCAGCCTTTGCTCCTGCCTCCATCTCAAGAGGAGATGGCCAGGAACTGACAAAATAAGGGAAGGCATGGAAGCAGCTATAAATGGCTTTGTCACTGTGACCACTGCAGTGCCCTGCCTGCCCACGCTTCCTTTTATCCATATTCAGCCATCAGATTGCAGAGCATCTTGCACCTGAATCTACTTCATGGCTCCACACAGGGGCTAAGGTGAGGTTTGGGGAAGCAATCACCACGACTCAGATCTATAGTCAGCAGAGCTCTACTTGTTTCAGCTGCTGGATTCCATGATGAAAGTCACCTCATTCAAAAGGAGGCAGGCATATCATCAAGTGGATTGTATCCAAAAGGTTTTTCCCTCACCCCACTGACTGTAAAGTAGCCCGGGGTGTATGGCTGCACTATCCAGTGAGGGGAGAGGAATCTCACCATTGGAATCTAGAAGCATTTAAGTTTTCTCTGTAACCCAGGGCTCTGCACAGCATGTCTGCCCTGAACCCTTACCATTGCATTGGGACTCCTCAGATTCCTGCCTAGAGCTGTGCAGGAGCTCAGGGTCCTCCTCCCCTCTCTGAGGGACCCCAAGGCACAGGGGTCTCTGCACAAGACACACCACACCTGGCTGCGATTAGGCTGGCAGAGGCAGCACAAGCTTGTATTTGCCCCATAACACTGTAATTGGAAATGTGGAGAGACTTGGGGTTGATGTCTGGCCTGAGGGGCTACAGAGTCCTTACCTTCCAGATGATCTCCCTGATCATCTGATGTCAGTCTGGAGGGGCAGGGGGAGAGAAGTGGGGGAAGTTGGGCAAACGACTACTGTGTCATCTACCAGGCACTTCAGTGCTGGGTATTGAGGTTCTGGAGGTCACGTAACATCGGCTGCTCCATGGGGCTGGCCCTGCTTGCCTGGGTATCAGGCAGCTGGGTACCACGAATGCTGCATGGGTTGAGTCTGACTTAGTAAATACGGTTTGCAGAATTGTGTGCAGTCTGGTGAAACCTAAGCCATTTCCTGCTAAAGAGCCTTTTTTCAAAAAGCTGGATCAGTGAAGTTAGGAACACTCACATCAGCAGACATGATGCCTCAGTCATTGAGCAGGAAAAAGCCCTGAGGAATTGAAAAGTGCAATGATGAAAGGCCACGAACAGCTGCTGAAAGTGTTCATGAACCACGAGTAACTTAACATAAAGAACTGAAACAGAAATAAAGCCTGGTTTGATTAAATGGTTGGATTCAGGAAAGCAAGTCACATCCTGGAAAGCAGCTTATGTAGGTGTGTGATGATTCAGGCTATTTCTGGAGAGGGAAAATATGCAACACCTTGCTGCCTAAAGCACAGGCCACCCCACTCCCAAGTAAGGCCACAGACTTCCACTGACCCTTGTCATCACTCCTTCAGTCCCTGTGCTCTCAGGGAGTATTAATATTCCTCTGCCTATTCTTTGCCTCCAAAACTAAAATACACATGCACACACACATGTAACAATTCCCACATTGCTAAAATTCATTCACGTACCCAAAAGCAATTTCAAAGGTGAAATTCAAAGGTGATGAACCTTTCCACTCTAGATCAGATCATGCCCAGAGCTCCATTCTTAAGGGTAGCACAGTGGCCAAAATCCCTGATGGAAACTATAAGCATTTGGCATCTGAAAGAACATGTCCATTTTTGTGTCTAACCTCAAATACCTGCTTGGACATAATACCTGATTATCTTCCCTGAGAACCCAAGGGAACTTTGCAAGTCACCTTAGGAGATGGTCCTGTGACCACGTGGGTCAGCTGGGGACTGCTACTGATCTTGCCCATATAATCAGGTAGGCTGGAAAAACAAAAGCCATTTGCTAACTCACAGTTTGTCACTACTACTTGTGAGAGGTGGAATCCTGTGGCCCGAGTGATTTCTTTGCAAAATGGTGGGCAGAAAGCATGGTTACACATTCTGGTTCATATCTGCTTTCTCTGTAATTTGGCCCAAGCAGTCAAAAGCAAATGAGGGAGGATGTAGCAATAATATGGGGGAAGTTGAGAGGTTGAAAATATGAGCAGGAAACAACGAAATTAGACTGCGCTTGAGAAAACCAAAGTTAATACATTTGGGGGGAATAGTCTGACAAACTACTGGTTAATAGGACAGAAAAACCTGGAAAGCAGTCACATCAGTTAGCAGCCACTGCTGCATGGTGGGCCAGGACAAGCCCATGTGATTTGGGGCTGTCCACTGAGGTACCACATCGCAGAGTGGGGTGTGCTGGGGCTGCAGCAGGGCTGTTGAAATCATTCCTGTGCACCTCAGCCCAGGGGTGATGTAGACAGGCTGGAGGCTTTCAGAGAGCACCACCACAGATGAGAGGTGGGAGGGAACAGCTGGATGAGGAAAGCCTGAAAGAATTCAGCATAAACAACTTTTCCAAATGATGACTAAAGGAGGAGGATATGATAACCCTCTGTAAGTATTTGAAGGCTATAAACACCAAGGGTGGCTCATGTGGGATAAGAGTAGATGTAACGGGATAAATGCATGGGTAGTAAAAATATGTTTTATGGAGGACACAGGTACAAAGTAACAGAAGGTGGTAGAGTTTCCCAAACTAGGGGTGGAAGTCCAATCGTTAAACTGCTCCAGGTAGGAGAAGAAAACAAGGCCATGTGCTATTGGAGCAGTCCAGCAAAGGAGAAGTAGATAAGGCAGGTCCTTTACCTTCAGGTCTTTTGCTGTGAGACTTGCTGTTCCATGGAAAAGAAAAACTTATACTCATCGCCTTGCTTAAAATCCCCACCAGAATCAACCTGAGAACAAAATTAGGCAACAAGACTCTTTTTCCACAGCGGTGAAGAACGTTGCTTATCATAGCCTGGAATTTTCCCTGCTTGTGCAATGAAGGAGGTGCGACATTCTGCTCTATGTAGGTTTTGTTGAGGATGGTCCAGAGGACATAAAAACGGATAGTTGGCTGCAGCCACCTATCACCTGTGTCACTGGCAGCATGCCAGCAGTGGTGAGGTGACTTCATCTCACACTGCCTTCTTCCTGGAAGTTAACTTCAAACTAAGTCCAGGTGATAAGTGACAAAATGTTCCTCCTATCCCATGGCAGTTGATTTCCCTCTGGGAAATTAGGTGAATAGGCTTTGCACATTTCCAAAACAAATTTCCATACCGTGGTCAGTGGCATAAAAATTGAGTTTGCAGTCTTGTTCCTGCAGAGAGAAAGGTCTGGTTGGACCCCTTTTCATCCTTGGAGGGAAAGAGATCCTTATAATGAGGCTTTTCCCAGTATAGCCAGGCCATTTTATAGAAGCAGGAGATACAGATACCACTCTATTGACAAGTCCAGTCTACATGGCTCTTAGCACACCTTGGACTCTGCTGTCAGATGTAAGATGTTTCGGCGCTGCAGGCCCCTCTGGACAGCACAGTGAACAGAAAAAGCAAAAATAAAAAGGAAAAAAAAACATTTCAGGGAAAACTTATTAATCTTAGAAACAGTGAGGGGACTTACGAGAGGAGCACAAGGGAGCATCCCTTCACCTCCCATTTGAATTGATACAGAATGTGAAGTCACGTATCCTGCCTTTCAACACCTGTCTTGGATGTCCTAGGTTACCCTTTGGGTATCATGTGTGGTCCTGTGGCCACAAACACAACTCAGGTGCTCAGTTTCACATGCCCTGAGCTGTACTGCAACGCATCTGTGTAACAGATATTGTACAAACTTCCACTGTATTTATTTACTTTCCAAATAAAGCCAATGGCCAGACACTCTGTGATTTGCATTAAGCAAGTGCTTTTGTTAGGAAAAGACATTTTGAGACAGTTAAACAAATCTAGAAATAAATTTTCCATACAACATATTGTTGTCATGGGAACGTTTGTTGACCAGGTATCCAGTGGCCAAGCTGTAATTAATTCCTGGGATTGCAGCAACAATCAAACTAGGGAAGGGGCGCTCCTGTTCCACCACTAATTTCTCTTCACAGTAAAAGTAAGGCACAATTTTTTACCTCATGTTTATTCTGACCCTTTGCAGGCTCTAGCTTGTACAGGCATTTTAAAGGAAAAAACCAGGTCTTGGATGCAATCCTGTCACCTGCCAATTGCTCTCATCACTTCAGTCAGTGTAAAACTAGACAGAAAAGGGCTTTTTTTTTCCCACTCTGTCTCTCTCTTCCTCTCTCACTCCCCTAAATCTGTGTAATCTAAAGAGGCTGAGGTATTCAGTGCTGCTCATACTCTGTAGTGTGTCTCATTAAAATGTCAGACTCAGCACTGCACACCCAGGATGCTCATTCCTATTGACATCAATGGACAATGAAGTCAGTGGGAGCTGGGAAGTAGAAAAAGCCCCCAAACTTCTTTATGATGAGACTAGTGATCAGAGTAGCTTTAAATTCTGTTAAATTCCTCTCTTGTCATTAAGCAGAGTTGTCAGGCTGTCCGGTCCAACATAAGCACGCAAACATTTCAACAAGTTTTCCCTTTTTGTGGGACTTGGGAAAGAAACGTGTGTCTGACACTCACCCGTGCTCCGCTGACAGGCTGTGCCAAGGCTTTCATGTCACTGGAGATCGGCAGAGCATGAGGAAAACGGATTTTGCTGCTGTGTTTCCAGGTTTTATAATGCATCACACAAACCATTTAATAAACACACAGTAAAGTGGAAAATAAATCATTCTAAGAGAAGCCCAAAGTGATCTGAAAGCCAAGCACAAAGCTGTCACTCAGCTTCTATGGGACAAAACCCTTCTTTCCCTTGTTTTCAGATTGCAGACTTGAGTTAGCAACTACTGCAAACTCAGTTGTTCTTCACATACTTGCTTCCAAACCCCAATATATTTTTTAATGGGAAAAACAAGACTGCTCACAGAAATAATGTGCAACCTGAAATAAAGCTTTGATCAGAGCTAAAATTACAGCTTGCAAAACTGTACTATTATTGTCTGTCACCGTCCTCACATTTAAAAGGATCCTTGTACTTTCACATTTGGCAAATACATGCCTTGCCCATGGATGAGACTTTTATATCCCCGAATATGTCCAATAATGTTTCTAGTTTAATTCTGGAAATTATTTTAATGAGGACTGTCTCTCCTCTAATAAACCGATATAATGGAAGCCCATTAAATATAATCTAAAGGTTTCTCATGTCATAAATCATCATAATATTTTATCACGTATGAAAGAGCTGTTCAGCATTTTTAAGTATCCCATACATGAACTACTTTTCAAGGATACCACCGAGGAATTGTTTTTACACTCTGTTTTCCCCAAAGAAAAGCAAAGTGTTAAAGTTTCTACTTCGGTTCTCATTTCTGCTGCACCAGATATATTTGTTAGGGAAGTCGAGGGGACCTGGTGGCAACAGGGTCCACATGGGCAGCAGTGCTGCTGCGCTGCAGACACGGGCACCAACTCCTTGAAGAATTCTAAAGGAAGTGCTAAAAGGAGGCAGTATGGCATGAGGCATTTAATTAGCATGTTAAATACTCACATATATTTTTAAAAACAGTGCCAGCTGAGCAGGAAAGCAGCATAACACACAGTTTGAAGGAAACAATCATATTTGCAAACTTTTTTTCTTCATATGTTGATTGTTGCCTTTTGAATAGTAAAGAGAAATCTGGTGTTTTTGGAAGCAGAACATACATTGAAGTCCTTTATTAAATCAGCTGGCTGAACTGCAACTGCTGAAGGCAATGGTGAGAACTCACTTCTTCTTTTGAAAAGAATCTTCTTGTTCTGGACATGATTTGGGCTATATGAGTTTATTACAGATGCTGAACTCTGCCCTGGAGGGTAGGGGGACACACTTCAGCATACATCATTGCAGATTTCTGGGACACTGAAAGGCTGCCAGAACAAGTTATCTTGCTTCACCTGGAACCAAGTGAAAAGGAGATTTCTCTCTTTGATTCCTCAGTGTCTCAGCCAGATGAACTTGGAAACTCAACCTACCAAATTCACACAACTTGAGAAGGTTCAGATTAAACCTATGGGACCAGACTGTGCTTTCCAGAGCCTTCTCCTGGCATTCTTCCTCTAGCAATCCCTTCCAGTTCCATTGGCCCGAGGACCAGACACAAAAAAATTAAGGAAAATGCCTCAGTTCCAGCCCTTTAGCTACCGCCTGGTGTGAAGCTGGCCAAGCACATACACATGCATTTCTCCTGTTTGGGCCATCCTCACTTGAGGACCAAGTGGCAGTGTCCTGCACAGGCAGTGTCCTGCACAGGCAGTATCCTACAGAGGCAGCAGGAGGCAAGCAGGTATCTCACCTGACATTGGCTGTAAACAGGCATGGTCCTACTGCAGCCTCTGCTGCCCTGCAAACATTTGTACCTGAGACATAAAGGGCTCACACTTTAAAAAAAAATCAAGAAAGCCAACAAAAAAAAAGCCATCACTCCATCAAGTCTGCTTTTAGAGACACTAGGAGTTGTTTTAAATGTATGGACTAACACTGACATCCAAAGCACAGGTGTAGGAACTTTAAAGAGCTCCTCCCCCAGCCCTGCTCTAGTCAGAGAATCACTGCTCAGGGGAGCAGGAGGCCAGCCTCATTGGTAGGTGTTCTGGAGGCCCATGGGAAGGGAATTAATGCTTCTTTGGGCATTATGTTCTGCTGTGCTCCCTTTCCTAGCATTATGGAGGGGCAGCCAAAAGCAAAGCTGCTGCCAGCGGAGAATAGAGGCCTGTAGTGACTGAACAAGGGGCAACAGTTTTAAACATAGACCTAGACTGGACATAAGGGTGAAACTTTTGATGATGAGGGTGATGAGACACTGGAACAGGCTGTCTAGAGAAGTTATAGATGTGCCATCCCTGGAAGTGTTCAAGGTCAGGTTTGTGAGCCTTTGAGCAACATGATCTAGTGAAAGATGTCCTTGCCCATGGCAGGAGGGTGGGACTAGCTGATCTTCAAAGGTCCTTTCAACCCAAACCATGCTGTGATTCAAAGAGACACCTGCAGCTGAGTACCAGTGAGGGGGGAGCTAAGAATGCCGGGCACATTGCAGGATTGGGCCAGGCATATAGACAAGACAGGGCAAGGCAATCTTGACCAGGCATGTTTTGGTTATTGAGAACTGGTCATTTGTAATGAATGCACTCTAAAAACATATTAGATGTCAAGGTCCTGGCAGCTGGAAGCTGATGAAATGAGAAGGCACCTGGGAAAATCTGGGAGCAGCAAGTAAACAGGAGATTGGAGACAAAACTGAAATTTTTAAATCCTTTTCTTTTCTAGAGTTTCACAGTCTACTAGATTTGGCCTAAGCTGACATGAAAGATCTGGTGTGTTTCCTGTTACACATGAAAAATGGCATACACACCAGTAACATCAATGTTATTATAATTTTTTTAAAATTGGACTTCACACATAATTTTTACTAAAAATACATATTTTGCAATTTATAGTTCATCTTAGCCTGGCTTTCCTCATTGAGCATGACCAGAGTTTTGGGAAGAGTGATGAGATGTTGTGCCTCCCAGGCAATGCCCATTGCTGTCCAGAGCTAAGTCAGTAGTGCCAATGTGCCACCTGCATCTTTAATAATGTCAAAGAACTTCAAAACACTGACATCTGTTCATGAAGTTTGAAGTTTAAGTGATTTCTCAGATATGCAAGTCAACACTCTCTACCTGGAACCTTGCTTGGAAAATCTTTGACATTTCTATAGCAGGCATTTGCTCACTTAGGAAAAAATTATCCAGAGAAAATAAGGGCTTTGCTGCTCAGCCAATTCTTATGCACACCACAAGTGAGCTCCCCTATCCTCTCTTTTCTCTACATTGTCATATTTCTACAAGAGAGAAATGCACCACGGCCATCAGTCTGGTTGTGGACTTTTCCCTCCTGCAGGAACTCTGCTTCACTGTTCATACATTGGCATATTCTGTTTTATTTTTGCTTGACAACTCACTATCAGACCGGTTTGGTTTTTTTCTTTATTTAACTAAGGATACTTCTAATTGCTCAATAATGTAACAAATCTTGTAATGGGATTTGAATTTTTGCTCAAATACCAAAATCCCTGGCAGAAGTTCAGTATTTCTTACAATTTAAGCAGGCCTTTTTACAGTATTTTAAAGTGTCTCATCTTTTTTTAATAGCTTTGTGTACACACTGTAGGGATTTGGCCATATAATCACATGACAACTTGGATGAAATCCAACCCAGATCAGCTGCTCTTACAAGAACAAGTCAAACAGGGCTGGGTTTTTTTTCCCTTTACTCAAAACAAGAACGAGGGCTAGAGCTGCGTCGGCTGCGAGTTGGAGGTTAACCCCAACACGCTGAATCTGTGGCTGGGCTCATCTTTCACCATGAGGTTCATCTTTCACCACGAGCAAGAAGGGCATGTGTGTTTCAGTCATGCACACTCACACATACATGGAGAGAGCATGATGGCCGTGCATGGCTGCATAACAAAATAAACACAAACCTGCCCCATACACCAAAACAGGGCTGTTTGGTGCCATGGTGGTTATGAAGCCAGACTGGAGATAGTGCCCTGCTCACTTAGCAATTCCAGATGTATTCAGCAACCTGTCAAATCAGGCCCTCTTGTTTAACTAAATCTCAGCAGCAGCAGCACTGGCAACCCCCGTTCAGGTCTGGGGGGAGCTCCTGTCCCTGTTCTCCCCAGCACGGCTTTCCCAGCTTCAGTCCCCGTGCATCAGCACTGGGGAGCAGAGCCCAGTGACACAGCATGGTCCAAACACATATTTCTTCCTTATAAAACCACGGAACAAGACATTTGGCTTCTGTTACCAGAGTCCTAGGGCATAATTAATCCACCCTATCTTGCATTTTTAATTACATCTGCACTCAAGGATCCAAGTCTTCCACAACCCCAATAATTTTAAGATGTAGGGAAAATATTACAGCCATTTTCACAGAGAGAGAGGCTGCAGGATAGAGCCTCTGAGTAAGTAGGGCAAACTTCAGAGAAAATCTTGAGCATGACTGAGAACAGAACCCAGATGTACCCAGGCTCATGCTTCATTTTAATACAGCACTAGAATCCCTCTCACTCATGATGCCAGTATAATGGTATTTCCTCTCCTGGAATGGTGTGTTCAGCTTTGGCCAGCATCTCTCTCTCTGCAAAGTCAGATGGAGAGAGGGAGAAAAAGGACAGAGAAGCACAACCAAGACAAGTTCCATTGTGCAGAGGACCTCCATACAAGGCAAAGAAGAGACACAGGACCCTGCAGAGGAACGTGAGGTGCTCTGTGCCTGGCAGAGCAGCAGGCACACCAGCAAGCTGGCAGCACAGGGCTGGGCTTCGCCCAATTGCAGGGTATGAGGGCTTGGCAACAGGGAGTTTGGGCTCAGCCTGGGACTGCTTCTAATTTCTCTCTGTTCTGCAATGAACCGTTTAACACTTTAAGGCTTGTCTACCGCGTAAGGGGGCACTTTGGCAGGGTGTTTTAAAGTGCAAGTTTAACATGTGCCAGCTATCTTGAGCTAACTCCTCATGTCAGTCCAAGTGCAAGACAGATCACTGCGCTTGTGAGTGACTGCTCCCAAATGTGCTTTTAGATCTCTTGCAAAACAGGAAGTTTGTGCACAGTGCCATGGGTATATAGAATCATGGGGTGGTTTGGGTTGAAAGGGGTCTTAGAGATCATCTAGCTCCAACCCCCTGCCACTGGCAGAGGTGCCACTCACTATTATCAGGTTGCTCAGGGCCCCATCCAACATGACTTGAAACACTTTCAGGGATGGGGCATCCACAATCTCTCTGGGTAACCTGTTCCAGTGCTTCCTCAACCTCCCAGTAAAGAATTTCTTTCTAACATCTAGTCTAAACCTGCCCTCTTTCAGTTTAAAACCATTGCCCCTTGTCCTGGCACTATCTGCCCATATAAAAAGTCCTTCTCTCTCCTTTTCATAAGCCTTCTTTAGGTACTGGCAGTTGATATAAGGTCTCCCCAAAGCCTTCCCTTCTTCAGTCTGAACAGCCCCAACTTTCTCAGCCTATCTTCATAGGAGAGGTGCTCCAGCCCTCTGATCATCTTCATGGCCCTCCTCTGGACCCGCTTAAATAGTCCACGTCTTTCTTTTGTTGGGGACCCCAGACCTGGTTGCAGTATTCCAGGTACTCCAGTACCTTCAAGTACACAAGGGCAGAGTAGAGGGGTAGAATCACTTCCCTTGACCTATTGGCCATGCTTCTTTTGATGCAACCCAGGTTTGACTTTCTGGGCCCATGTCCAGCTTTTCATTCATATGTGTCATGATGAATATGCTGTGAAGTCCCACCTTAGTACTGTATAAAATGGTCCTGGCAGATGTAAGCCCTTAGGCAAGAAGAGCAAAGCTCAGCTTTATCACACCTGAAGACCCTCACATGCAGCATGGTGCTAGAAGTGCAAAGTATTCTTTTTTCAAGCCTTTATACAGGCATGATCTGTGTCAAGTACCCTGGGCCTTAACTATGCAATGGTAAAATGGCATTTACTCATAGAAACAATTCGAAAACTTCAAAGACTTGAAAAATAGATAAAAAAATAGACCCATTAAGTGTGTTAGGGAAACACCACCCAGGAAGATTTGAATTGAATTAACAGAGCTTTTGAACCTGTATAAATACATCCTGGAACTCTTTCAGTTCATGCTTGCAACTTACAGAAAAGGGCATCTTGTTTAGCAAAAATCTTGGTTTTTAGAAAGCCACTTGGCTCAATATTAGAGTTGGGAAGATGCATGGTTTTACTGAGGACATTATTTTTTGATTCCAGGCCTGTCTAAGAATCACTAAAAGCAAGTACACTGTGCACTGTGCTGTAAGGTATCTGAGCAAGGCTCACATCCCAGGCTTGGAGGGTGACTGCCTCCACAGTGCAGGGGAGGACCTGCAGGGCCCCTTGCCCAAACTGGCTGCAGGGCTGTATCCTCTAGCCAGCAGTGAACCCGTGGAGCAGCAGGCAGCATACAGTCCATGCCACAACTGATTCATGAACAGTGTGTGTGACACCCTGCTCTTCTTCCTGCCTGCCTTGCAAAGTGTTGTGACTGCTGCCTTCAGCCACACATGAGGAATTAAATGAAGAAGCCATGCCTGACATCCCAGTGGAGGCCATGGCATGCTCTGTGCAGAGCTGTCAGACAGACTATGGTGTGATGGTGACATTTTAAAAAGCCAGCCTTTATCTAGCAGGCACAGAAACAGGCACTGCTGAAGATGTGCTGTGGCCATCAACTGGCGAACTCTTGGACGATGGCAGACAAAACTTAAGAAATGAATGTCTTTTCAGGGCATTCCTCATTCCTTCCAAATACAAACCATGAAATGTAATCCATCAGTTCCCAGGTACTTTTTCTAAGCAGGTTTTCATTGCACCTGTGCTACTCCATTAGGATCAAATGAACTTGACAATGGGGACAGTCACTAGACAATGGACGGGATAAGTGCCTTAGGCATAAGGTCATCAGAAAGAGATGGTTCAGCCCTCCAGCAGCAGGGCAGTTCAGGATTATCAGCACCGGACTCTACATTTGGAGGTGGGGGAGGACAGAAGATGCATCAGAGCCCAGGGCTGCTTCAGCTCTTTCATCCCAAACACCACAAATTCCAAAGACATCCTCTCCTCTACCACATCCAGATTCTTCATTGCCTCAGGAGGCCCAGGTGACCTTGCCTGACACCAGAGCCCTTTGACTTATGCCTTCCTCTCCAAGAAGTCCTGTTTTCCACCTGGGCATGCACAGTGGTCTTAGCAATTTTTTCTCCTTAAAGCCAGAGGCCATCTGTGAGAAAGCATCTCTTCCCACATGTGCAGGTTTTGTACTCACTTTGAAACCTGAGATATACTTAGGGTTCTGTTCCACTGCTTTGTGCACATGTTAATGTGAATGTGGGATTTCCATGCAACTTGAGATGGAGATTTTCTTTGGTAACCACATCCATGATCTGCCTTAACCCTGTAGTTTAGGGATCTCTTGGCAGCCTCTATCACCCATTTTTAGATTGCACAGCTCTCTCCTCACCCATTTACACTATTGTCCTTGGGACAATAAACATTTTCCAATTGTCTATAAAAACTCTTCTGTCATGATGTCTAGGAAAAGCTTTCTGAAAACCAGTGTTTGTTGTTAAAGATGCTAGTTCTGTATCCCTGTTCCCTCAGACCTGGGCCTGCCTGTGTTGTAAACTGCCTGTGTTGTAAACTGCCTGGGCAAGACAAACACTTGTCCTTTCTTTGCCACAAGGAGGTGATGGTCTGGAATGAATGATGCTCTGTGAGACAATAATAAAAGTGATAAACAAATAATCAGACTAATGCTGGGGAAAGTGCTTACTAGAACACTGGTAGAAAAGGTGAAGCAACTCCTCTAAAAGGCAAGTTATTCCAAATACCATCTTCCTTCACCCAAATCAAGTCACCAGAACTTGCACTGGTTTGACTGACCATGTTTTCTTTCATCAGAACCTCCTTCCCCTCTACCTCTTCAACTTCTGATTCCCTTCAATTCAGAGCCCACAAAAATAAATCAGTTAGAAATAAAATTTAATTTACAACATCAAAACCAGTCACATTTAGAAACAGTCCAGTTCCCTGATGCTCAAAAGCACATCACATTATAATTTATCAACCATCATATTTTTAACTACATCAGACATTTGTCATAAAATCACCATTAAATTGGTATCTAATGGCTTCTAATAAATGTCAAAATGAACTTGCAGATGCCTATTTGAAATATATTAGGAGCCATTAAACAGCAATTAATAGGAAGTTTCACAAATAATATTTTATATTAGATATGTTGTAGAGCCATGCAAGGAAGGGACAGTGACATTTTGAGTAGCTTCTGGAAATGCTCCCTTGTGCCACATATTTCTGCAATTACGGACTGCATACCTCCCTGGAGAGCAACCCCATGCTTCCTGGACATCTAGAGCCCTCCCTGCAGGATGAGGCCCTGGGCGCTCACAATGTGGACACTGTAAGTCACAGCTTTAAGGCACAGCATGGATGATATGTGAGGTAATGGCATTATTCCCACTCTCCCTTGTCCCCTTCTGCTCCAGAGGCAGAAAGGTGTCCCAGTCCCTTTCCAAGTTTTGCCCTCCAGGGTTCTGTGAGGTGCTGTGGTGGGTAGGGACATGGGGCAGGAGGGGAGAGCTGCCAGTGTGGGGAGAGATAAACAGGCAGTGTCATTTGCTGGAGTTTGGAGAGGATGGGTAAGGGAAGATCTCCAAGTGGGGCGGCAGAAGATTTTGGGGAGGATGAATGGGGAAGGGGATATGAACAACCATTCTGCCTCTGGAAATGTACGGTGAGTGAGAGTGTTACAAAACTGGGTAGAGGGACAGCCCGAGGCCACTTAGTGTGCACAGTTTACTACTGACTTCAAGGAAAGAGCTCACACCACTGGCACTCCCCACCCTACCATCTTTTTCTCTAGTCCACACGTTAACAAAACTCACCCTGTGTGGCTGGTGCAGTCCTGGGCTTTCTCAGAAGGGCACTCAAAGTCACCTTTGCCTTCTGGCTCAAAGCTCCAGAAGCAGCTGTGCTCTGAGAGGAACTGATGGTCCATGTTTTTCTCATGTGTCCATGCTTCTTCTGTTCTGGAGCTGTGGTTTAAAAGGTGCATATTAAGTACATATGCACATGTAAATACAATTTATATAAAATATACAGGTTGTTAAAGTTATGCCTGGGTATGAGGCCCTTAGTTTCTCTTGCAGCACGAAGATTACTTTCATTTCTATAGAATCATAGAATCATTTTGGTTGGAAAAGACCTCTAAGATCACTGAGTCCAACTGTTAATCCAGCACTGCTAAATCCACCACTAAGTGGACTGCTAAGTCTCTGTACCTTGAAAATGACTAACAGATATGTAATCTCTAAAATTAACAAGAATTTCATAGTATTCACATTCCTATATCAGTTTAGAAATAGTTTAAAAAAATTAACTTAATCCCATTCCAATGTCAGGTTCTCTTTAAAGGAGCAGCTTACTTTCTCCCTGTTCTTTTTTTACTTTTTTTCTTTTTTTTCATATTACCCCTCACAAACAAGAGGAAGGGAAGGATGGGACTAGATGTGAGCATTAGTCCTGCTGGGGCTCAGGCCAGTGCAGTGAGAATTAGGTAAGCGAGAGGCTGCAGAGCCCAGTGGGGACAGCACACTGGGGCAGGGTCAGGAGCACAAGCAACAAACCAGTGCCTTACACAAGGAGGTATCAGGGGCCAATAACAGATCCATTGTGTCAGCACACAAATATGTTGTTATGCTCCACCTTCTGCCCTGTTTGTTTCTTACAGTACTATGGCTACTTTCCTCTCCCATTTATGTAGCTGAAAATTGGTCCTGACACCAAAAACCAAGAAGATACTCCCATTCCCTCCACCCTTCCCATCACTCACGCTGTAAAGGACCTGTTTATAAAACTGTGGAAGAGGGTGTGTATTTGCATATTAAATGAGATCAAGAAAATATGTAACATATGTTGCAAACAGAACTGATGTCTAAACACATACATAAACCTGGGCTAACAGGTCCTGCCAAAATATTTTAACCATCTGTTTTTACTTAGCTGCTTTTGAACAAATTATATTTATTATGTTAATTTATTTTACTGTCAACAACACCAAATGACAGAGTTGCCTCTGAACAGCATCATTATATATCACATTCTGGCATAATACCAGCAGGGTTTTTTAATGCAACAGGAATAAATGCATATTAAAATGTCAATTTGTTTAAAATCTAGTTCCGGATGGTAAATACATCTCACAAATTCATCATGTTCCAACAGAAACTGTGTGCATGCAGACTATTTAAAGATAAGGTGCTTCGGCAGGACCTGGAAAAAGAGGCAGCACAGGGGTCCTGTCTGAAGTCCCAGGTCCAGCTTTCAGGTTGATTCCAAGAGGAGGAGAAGGGAGGAACAAGGTGAGGGCTAATTCATATTTTTAGAAGTTGTGATTAAACTTCCCCACAAGTCTATCTCGCAGCATCCAGGAGATCTCCCTTAGATGAAGAAAAACTGAAACTCAGATCAACAACAAAACAATATTGATCCTCATCCCAGGTCCATGTCCTATTTTCCAGAATACACCGCTCATGCCTGGGCAGGAGACTCTGTCCCCTGGCTCTTCACTGGGTTGTTGCAAGGCAGGAGCACCCAGTGCCACAGGTAGCTGCTGCTGCAAGCCCATATCCAGCACGTGAGTTCAGTGACAGATGCTCTGAAGGCCCCAGCATCTTCACAAAAATCCCCCAGCAGTTAAGTTACGTGATATTTTATGGATCAGCTCCTCTCTCTTGTTTAAATAATTTTCTGCTTGTTGTCCAAAAGCAAATCCTTATTTCAGTAGGATTTTTTTGCTGACTCTCCTTCTCTGGAAGGGGCAGGGGGGTCCATCGCCCTCCTGGCTGCCTCCCTTTACCATCCATGAGTTCAAAATCATTCCTCTCCTGAATTCCAAAGTCAGTACCTGTTCTCCTAAATCAGTTTGCTCCCCAAGACCTTTTCCCATGTAGACAGTTGCTTACATCTTCCTGATGAAAACAACCTTTTCTCCAAATGACTGATGCTGAATCCCATATTCTTCTCCCATGCAGGCAGTGTGATCTCTCCTCTGGCAACCTTTCCCTTTCAGCATAATTCATGGGATGGTGTAGGCTGCTTTTGTTGCCTCATTCCTCTCTCAGAACCATGCTTGCTGGTCTGACCTTCCCTCACACAGTGAGAGAATCCTGCTTCTCCCAGCTCTGGGCTGTGCACGCTTTTACACCACTCAGCAGGCAGGCCAGGGAAGTGGCCAGAAAACCCCAACCTATCCTAATTCATCCTTCACAGCCATGGGAAAATAGCCTATGGCCTCATACAGCTGGAAGCAAAGATTTTTATGTGCTCCAGAAGGCAACTAGAAAAATTGGAGAACTGGAGAGTCTTCTGGGTTTTAAGCCAAAAACCATAAAGAAAATGGTTCCTAAAGACTGATTTTCCTTCTTTCTCTCTTCTGACCACATTTGACACATTGGATCATAGAATTGTTAAGGTTGGAAAAGACCTTTAAGATCATCAAGTCCAGCCATCAACCTGGTGCCACCAATCATGTTCAATATTGAACCATGTCCTGAAGTGCCATATCCACACATTTTTTGAACACTGTCATGGATGATGACTCCACCACTTTCCTGGGCAGTCTGTTCCAATGCATTACAGCAATTCCTGTGAAAAAAAAATATCCTAATATGTAATCTAAACCTCCCCTGGGACAACTTGAGGCCATTTCTTCTCATTCACTTGTTACCTAGGAGAAGAGACTGACCCCACCTCACTACAACCCCACCCTGCACCATCCTCACCTCCATCTGGTGCAGACCTTTGGAGCTGTCGTGATGATGGCAAGTAGTATAAATGCAGCAACTGGGACAATGTGGGACAGGCTATGGAATTTTCCCTGCTGTTTTTATGTGGATCTCAGAGAGGAGAAAAGAGAGCAAAATGACCCAGAAGCCTTCAGAAATACTGAAGAACCAGAATAGAGCAAGATTCAAGTGGAACAAGTGGAAAAGTCCAAAATGAGATCATGAGCACAAATAATGCTCTCTGGCCATCCTGAACCATCCTGTTTGCAACAGTTTGCTCCAGGAGCTGAAGGAACTTGTGACATGTAAGCCAGGGACAATGGGACATTGTCCCTGGACATATTCAGGATATGGTGCAACATAAAATACAATCAGACCATGGTCCTGCAAAGATCCATGTGTATGCAAAACTATGCACATGAACAGTTCTGCTGAGACCTGAGAAATTACTCTGGCACAGATGGTTGAACACACACACAAAACCTTGCAAAGCCAGAGCCTGGGAGAGGTATGGTCAAGGAGGAACTTTTCTGCCCTGAGAAGTCCTAATGCAGCATAACATTGCCTATGAGGTTGAATTAGCTGAGAAGCAACCAGTAAGGAAATACGATATTGCTTTCTGTGGTTTAAGGAGCAGACATCTTGGGATAAGATTTTGCTTAAGACAAGGAACAGGCTCCTTTTGCTTAACCTCAGCCTTTTGAGAAGTATAGCAAAGAAATACTGTGCACATAAATGTTTTGATGTCTTGCTAACAAATATTATAAGCCATGTCACCTTTGTTTAAATGCCCTTCACTGTCATGACAAGGGCTGTTCATGCAGGATGGTAAAGGAATCCTTGTTTATAGTGTCCACAATAACACTAGATTTTGTCAAGTGCAGTAACATGTGAGGCAATGCCACGCAGTGCAAAGCTTGGAAGAATTCCCCCTCCCCTCTCTAAATTCTGCTTTTATGAGGAGAAAGGTTACGTGGTATATATTTCAGGAGTTGAAGTCCTGAGAAAATAAACCTCAGTCCAAGTACTCGTCCAGCATACAACAGATATTCCATAAAATGTATGGGCTGATTTCACACATATGGCTGCTCGTTTTACAAGGGGATGATTAAGATGGTCATGGTTATGTTGGCTTTTAGTCCACAAATGCCTCAGCTGTTCTGGATTCATTTAAAATCATAATGTACCTCTGTGTGTAAAAAGCAAGCAGCCAGCACTCCTCTGCTCTCACCATCCTGTAAATCCAGCCCTTTGCCTGTGACAGTGTTTCCAACATGGTTCATTAGTCGCTATTGACTTACACGGTCCATCTCTTTCTTCTCACAGTTTACCATCTCCCTCTGCTCTGGCACCAAAGAGACCCATGGAGTGGACAGGGCTGCCTGGAAGAGATGAATTTTTATTGCACTTTGCTGGCTTCCACCCCCCTTCCTGCTGCTTTTCTTGCTCTGTGATATCTCCCAGCTGGCATTTCACAGCCTGCCTCCTGAGGGATGTCAGCCCACCCTGTCCTGGCATTCTAGCCAGAGCATACTGCACTGTTCTGCTGGCACTTTCAGAGGAGTAGTTTATTAAGAAGTGCTACCAATGGGAATGTGGTTCAAAAGGGCTTTTCCCCTTCCAAGACTGAAAAGTCAGCATTTGCACCTGAACCCAAAAGAGAAACGGGTCTGGCACTGTTGGGAGAACCAACTTTTCACCCCTGCAAATGGACAAGGCTTTTGTGGCATGGTCTGGGTGGTGCAGCGTTATCCCCTCCCCAGGAGTCACACAGAGAGTGATTAAACTGGCAGGCTGTGACTCATGGAACATAACCACCTTTTTCCACTTTAATCTGTTTTGGTCATCTCAGGCTTTTCAAGCACATTCTATTTGATACTTCCTGCTTCAGAGGTTTTTCTTGCTGCAGCTGCCTAGCATCCCTTCCTCTCACCCTCCTCCACATCTTGTCCTGCATTTGGTTTATCTCTTCACTTTAAAAAGAAAAGGCATTTATTGCTTCATTCACATTAAGTGATTATCATGTAACAGAAATAAACTTCTTGTTCCTATATAATCATATATCACTCTGCAGAAGGCAGCCTTCAAACAACAGAGGTAGAAGTCTGCAATGTTTTCATCTGAAGCAATCTTTGTTTCTTAAAAAAAACCAAAAAACAAACCCTAAAACCCCTAAGTCAGTATCTTCCCGCAACTGCAGCTGATTTCCTGTGTAAACTTAAACCATGTGATATTCCATAAAAGCTTCCAGCTCTAAATTACAGGAAATGAAAACCATCATGGAAAAGGAAAGCTTTGGACTAAATTCCCAGATCAGATATCGTTGCAACTCTATTTCAGTCTGATTACAATTTGGATGCTTTCTAACATACCTGTTAGTCATTAAAGGAGCTGATAACAGCTGTTGAGCACAATGTCACCCAGGGCCTCTCTGCAGGACAGAGACGTCTTCCATGCCCAGGGCACTGCCCCAGAGGTGCCACAGATGAAATCACGAGCTGAGGTTGATCAAGGGAAGCATTTTCACATAGCCATTGTGAACTGAACTTTCAACTGTACCATATCGTGTGTCCTGTACACAGTAACAGTTTGCAGTTTGCTGGCCACACACCCACGCCTGCACATGTACGTGCTGATTCACCAGCAAAGGCTTGGTGCTGCAGTTCTTTATTGCTCAGTAACATTTTCTGCAATAAGAAGGAAAGAGTTGTGCAAGGGAGTATGAGCTGATGCTGGTACAAAGTATATACATGGCATAAGAAAAGAGAGGAACTGATGTCATCCCATCCCACCTGAATTTGGAATATATGCGTGGTCCTTTGGGAGTGATGCTGTCTACTGCTTCTTAGAGCCCAAGTGCTGCTCTAATTCCACGGAAAGCTGAGATTACACCATGTCATCATACTATTGTGATATGCACCATGCAGTGTGAATGTTCAGATCTCCGTGTTTTCCCCAGAGGTCCGTTGACAGAAAGCACCCACAGCCCCTCATAGCTGAGACAAGCACACCACACAGTTAACAGCCTGCTACCTTCAGGTAGACTCTCTGTAGCTCTCATTTGCTGACAAGTGGCCAAACTGAGATTTATGGGTACTTGTCCCAGTGTTCTCATCTCACAAATGACTGAAGAAAGGGGAATTCCATTCCTTCGACCAGCACATTCTCTTCATTTCTGCAGTGTCTGTGTCCTTCAAGGCACTAAATCAGCCTGGCATTGCTAAGAAATAGGGACTTCAATTAAATAAATTAATTGCAATGTACTGTACAATCACTTAATTGATATGATAGGGGATTTTTTAGTTTGTTCAGCCAAGATCGTAATTTTCCTTTTCAACTGATGCAGTGAATACTTATCAGACTGAAAGGAAGTTGAGGTAAAATACGAATTTTAAGGATAGTTCTTGGATACACTCTCACTCATTTCTGATCTCAAATGTCACAGGAGCAAAGCATCACTTTTACTGTGGAAGGGAGTCTTACTGGGTGCCAGATCAGTGCCTGTACCCCAGTCACCATTTCAGATGTTTTAACTTTTGCTGTCACTTCCTCACACAGAGTGGCAGTCCCTAGCGCCTCTGGGTGTTAAATTCTAGCTGTCCTGTTCCTAGTATTATGAAAGCATTTTTATAAACAGGAGTATCTCAGCAACCATCAATATTTAGGCCTGCATTGATTTCTGTCTTGTTACCAGAATGAGGCAGATGCTCCAGCAGGGCAGAGGGTCACATATCCAGTGCCAAAGGCACCAAGACAATTTGCACAAATCGAGGACTTCAGCCAACACTTTTTATAAGCTGTTCTTGCTGAATGTCCCAAATGAGAGGCTTCAGTGCCAGCAAAATCATTAAAGTGAACAGCTTTGCCTTGTTCCCTACCCAGCAGACATTTCTGTTAGGGTAGGTCATTAGTTATTCCTGAGGTTGTTAGGTTATCGCATTGAATCTTAATCCACCTAATTCATCCCAGTGCACTCCTATTTGTTTCTAGTGCTTGCCTTTTAAAATACCATTAAATCATGTCACAGGCCGCCTCTGCACCTGCCAAGAAAGCTGCATGCGTTCTCTGATTTTCTTTGCCAGGTGAACTCTATTTAGTATATTCCTGGAGAAGACAGCTCATTGCAAATCCTCTTTCTCCTTCTCCTATTTCTCCTTCCCAAGCACACTTGCTCACACACTCTGGGGATTTTAACTTTTACATACCTAGCTCAGCTGGGCTCAAGTCAATCAGTGCTGTCCTGAGCAGATGCTGGTGGGTTTCCATTGCCTCGAGCTAGCCTGGGTGTCCCACTTTCTCTTGATAAGTTATTAGGGCAAAGAAAGAGGGAACTGTTTGCCTTTGATAGTGTAATGCAAAAATAAGGAAATCCCAGCAAAATCTGCCCTTCTTGTGCATAAAACCCTTGGTTAAAAATTCTTAGCAGGATACTAAAAATAGAGAAACTCTGCTGAGATCAGTGCACAGCTTTAAACCAAACATGTAAATTAATAAAGAAATGGCATTCTCAGTCCTATATAGCTTGTACTGAATTAGACCAGGGCTTTTACAGAACAAAGGAACCTAAAAAAACCCCTAATCTCACTTCGATGGAAAAAGGTCTCTGATCACTCCACCTGCCACTTCTCTCTGTGCCAAGAAAAACTCAAGTGTACACCAAAAATGCTGAAGGAGAGTAGAGTGTTGCATTAAATTTATGTACCACTAGAGACTAGGGTTGAATGTGCTGACTGAACTTATTGTAATAACTTAGATGAGAAAAATCCATACTGCAAATCACCTTACTTAGTTTGGTTTAGCAAGAACTATTTACTCAAGAAAGAAAAAAAC
This sequence comes from Manacus vitellinus, assembly GCF_001715985.3. Classification (NCBI taxonomy): domain Eukaryota; kingdom Metazoa; phylum Chordata; class Aves; order Passeriformes; family Pipridae; genus Manacus; species Manacus vitellinus. The sequence continues at coordinate 40,908,228 of NW_021940535.1, forward strand.
ATGAGTGCTGATTGCTTTATCTCTCACCCAAGAAATATACATGGCCAGCTCCTGATAATGTTTTCTAGCTGAAAAATACCACAGAAGCAGAAGGGGAGTAAGCTGTTAGACGGGACTAAAGATTTGCCACAGAAAACAAGCGTGTTTGTTCATGTGACAAATGTTTACCATTGGTACAAGATTTGAAAGCATACAGGGAACCTGGACATCCTGGGGTTGTGCTAATGTTGTCTCAGGCATCATGGTGAACCTTACAGAGTGTGTTGAACCTTGTGCTTCTGAGTCCACATCATTGGGCCAGACCTCCATGCTCTTGGGCCATACTGTATGTCCTAGTTTCAGCCAGGACCCTAATGTTGTTCAATACCAGCTCACATCATTGCCAGGGGCAGGTGAAAGGGAGTCTCTCTGGCTTCTAAGAAGAAGGGCACAGCTTCGATCATAAAAATGTGTGGCATTGTCCAGCATTGTTCAAGTCGCCAGTGAGCATTTTTGCATGTGAAATCACCCTCTCTTTTGTAGATTTTTTTTATTTCTATTGTTGCTGTTATGGTGTGTTTTCTGATATCATTGCTGTTTCCAGCTACTTCTCAAACCATGATCTCTGCCTTTTGTGCCTCCCATTGGAGGGGGGGAGGAGAGTGGTTCTCAGTCTTTTTAGTGGGAGAACTAAATTGGGGAATACCATTCCTAAACCATGACACTGTGCCTATTACCTTATGGCAAATTCTTGTTTGCAATTCTCACCTCATGTATACACTTATGTGAAACTTGGTTTGTGGGAGTGGGCGAGGAGCACAGTTGGGATGTGGATGAAGTACGCAAAGACAGGGGGTCAATGGGTTGCTCCAGTCACATTAATTGCCAGTGACTATAGGGTAAAAGTCACCTCCACCCTAAATTACATTAGCTGAAAAGAGCAGACCCTGATCTCACAGGGCCAGATCTTGTCCCCACACTTTGTCCAGTGAGACCCACATGTGTGGGTCTGGTGTGACCTGTGAGGTGGAAAATGAGGAGTTAGGGAACACCCTTGGCAGGACTTGGGGAATGTGGGGAAGAGAGAGAGTGAAGGGACTAAAGGTACAGCAGGTGCTCAGTACTAAAGATGGGCAAAGCTGCTTTAATTAAAAATTCAGAACTTCCAAACCTTGCTGGGAAGCTGGAGTGTCTGTGAGCAGCCTTTGCTGCAGCCGTGGTCTGTAGCAGCTTGTTTAGTGTATGTGCCCATGCAGGGGTCCCTGCTGAAATTACCAGGGAGGTTTCCAATTAGCACCAAATCAGGCAAGTTACTGGGGGGTTTTCATGCTGCAGACACACCTCCCCTGGGACGCAGCATGAGACCACCCGCTCACATTGCATAAACCACAAAAAAACATTAAACTTATAGGAACTGTTCTTAGTCACTACCAACCCATACTAGATTTGAACCATCCACTGAAAGGTGAAAGGTTAATGTGAGCTAATTTTTTAAATCATTGCTGTAACATTAGGAAGAAGCTCTGGTAACCTTTGGGGGCTCCTGACTTACTGCCTGGTGTTCATTTGGCTGATCCTACAGGCTACAATCATGATAGGATAGTGTCTCAAGAGAGCAAATAAAATTCAAGAGGTACATTTTTCTTCTCAGTGCTTGCCTGCCATAACACTGAACCCTTCATTAAAAATGTGATAAGCCATGCAATATATTTTCCTGTATATTATAGCCTTTAATCTTTAATGTTAATGACAGAAATTTTACCATTAGCAGGACTGTATTTTGCTCCACACTTTAGACATTCTTTTGTAACCATGAATTCTTGCCCTCTTTCAGACAGATGGTAACTATTTCAGCTTGAATTCCTTTTTATAGTAACTTAAAGGGAATTTGAAAAAACAACTAAGCTATAACCAAAACAGAAGTTACAGCATTGCAATGTCAAACCCTTTTTTCCCAGCCATGACCACCTTTTGACTTTGCTGTTACTAGGTGTGTCCCCTGAAACTGAAGTCATTTTTGTAAATACTGCTGACGAGGAAGAATCAATCCGCCTCAATCCCCAAGTCATGTTGCCTTGATTTGTGCACGACTTAGAGGACAAATTATTGGCTGATCAGTTGGAAAATTCGAGTGTTTATGAAACACGTAAAGCCATGTTGGAGAGTGGGGCTTGGTCCAACAATTAATAATAAGGCTGGTAAAGAAGGAATCCCTGAAGTTTAATCCCTTTTACATGTTTCTCCATGTCCTTCATACACACCTTTCTAGCTTCTCTTGTAGCTTTGACCTTTGTAGCTGTTAAATGCAGATAATAGCACTGACACCTGCATGTTGCACCAGCTTTCCAAGGAGTCCTTCAGTGTGATGCATCTACTTACAAGGTTAGTATCACATTTCACATAAAGTCAACATCCAAAAAGCGCTATGGGATTGACCACATCTCTTTTCAAGATAGCAAAGCAGTCATGAAGAAATCTGTCAAATCTGAGATGGGGATCAGGGATTGGGGGCACAAGGAACATATCTATCTTTAGGTGCAGGGTGCCAAGCATAATGGGGTCCAGTCTGCTGGCATGAGATTCCTGCGCCCATAATGATATGGGAGGAACAATGAAAGAGTTCAGTCCTCACCTTGATTCAGAAGGAGTTTCCTTTAAAAACAATCTTCCAAGCGCAAGGCTTGGGCGAGTGTGATACCCTCCCTCCGTCACCAACCCTTTCTGTAGGCTGGTCCTCGGTCCTTGGCAGTAGCCAAAGTACCTGAGGTGCCAGGGTGTGTGCTGGCCAGGATTTGAACAGCCAGTCTGGGGAATGGCCAGGGAAAAGTGATCTGCATGACAGGCAGTGGTCTTCACAGCTCATGAGCTTCCTAGAGGTGTCCAAGCAGAGACAGTTTTTAAGGAAGAAAAAGGACATTTGGGTGCTACGGCCTCCAGTGACTTCTGTTCCTTCATTAAGGGTGAGAGAGGGGATGGAGCACCCATGCAATGACAAACATTACTGATACTATTGCAAGCAAGGACAAGAGATAAACCACTGATAGTGGAGCGGGGGGGGAAGGGTCTGCTCCTGCAGTGTCCCACTTTCCTCTTCTCTGAACACCCGCCCTGTGGCCTGAGATATCTCCTGATCACCCTGATCTGCAAGAGGAGGACAAGCATTTCTCCTGCTTCAGATTATAGTTTAGTCCTATTGGCATGGAATATATCCCTGAAAATCATTACATCTTAGCACTTTCTTCAAGCACCATAGCTCCTGAGGCAACACTTCTCCATGCCAGGGCTGTAACATGAGCTTGAGCCATTGCGCACTGGGGAGCAGCAGGGCTGTGTGGGGAACCCAAAGCTGTGTGCATGAGGCTGAAGGGACAGGGAAACCTGAGGTTTGAGATCAACTCTTGTCTGTTCAACATGTCCCTGGTGAGCCATGGGCTCTGTGCTACTGGGAGTGCTCTCCCCAGCTGGGCACAGTAAGCTGGTTGCTGGTGGGCTGCTGGTGGTGCTTTGTCCTTCTGGTGGTGGGTTTGGGTGACAGGGACAGGACAAAGCCTCCCCTGAGCCAAGAGCAGAGGCAAAACTTGTTGAAACTCTTGAACACAAAAAGGCATGAGATCACATCTGCTTGATGAAAGCCCAGTTGCTTTACAGCCCCTTGCCTGTCAGCAGGAGCAGGACCAGGATTGCTGTGTCTAGCTGGGGGAAAATCCAGCAAATGGAGACACTGACAGCCAAACCACACCCCAGGATCAGAAGGGCTGACCCCTGCTGAGCTGCATAAACCTGAGCCCAGTGCATTTAACCCGTCAAAGCAGGGGAAGAGCTCTGGCCAGCAGTCACCACCCTAGCTGCTGAAGGCTGTTTGGCAGAATCAGGGGCCTGAAGTCTAACGCAGCTATCTGATGGGAGAAGAAATACCAAGGATAATCCTCCTTGCCCTGAACAAACAGAAGAGTTCATCTTTTCACAAGGTGGAATTATCCAAAATTAATGGAGGACATCTAGCTCTTTCGCAATACTTTTAAGTCTTCAGCAATATTTCACCTTAATGCTACGAACAACAGTGCTGGATGACAGCACTCACATTTTACTAGCTTTTCTGTCTTCAGTTCCACTTTTGATGTCCTTACTCATAGGCATGTACATACATGCTTAGCTATAAAAGTGTATCCATCCATATATGTCTACTTGCTCTTGGAGGGAATGCAAAATTAGATAGGCATGGATTATTAAGAGCCTTATTTTGAGAAATTGTTGGCATGTGTGCACATATACTCTGATTAATATATGTATTGAATTCTGGCAGGCATATTTATTTGTCACTACTTATGATTAGACACTCAAAACCAGGATGTGTCTTCTTTATTTACCAGACATTGACACTAGGAAAAAAGTATTTCAAATGAAAAACACAGCTTCTCAGAGTATCAGGTTACACTAAGAAGTTTGTTCAGGAATTTTGAGAGTTTTTTAAAAAAATTCTTCATTTGATAGCAATCACAGCCACTTGCTCTGTCTTGGCTTTCCAGTGAGGGCATGTGAGGCATAAGGGCAGAAGGGAAGAAGCATCTTCCTATGTTGGGGATATTTCTGGTTTCTGGCATTCTTTAAGGCAGAGACTCTTACCGTTCTTTCAAATTTAATGTTGTCAGTGAGTGCAAAGATCTGAATAACAAATCAAACCTTTCCTGAATTAGGCTTGGCTGAGATGGGACAGGTTTCTCACTGGGCAAAAGGGATTTCAGAGGCCTGAATATCATTACTTCCCAAAATATAAGCCCCTACAACCTGCCAGGTTTCTGCATAGTTAGATTAATTTTCCCCCTTTTTTTCTATGCTAAATTTGGTCCTGAATACCATAGGTTTTTAGGTATTAATGGACCCTTTCTGCCTCTTATCTGTAATTATTACTATTGATTTTAAGACCATGAAGCTATTATTGGAAGATCAGCAGCCCCATATCCTTTTTTTAGGAAAGCCTAAACTTTTCAAAATTCCATTTAAAATTCTAGCAGTGGTAATGTGCAAGGGCTGTAACTACTGAGGGTCCTGCAATACTGCTACAGCCATTCCCATGTAGCCATTCAATGGGAAGATGCTTTCATTAAAGCCTTCATGAGCCTGCCCCAATAGATTAGTAATGTTTCAATCTTTGATTTTCATTAACAGGTCTATATTATGAGATTGACATCGTAAATCTTAACTGCAGCTGAGGCTCTGTTGTGATTGATAGTGTCAATGTTTTCCTGTTACTTGAACTTCCAGCTATTGTCTATGTAATTCCCGCTACTGCTTCTGGAGAATGTTATACATTACACCCAATATTGGCATCTTTTTCTGAATGTAAGTGGACTGTTTCCTGCTACTGTAATGCAGTAGCATTAAAATGTATGTGGTGATCCAGATCTAGCAGAGCAAACACTAAATCACCAATGGGCTTAATTAGCACAAGGTGAGAAACTTCTGGCCTCCAAGGAGTTGCAAGGCTTTTGTCTGGGAAGGGAAGATTCAAACGGACCCTCCTTGCCATCATCAGTTTTGTTACAATTTATTTTGTTACATAAAGTTCCTGTTTGGTGGGTTCTATCTGTGTATTTTCATGTCAATCAGTATTCACTTTGGCATGCTCAGTAAATAATAACAATAGATATTAATTATAGGCAGTTCTCGTTTTATCACACCATACCTAGCAAAAGCCAAAACTTTACCTCATCCTCTACTATAGTATTATAAACTAATGACTAATATTTCTAGTCTTTTACTGGACAGCTATTAATAATCTCCCATTTTTGTTTCTTGGACTTTCAACAGCTTTATCTCTGCTACTAATGTCTTCTTATGTCTTCAGAAAGAATAAAGCAGAAAAAAAGAAGATAATGATTTAATCGAAGACAACTGAAATGGCAGTTTTGCTGTGCAGACAATAACAGAGTCAATGGTTCTCTCAGGACTCCTTTTTGAGAACCATAAAACCCCCGTACTTAAGAAATAAGAGTTAATACACACTTATAAGAAATGTTTTTCTATTTGAGGAAAGGAATGAAGTCTAATACATTATTGGCTGAATCTTAAAACATTTATGATGGTGGGAAGACAAGGTTTGTATTATACATTTCATCTTCACTTCTCCATTTATTCTTACAGTAAAATCAAATAGTCAGTAACAGGCTGATAATTTGGTGTCAAATGGAACCTAAACCACACATGAAAATGGAAAATCATTCAAGCAATAGGTGAACCTTTAGTGATTGAACCTTAACTAAGTAATGGACTGCAGGAGGTACCAGTCGGGCATTTTATCTTGCTCCAAGGACTCTTTCTCTCATTTTAAAGGGCTACTGGCATAAACAGTTATGGGGAAGTCTTCATGCCATTGAAATTGCTGGACAGTAGAATTTTCAAAATTAGTTTCCCACAGGTCTTCTTTTCTACATGGGAGAGAACAGTATGATTAAAGCTATCACACAAAGGAGGTCAGATACTGCAAACACATATCTGGTTACTGTCCAGCAGCAAATATATGAACAGTCCTGAGACAATTTATTTCAAAACTCCTTTCTCACTTTTTAATGGTGTTAACTGGAAACAACTAGGGAACTTCCAAGTGCAAATTTGGTCTGGATTGCTGGAGACTAACCAAATGAAAGGTGAATTTAGACTAAAAATAGTATAAGCAGCTTACAGGCTTATAACTACAGATGAAAGATTATATTCTGTGGGGGAGTTTTGCAGGGAACTCAGGCAAAAGTGTTCAATGTCATTGACCAGTTTGTCACTTTCCATTACAATATATATATATATATATTTTAGGACAAGAAACTTCATCGAAGAAAAATCAAAATGTGAAAAGATACTGGAGTATCTAATTTTCTTTTGCCCTTGTACCATTTTGCAAGCACGTTTTGAGTTTTTATTCTAAAGAAATAAATAAATGCAGACTGTGCTTCTTAATAGCATTAAGAGCATCAGTCAGCTGTGCTGGCTGGATCTGGATCAAACAGTAGAGATCAAAAAGAACATAAATGTACCTGATATTCCGTCATATCCAGAAATAAACTCCATGCACCAGAAGGACTAAAGTGAAGAAACATATATGTTGAGTATTTTTATTTCCAGTGTTCCTTCACAGTTACTGGATTAACTCACCCTTCATCCCCTCTTTACTTATTCAGATCTTGACTCTTTTATCCTCTGCTGGCAAATTGAAGGTCTGTCTTGTGGTCAGAGGTCACTGAATTAATCACTTTAAACAAGAGATTTGCTGAGGTTTCAGAATTTCTAGTGTGACCTATTTCTCCTTTCTGTTTTCCACAGCTTTCCCCCCGTTGTTTGTAAAGGAAAAATCTGTGGAATAAGATCAAGAGTCAGAAAGTGCCAGGAAATGAGTGGTCTTGTGGCCCAGCTTACAGGAAAGTGAATGGCTCATATTCCCAAGCCAGGAGACCTGGCTTGGTTGCTGACATCTTTCCAGTGCAGGATCTGACCACTGCAGTAGAAGGAGGTAGTGATGTGGGCTCTGTGGCAAAGCACTGGAGGACAAGTTTCCTCCTAGTTTTAAAATTGGCACCCTTTAGTCCCAGAGTCCTACCCAGTTACATGGTTCAACCAACTGGAAATGCAGCCTTCTTAATGTTCCACCAAGTATAGTTTTCAAATTATCATTATACAAGCATTGGAGTCTTTAGGATCTGGTGGTTTTCTTTGACTGGTACCAGCTCCGTAGGGAGAAAATCACCAAAACATTTTGGAAACTTCAACTGTGACCAGACAAGATGAATCAAGAGGAATATATGCCTGCTTTGCTACAGAAATTGAGCTGAGACACCTCACTAGTACAGCAGTACAGCTGGGAGGGGAGTCTAGTCTCTTCTGTGCAGACACTGCAGCAGCAGCATATGTGCACAGGGATGAGTGTGAGCTAAACTATCACCAGGTTCTTCTGTACAGCGTAAATGTGTCCCCTTCTATGCACTGTATCTATAATTTCTTTAGTTACTCTGGTGACAAAACTGCATTCCTGCATGCCTGTACTGTAAACAGTGTTCCAAATATAAAAATACTCTCTGTGCCTTATCTAGAAACCAGGAAAAAGGAGAGTGTATACATATACATATATATTTGGCAGCAATTTATGCCACACGGGCAAGAATACATCAATTGTAAGAAAACCATCCTATTGCTTTTTTTTCTCTGGTTGATTTTCAAGCTGAATCCAGGTCCCCAGTGGAACCACCAATAAACATGTGCTTGGGCAGTGTGGAAGGAGAAGGTTAGCAAAAGTCCTGGGGTATTGTGAGCAGAACTGTCCTCAGATGCCAAAATACATCAAGTACCTCTTTTATTGAGTTGTTGTTCAGTCCAGAGGTTTCCCCTTTTGCAGTCATCTTCTCTCTTGTAAGATGGAGTGGGACAATTTCCATGTGCATTAATATTCCAAGGGCATCACAGAAGCAGCAAACCCTTTGAAGAGTAGAGAAGTTCTTTCTAGTTATTTCCCTTTGGAGCTGATTCCAATGCAAATCTGCATCTTAACAACTGTTCAGTGAGTAATGCAAGAGTTGTACCTTGACCAGTTGCAATATTGCGCTCAAGACTTTTTATATGCTCAGTTTCCACTGAACCAAAAAAGATTTAATGAAAGTGCTGTAAGGTTTAGTGAAATGAGGGTTGTGGTTGGGAGTCAGGGCTCAAGCATGTTTTTCCTTGTTTTATGTTCTATTTGGATATAGGGAATGTACTTTAAAAACCAGCATTTTTTGCTCACATGCACAGGGGAGTCAGTGTAGATGGAAAGAAAAGGGCACTGCCTGCTCAACCCTTGCCCCATCACAGTCTTTCACCTGCTGGCATTGTTCTCAGCCATCCCACAAGCATTAACTGCCTTTAACTGGATTACTCTATTTTCTATTCCTTCGATCTTCACTACACCTTGAAATATTGCATTTAAAATGTAAAATAAAAAAACGACTAATTCCATTAACTCAAAATAGGTCTCTAATTGACCTCTTAATATGGTGTATTTAACATGACACTGTACCATTTTCATATGTAAATTGAATGATTCTTAATAATTCAGTGCTTCTATTTTCATTCTATAGAATACATCTTCCAAAGGAGTTGGGGGAACATTGTGAATTCCTGTCATTTATCACTCTGCCACAAAAATGAAACTGCAGCTGCCACTGATATGAAAGAGTACATTTTACACCTGCCTTCCCATGCCTTGCTCTTGCAGTGTACAACTCCAAAAACTTTATACATTTCGTATTAATAAACATACTGAAAACTTGAATGTGAACATACTTTTTCTTAACCTTTTCTGTAATAGGCAGGAGAAGGTGCAGACAAACAGCAATTCCTATCGCAGAATTCAGCTCATACTCACAGCTATTCCAAGGAATAAAATGTACACTGAGCAGAACTAGTTAATTTTATTCTATGTCAGGCTCGTAGGCATCATCTCCCCCTACCACCTCCCTCTCCCCAGCCAGCCCATCCCCTCCACCCCCAGGGTGACACTTCACATTTAATCTAAACCCTCTCAGATTAAGCGGGCGTGTAATTTACTCCCACAGTAAAGTCCATTGCAACTGCGGAGGTGATGTAAAGGGGAGTTGTTTAAAGGATGTTAAGCCTGCAAACCTGCATGAAAAACCCTCTTGTTGGGGCTGGCAGCAAAGCCTTTAATGTGCATTCAGTCTTGCATTCATCTGGGATCTGTGTGTGGTATTGACTGATGTTTTATTATTGTTTGGTAGATAAAAATATTTAACTTAAGAACAACTCAGTTGCAGGAAGGGCTTTATATAGTCATCATAACATGCTTCTCCCACTGCTGTGAGTGTAGGAGGCAGGGTATTTTTCTACCACTTAATGTGTGAAGTCTGACATATTTTAAGAACATTATCAAAATTCAGCTTTAGAAATCACTGTAAATCTAAAACCAAAGAAATAAATCCATAGTCTTTTGACAATTTCCCTCAGCTAAACTATTTCAATATGCTATTTTTATTTTTATTACTCCTTTTTGCTTTTGGCAGCACAAGTCTTTTCACCCAAATAGGGTATAATGGACCATGAAAGCGGGTTACATCCTTGGAACCCAAACGTCAGCTGCAGTTAAGGTGAACTGCTCCATTTTAAGGCACAGTAAGTTACCTTGTGCTTCACTGGAAACCTCAGCCCCAGAGAGAGAGAGGAACCAGGAAAGGAGGAGATGGAGTGCGACAGCTCTCGGGCCACTGGTGGCTCCTCGTTCAGAATTGCTATGAAGTAATAGCTTTTTTAGAGAAATACAAGTGAAAGCATTGTTGCCAGATTTGCACTATTTCCTCTCCTCACAGACCATGTGTTTTATACAGCTGACAGTACGTTTGTTACAGCCTGCCCTCAGATGCGTGCCAGCAGGACACACTGGAGATTGTGCGTCCAGACCAGAGGATTTCTTAACCATAGGCCTCTGACATCTGCTGCACACTTGTTACACAGTTGGAACGTGAACAGAGCTTTTAATTTTGCTCTTTGATTTTTGCATTCCTGTTTTTAAATGCTGTTTGTGTAATTTATGTCTTGCAAGCCTTCAGAAGACTGGTGGAAAAGAACCTCTTTATTTGAACTCTCTGAAGTGCAATATTTCTCTTGGCTTTATTTTTCCCTCCTTCTAAGCTTGTGTATTATCATCTGACAAATTGGACCTGTTCTTTTCCAGCAAGTTATTTGAACACATACTTGTAGCTGCTTTTAAGAACAGTACAGCTTTCAGATAATTTCATTGTTATTTTATGTGCCAGATGTGGTTTGTTTTCTGCAGCTGGAGAATTAGAAAAAATGTTGCATAACATCCATCTATTCTTTTACAAATAGAAACTAAACTGTACAGATAAAAGATAAGTGGATCCTGCAGAACCCAATACTGCCTTATTTCACTTGTCTCCTTATGCTGAAATGAGTTCAGACTTGCAGTCACCTCCCTGCCAAAATACGAGCTCGTCACTCATCTTCCCTCTCCCTGGGCTTCCACAGATGTCCTACTCCTCTGCATTGACTGCATTTGACTTATTAATCAATTGACTGCATGTAACTTAACATGTCCATTGACCAGAAGCACCAGAAGAAATCCCTTTTTATTCAAACCTTCAAAAAGAGTTCAGTGAGCCTTTTGGTTACTCTCCATTGACTACATCATCCACATTAGCAGATTTACTTTTGATATTCAGAGATTCATTAAAAGCTAGGATGCACCCTGAATTTTATCCATATTCTTGCAACCTCCTTTTATTTTTTTCTTCAGGAGATATTACACAGAGGAATAGCTGGTGTCTCTAATTTATTCTAAAGTGCCCTGCATACCACCGGTGAGGGCTGTGGGATGAACCCATGGAAGGATCTTTGCACAGACAGAAGATACATTTTGGATTCTCTCTCCTTCCAAAGGAGATTAAATGCAAACAAACACATTTAGCTCAGAGGGGATCGAACAGGGCAGCCAACGTGCATCCAGCTGAGAGCTCCGTGAGTTCTGGGTGACACTGACTTTCTTCAAAGGAAAAGATAGAAACAAACTGATTTTATGGATTCCATGAAAGTTGCCTCTGCAAATGATGACTAGAGAAATGGAGGTACCAGTCTGGCAGAAAGCTAAATTTACTCCCAAGCTCCACAATAATAGCAACTCATCTTTCTTTGAGAATTGCTTGTCCATGTGCATCTGAGTGTGCACTGCTTCAAAAGTTTGTGAGACAGCATTTGTCACTGTGTGTTCCCTTTGCAAAGTGTCCTGTCTGACTGGGGTAAGTTGCCATGGTCCATGTTTCACCCGAGGATGAGTGTAAATAGCTCAGAACAACATGCAAAGCCAGACAGTGCATAAATTACTGATGTGCTCAATCTGCAGAAAGCTACAAAGCAGCGTCCTTGAAACATTCCACATATTTTAACGTTGTAATTAAATAGATGTTTTATGTATTCATAAGTAAGTAGTTTATGATCACTGACTCTGAAGGTGTTCTGCAGGTAGGAAAGGGAATACCCCACACCTGGGAAAAGAGAAGCCTTCTTCAGGTGGCAGGGCTCAACATCTTTCTGGTTTGTTCTTATTTTCATAGATAGAGTTGATCAGGAATTGATAGACCAAGTCATTAGGGCTTCAAAAAGTTTAAATGTAAGCCATCTTGACTCTAGAAAAATACTTAAGTACACACGCAGCATTTTCTGCTTTCAAGGTGCCACGAATGTTAATTAACAAATGAATCTTGCTTGCCTTAGCTAAAAAAGTCCTCCGTCAGTCTTGGATTTCCCCCCAAAAGCCAACAGCAAAGGCCTTTATCGTAACTGCTGCAGTAGCACTGGGCACAGATCATGTCTTGACTAACGGGAAATGATGCAACAAAAAGCTTTATAGATAATGAAACCATCTGCTAAAAGCAGTGCATTGGGAGGAGGCTGGACTCTGTTACAGAAAGTTATGCATCATCAAGCCCATGCTCCCAGCAGGCAGGACCTTGTAGGCAGCTCTCTGCCCACTCCAGCACAAACCCACCAGTCAAGAGCAGTTTCCCCCCTGCTCGCGGAAAAACTGTGTCACATGGGCCAAAAGGGATTTCACCATGTGGCCACCCTCCCTCAAAGGGCAGGCTAGCCTGGGCCTGCAGGGTGAGGGTGGAAAGCCTTGCATGCTGCTTATTTTGTTATCCCAAATCCCTTTACACGGGGATATAAAGATATGAAATGCTTCACAGCCAAGTGCCATGGGTGGTCCTTCCCTAGGGAAGCCTGGACAACTCATGGATGGAGCTGCAATGAGAGTGGGTTCTCAACCAAACAGGTTCAATGTATTTTAGCTTGTCTGGACAACATTCAAATCTCCCAAGTTTCTCAGTTTCTAAACTATATTTCGTCCAGTAATTCTGAGGCAGCCCATGGGGACAGCAAAGCAGAGGAATCAAGTCCTGAAAAGTAAAGAGAGTTGCAAGTCTATTTACCAACTATTTTCTTGGTGGTTATGTAATGAAAGTTCTAGAAGGAATGGGGAGCACAAGAACGTGAGTATCACATATGAGCAACAGAGGCCTGCCAAGGAGGATGGAGGGCACAGTCCATGGCCATACAGAACTCAAAAGTGAGGCTGGGAGCTGCAGAGATGCAGACTTAGGAAGGTGCATGACAAAGGCAAAGGCAGAATAGAGGACAATTATTTCAGGGAAACTAATTTGGCCAAGACAGGATTGGCAGACTCAAAGTGAGGCAGAGAAGACAGAGGACGAAGAAACAAGTTGCACTAAATTGGATCACAGGGTAACATTCTATAGGAAATTACTATGTTTGTGCATTTCTGTATGTCTCCTTTTACAGATCTGTTCCAACATATCATATAGGTAAATCTTATTTTCCTAATTAAACCTGTTGGCTCTGCATCACTGTAATTGAAGGGTTCTGCACTTTTCACAGCAGGAGCTCAACACCAAGTACAAATTGATATTAAAGAGGAACTGTTGTGCAAGCACATGCTGAGAGGACCTGACAGCATGTTGTGCAGCTCAGCCACTGGCACAAAACCAGCTCTCAGCCGAGCACTGAGCATGCACACCACTTTTAATTACATGATTTCCTAATGTAAATATCTCTAGAAGAAAAATATTAATGTGACTTCGACAGGACATTTCTTCCCCTGATCTCAAAGTGCACCCCAGAAGTGGTGGTATCTAGTCACAGCTGGAACTGGACGCTAAGAAATCCAACAATGCCTGTGCATCCAGATCTAGATGACTGCAAACTTTTCAGGAAGGTTAGTTGGGAAGAGGAGAGAATCAAAACACTATTGCCCATAGCATCTGCCAAGAAACGTGCTTATTGTTTTTACAGCCTCTCATTTGGGAAATCACCTTAACACCTGAATGCTGTCTCAGCACATTGTGAAAAGATTCAATTTCCTGCATTATTCCAATTCATATCACTAACCTGCAATAGTGCTGGTCAATAAGTTCCTTGATTTTGATGTTAGCTTTCTGTATCCCACTAATTGACGCTTGAGAGACTTACAGTTAGTGGTCACTGTAGTGGAACACTGAAGAACTACAACTATTGCAATATTTTCAAATCCAAATCACTTGAAAAGAGTAAAGTTTTAAAGGAGCTGAGATAAAGCACAGGATTAAAGGAACAGACTAATGATATTATTATAGACAGCATCTCCATTTTCATTCTGACTTGCACTTTGCAATCAAACACAACATCTTATATGTGCTATACGACAACACTTATTTTAAAGAAAAGTTCCACTGGGCAGGCAGGCACTACATTGAATTAAAAGGTACTTCTCTCTTTCCTATAAGATTTAAAATGAAGAACCTAAGGAAAATAATTGCCTGACTGCTGAGAAATTATACATAAAGCACAACCATAAATGTGTGATATACTCTGTGTACGTATTTAAATGTTCCCTACTTACCCCTGATTACAGCTTGCCACATCAACAAAACACCTGGTCTGGTATTTTTTCTTACACTGAAACCTCTTGGCCAAGCAGGAATTTTTATCTCAAAAGCAGCTGAAACCTTTGTTTACCATCTCATAAGACATGCTGTTAGACTCTTGTGCTGAAGATCTTTTTTAATGACGTGCTTGATGGGATTGAACGATGTATGTTCACCAGCTTTCACCTTCACTATTAATAACAGCACAGTTCCTATCTGAAACGTCTTCTATAATTGTGTAATTACACACCTCATTTATCCAATTGTTAAGCCAAGAGTCTGATTAAATATTAACAACTGCTTGGTTCTCCTAGTGTCATTAGTTGGAAAGCAACCCTGTAATCTCAGGTAACACATGATGGTAATTATCCTTCACAGTTTCCCTCAGCTGAAAATCCAGCACAATCAGAGCAGATAAGGTTGCCCAGCGGAAAACACGTTACCCCTCTGTTCCTCTTACCTAAAAGCTGCCTGAGCCCTGTACCACGTGTATGGACTTCCCACAATAGAAAAGCAAACATATACAGAGCACTGCAAAGGAGGGCACTGGCTGATTTGCCCCTCTAATCCCATCCTGCATTATGAGAGATTGCAGCCTGACTTCCAAAGTAATTTTTTTACTTTAAGTCAAAGAAGGGACAGTTTGGTTTGGCCCAAACGTCCCTTCCCATAGAAAGCAAGGAGGAGAGCAGAGCAGCACGGCTTGTGACCAGAGACGTGAGAGCTGGGAATGATATTCTTATATGTGGTCTTGCATCAGAGGGGCACATGCCCTGGGAACATCCCAAATTATAGGCAAACTTAGCTGAAATGCATAAACCAGGAGCAAGCTGCACTTTGGATACACTTTGCATGGGAGTATCACCAGGCCTTTTAAAATAAAATGTTGCAGAAGAGAGCATCAAAATGCTATAAACAACCCAAAGCAATGGCAAACAGATGTTTTGCTCAGGCCCTGAGAAGTCCTGTGTGCTGCTGCCCACAGCCCTCACCAGAGACCTTGGGACCTGGGGGACCCTGAGCTGGGGGGAGGGACACAAGCAGGCATCCTCTGCCTCAGGAATCAGGACCACATCAAGGGGACATTTGAATGGGAAGCCCTAAGCCATGGGCATGGGGGAAGCACGGGGGTGGGCACTGCTGAAACCGATCCAGCAGATCCTTTTCCCAGCTGCTGCACCAGCATTAATAGAGGACTGCCTGGAGTAGCAGGGCTTTCCCCCCATTAACATCTTATTATGATGAAAGGAGCAGTTTATACCTCCCAGAATTATTGCTTCCAGGCTGTCTGTAAACTCAGGTGAAACCTTGCATCTGGTTCAGGTTTTCAGGCTTTCTGTTGCAGTGGGGAGGACGGGACCATAATTTGTGTGTGAGGAGAGCAGGGCTGGAAGTGGGCTGACACAAGGGGGGCTTGCCACCCACCAAGCTGGGCCACCAACCCACTGCCTGACATCTGCTGTGCACAGCTCCTTGTCTCTCCTCTTCCATGGTGCAACACAACACAGCACAGCCGGTGCTGGCACACCAAGGTGTCAGGCACAGCCCTGCATGGGGCTGCAGGAGAGGAAGGGGTCAGGGTTTGCTCTGAGACCTCTTGGCATCAGGGTGGGCTACTCCAGAGCAGGGCACACAGAGGGGCTTTACAGACACGAAAAGGCCCATGAGAGAGCTCTCTCATCTGTAACATTTTGCAGTTAAGCTCAGGCTCCCAGTACGGCTCTGGCAGATGATGAATTTGAAATAAGATTTGCAAGATCACAGTCAGAAATCAATAAACCTCATCAGCTAGGATCTAGCAGCTGTCTGAAACAACAGGTTACAGCAGATGATAAACAATTTAGGGTGGGGGAAATGCATTAAAAATAAGACCAAAATATGATCATAAAGCATGCTTTCCAGCTGCTAACCCTACAGGGGAGCAAAACCTGAGAAATAACCACATTCAGGTATATCCCTTAAAAGACAGGTAGCACAGCCTCTTCAAGGATGGATAGTATCTTCATAGGGAGGACAGGTTATGACACAAGTTACCAAATAGTTCCTTGTTTAAGTTTTAGCTGCCAGGTTTTGTGATTCATAAAACTGAATTATCAATTCCTATATTCTTTCTGAAATCCACTTTAAACAATCCATATCCACTCCTCTGCAATAATCTTTCCATGATACTTACACCAGTTGTGTAAATAAAGGCTTCAGTAGATCCTCATGACTCTCAGCTCCAGCAGGGATTTTTTTGGAAGCTGAGTAAATGCTCAAGCTCACCTTACCAGCATGCATCTTGTAGATGGGACATGGAATAGAAGATGGTCTTGTCTGGGAAACATTGTCAAAACCCCCTCATGGCCTGTAGCCTATCAGCATGTGGTGGAGGCTTCCCTCTTCATCTTTTTCCTTTGCAGCCAAAGCCATAAGAAATGGAATTTAAGCCAAAAATAGTAAATACAGACAAGAAACCAAGGCAGAACACCAACAGGGATGGCCACTGAGACATGCTTGGGGAAATCAGAGTGACCTCTGCCGCCTAGGACTGGAGTGAGTATTTCCCAACTTCTCCAGCATGGGCTGGGACACAGCACTGGGACCTGGTGCTGCCAAGCCAGATAAGGGGAACACCAGCGACTTCGCTCTCACTGGAAGTGTTGTCTCAAGGCCTGTGAGGGTGAGACCCAGCAGTCTGTGAGAAGAATTAAATTTGTAATGAATTTGTAACAGCAGCCAGGTACCTGCGTGGCTGCGTTTTCTCCTGTGTGGAACAGGTTACCCACAGAGGGAAACTCTGCAGCCCATAGAGAGCAAGTGTGGAGCTGCAGGCTCACGTGCTAATTTCTCAGTGGAGTCACAGAGAGAGTCAAGAGTGGGTGGGCAAATGAAGCCTTTTTGGCCAATGGATGAAAAGCACACAAAAACACACCTGTTTCCAGATGTCCTCGATAGCTTAGCTAGCTTAGAAAGATCATCTCAGGAAAGGAGGCACTGACAGGGCCACCATTCCTGGAGAGGTTTCTGGCTTATTACAATCTTTGCGTGTTACACTAAATAAACCACTTAAAATTATGTTGTTGCTATTTAAAGGAATTGTAACAACTGATCATCAGAAAAGATAGGCCTCTGATGAAAAGTCAAAGAGAAAACACACAAAACTAGATTTTCAGCACATCAGTACACTATCTTCTGTACCGCTGCAAGAAGTTCCACTGAAAATAAAACTACCTGGAGGAATAAATTTGTTCAGTTTAGGCTGACCAGAATATAAGGCTTTTTTTCCTTCTGACCTTGCACAGACATTTTACAAACAGCTGTTTTCCAAAACAGCATGTTGGTCTTCACTGATACTGTTACGTCATGCCAGGAGCCTGCCTGTCCTCCTGGTGATGCAGAGCATCTGAGAATGGGATTACTGCTCTGCAGCAGAATTCCACATTTCCCCAGAAGGACATGACTTGCCATTCCGAAACCCAAAGCAGCACCAGATCCAAAATGCAGTAATTCCAGCCAACGGAGATGTATGATCTCGGGGAACCACCTGCAAAAGCCCACACAAAACTGCTCCCCAGAAACCTTCCGGACTCGTAAACCTCTCACAGGCCCCTGAAGGCCATAAATTCTGCAGGGCCTCTCACAACTGTTTCAAAACACTTAATGTTTTCCTTCTGCTTTGCGGTTTCCCTGCCCACAGTGGGGATCTCTGCACCCACCTGATACTGAGCCTGGAAGAGTTTTGCTCCATATGCCAAAAACTGCTATGGAATTGAGTTAAATTGTCTTAGCTGATGCCTATCTGGGTAAGACATTGATGCCAGTTCCTTACAATTTGATTTACTCTAAATTAAAAGGTGAAAAAAAGCAATTGAATTAAGTATTTGAATCAGATTTTTAGTTTCTAATGTCAAGCTTTAAGAAATTGGTGAAACAGTTTAATGGCATCAGCTCAACTGAAGAACTTGAGCATGACATTTCTCTCCATAAACGAAAAAAAGTCTGTTTCAAAAACATCATCCCCAAACAAGGAGAAAAACCTTGTAAGAGGATGCCTTGTCTGTCACCTCCGCAGGAGTAAACACTGGATGAGTTACTGAAAACAAACTTGATTGAAAAATCAAACTTCACTCTTACAGGTAAGAAAGTGTAGGGATGTGAACAAACCCAATTAGACCATGAAAAGAAAATTGAGAAATGGGAATATGAATGCAAAACTGAAAGTGCCCATATTCCACCTGAAAAAAAGATTTTGTTGCACAGAACCTGTCTCTTTTGCCAAACATCTATCAAATGAAGAGCATCAATATGTGAGTGAAAGCTACATTATAAAGAGGGAAATCCAAGCAATCTCAACTATTGTAGCCATTTTAGTCCATCCTCAATATTGAACTATGATTTGGAAGTATTTATGAAGTCAAAAGATAAAGAAAGACATGAAGGTTGGTATACACTCCTCAAAGTTGTCTATCCTCAGCCTCATCTCACACCATTCCTCAGTAAGAGGAGTGACCTTTTGCAAGTGGGGCACATTGGGTGTAAACCACCTTCACCTCATTGAGGAGGTGCCATACAGAAACAGGTTGCTTAACCAAGCACTATTGTTGTGGGCAAAAACAGGCCAAGAGGAAGACAACTGTGGGCTGTGCTGAAAGAAGAGCCATCAGGAAAGAGGGGTACCACTATTTTTGAATGCTCAGCATTTCAAGTTATTTTATTTAATACCTTTTATTAACCAGGTAGGAGAATCCTAATGAAATCTGTGCATCTTACAGAGTTAATTGGTACTGTAAGGGTGATGGGATTACCAAAATACTATGTATGAGACTTTGTGGGTTGAAATATTAGAAATGTATTAAACTTGACTGCACCAACTCTACATCATGCACCTGCAGACACCCTAAGTGGAACTGTAGCTTTCACATGGGGACTTACTTTGTTTTGACATGGAAAGAGGAGAGCTATCAGCTCACAAGGTGACTAAAAGCTACCAGCGCAGTGAGGCAGTAAGGAAGGAGATCAAACTTTATGACCTGAGAAGTTTATTCCTATTGCTCTGAGCTTCATGCACAACCACACAGGCTTTCTTCTACTGGAGCTGGAACAGCCTCATAGTTCCCTGCTGCCTGCAGCCATTGTGGGAGCTGCCATAGCCCTCCTGCCCAGCAGTGGCAGAGCTCCAGGGCTGTTTGCAGGGGCAGCTGGTCTTTCCCTGAGTGCCAGCTCAGGGCACTCACACCTAACCTGGTGCACGAGAGACAACAAAACAAAACCATGTGAACCCTTGCACTGCCTCTGAAACCTGGACAAGACTGTAAGCTGTACTTGCACCTGGGCAGTGAAAGAGATGCTCTGCTCTTCCCAGCCTGCCACCATCTCCAAAACCCTTCCCCCTCTGCTGCTGGTGCCCCAGGGCTCAGGGGTGAAGGAGAGGGCTGCATGCTCCCTGCTCCTGCTTCTTGACCAAAGTGCTTTGAGGGTTGAAGTATCACAATGCAGTAAGCTGAACTTTATATCAATTATTTCAACATGAAGCCTGTACCAGATTTCACTAGCAAAGCATTTCATGTGGGACAAAAAGTATTCTGTTTCCAGCAATGAGTTACGTTTTTCTTATTTGGGCACTTATGGAGTCTGTAATGGGAAGCATGAAAATAAGAGTTGGAGGCTTAGTGTGCTTGCTCTCCCCTTCCCTGGACACACGTCTCCCCAAAGGAAAAGGGATTCCACTATATGTCCAGGGGCGCACTTCAGTAAACTTTGATGCTTAGCTTTACTACCTGGTAAAAAACCACCCAGGTTTTCATTTGTTAATTTCTAATGTCTTTTAAAGTTTCTTATACAATGAATGAAGTGATTTTGCTGGAAGGGACTGCTGTATGCAGAGAGGAGCAGGATAAATCTAGAAGAACAACAAAAAATACCATTTGCCACCGCACACCTGAGGACACCAAACTGCCATTACATCTTCGAGGATACTTCTCAAAGTACACTACAATCTTGCTCTGTTTGAAATCCCTGAAAATACCTCCAGATCTGCTTGTCTTAATTATTTTTCCCAGACTGTCTACAACACATCAGTCAATAATCAGTGCTACAGATAGGAAAACTCTGAATACCCTGTATGTGTGAGGGAGGAAAAAAAACTAAAGCAAATCATGTATTCCTTGAGTCTCTAAGAAAGAAATAATTTTGTGGTCACCCATGGTTACTCAGTTTTCAGGCAGTAATTTCTATTTGGCATTAGGTGCTGCTGTTTGCAGAGATGGAGATTTTTTACAGGTTATAGTAAGGAAAATGACAATAAGGAAATTTTTGTGCTTTCTGCCTGAGCAGCCACCCGCTGCTACAGTCAGGAGTGCAGTGAGCCCATGTGCCCTGTAACTTCATGGGGTCTTTGAATGGGAGAGGAAACACTCCCCAGTGAATTTAACCTGAGATGAGGAACCAAATACCCTTTCCTTTTAATCCCTTGCAGTGAATTTGGCAGATATAAAATATATACACTTTTTCAGTTATCTTGCCTTCATTCTTACCAAATATCCAGTTCTGGAAATACTTTTAAACTTCTCCAGCTCCTCTCATGCTTTTATTGCCCTGGTTTGGTACCTTCTGCAAAATGCAATTTGGTGTCTGAGTTCAGACCAGTTTATTCTAACTTATATTGTAATTGTATACAGTAATTAACATCTTTCTTCATAACTAAGTAAAATTATTCCTTGAATTTCCTCTGTCTTAGTTTAGACTTCTTGTCAGACTCACTCTTCATCCAATAATTACTAATAACCCACCAGTGAGGATATTCACTGAAGTCCACGTCAGGTTCTTGTACTGAGATTTCTTGTCTTGTTGTTTGAATTGCTGTAATCAGCACAAGGAACAGGATTTTTCTTCATACAGACACAATTTTCTCATGAATTAATTAGAAGAGATAAGATATGCTGCCCCTTAAGTCAAATTAATTCTCCCTTTTCATCATATTCCTGCATACACTTGCCCAGTGCCACGGCTCTCAGCCAACAGGCAACTCACAGGTGCCAGGAGGGGCTGGTTGTCACTGATGTCACATCAAAGGAGTCCATCCTGCAGAGGTTTGCAGAGAATACTATTAACTGCCACAGAAATTTCCAAAATATCTAAAACTTAGGTGTTCGCAGGTCTGCTGGGCCCCTGCTGCAGGGCACCCCTCCACAGGCACCTCCTCTGGCTGGAGGCAGCACCACCCCCTCTGCCCAAGCTGCCACCCAGTGCTGGCTGAACAGCAGAGGACATCGAGTCCGGAGCAGCAACAGCACTCTGTCACCAGGACACACAGAGTCTGGGACAGGGGACCATAAGGCACAGGTTACATACACCCTGTGCCTGGCTTACCTGAGAGCAGGCAAGTTGAGATGCACGGTGACCTTCCTGAATGAATCTCGCTCCTGAGACACATTAGCCTTTTGTGGTCTGTGGAAATGTTTCCAATATATAACATTAATACTCCACCAGTTGAATTATGGAGCAGCTCAAAGTTCTCCCACCCAATTACAGTTCTGGCCATTAGTGCAGCAAGCTATTAAAACCAAGTTAAAGAAGGAGGGTGGCCTCATTTACCATGCTGTTTTATTTCTCAGAAGCTTGGTGTTTAGAAATAAACTAATCATTTCCACTTGACAACAAGCAAAGCACTATTTGTTGTGTTCTCTGAAAGTCTTCAGAAGGATTTGGATACATTTAGAGGTTTATTAGAATAGTGACAGGGTTTGCCTGTACAGAGCAGGATGTTGGATGGCTGTGCTGAACTGATACTTATGTGTATTAAATCTAACACTGATATAACAGGGACAGAAAACTTGAAAGGTGAAAAGGCGAATGACGAAAGACTTGGGCTTCATTACAATGTTTGTTTTTTTTTTAACTGAAGACTCCTGTTGCTGTACACTGAAGGCTCAATCGATTTGCAGACTTAGCAGTGGTTAAAGTTCTATCATTTATTCTCCACTGAAAAGCACTATCATGGCATTATGGCAAAGAGAAGAACATTGCAAACAAATGCTGCACAGAGAACTGAGCAGTGATTGCAAGTTAACTTCATACCTGCACTTCTCTCCTACCTCAGGGAGAACTTCTCAGTCCTCCAAAATGAAAAGATCTAATGTTTTCTTCTGGTTCAAAAGTTGTTCTCAATCATATTGCAATTTCATGAGAGCAGTTGAACAGCAAGACCGCTCTATTGTGAATTTTATCTGAAAGCAGGGAGCCTGCATATGTTAGGGATTTTTGTTGAGTTTTTCTCAAGGGCTGTTACTCTGAGTTTACAGTTTAGTTTCTTTTCCTGTTTTTTTTTTTTCAGCCTGCTGTTTTTCAAAAACACTGCCACATTTCAGGGACCCTGAAAAGCTTTTTACTAACAAACCCCTAAATTTTCCTCCAAGTGAGAATGAATCCTAAAAATTTCATGAGCTAGAAAGCTTTAAACAGGAACAAAACCTTATTCAATGCTGAGCAAACAATAATGTACTTCACCTCTTAAATCTAACTTTTGGATTTATCATCTTACTTCCCTTGGACACAACTGCAAAAGGGGAATTATTTTTCACAGCTGACAGTGAGAATGTGGAGCCCAGGAAGCAAAGAGTCCCAGAAACCTGACAGTCTGCTTGAACTGTGCCTGAAAAATGCAATTCATCTGAATGCTGCAGAGAGAAGGGGGAAAAAGGAATGAGTCTAATTGGTTCTGACTATAAAAGTCAGATCTGAAGTTTTCTCTAGAGATGTGCATTACAGGAAACACTATTAGTGAACCCGGATCCCTTTTAAAAGGGCTAATTTAATCAAGTACTACAATAATTTAAGAATATGACACTACAAGGAGATTTGCATATTATACTTGACAGTAAAAACCATCAAATATTTGTCATTGACACCAAATGACTCATTTGGGAGGAAGACACTAGGTATTAGAGGTAACCAAAGGGACAGGTATGGCACGCAATGCAGCTTCAGAACAGACAAGCTGCTGAGCACTAACTCAAACCCAGATCCTATCTGTGATGCACAAAATGAAAACACAAGACAAAAGCTCAAAGGATAAAGGACTCCTACCATGAAGATTTGGGAACAATTTATTAAATGAAATGAGTTTGGTGTCAGCACACCCTCTTGTGCTGCACATGATGGTCAGTGCTTGCAAACTCAAACGCTTGGGTACAGTGAGGAGCTTTTGCTGAGCTGTGTTCCCAGGCCAGCACAAACATCACCCAGGGCTTGTGAGGTGAGCAGGTACAGAATCAGACTTTCCCTGCACTCCTCTGCCTGGATGTGGGGATGGATCCTCTAAGGGCTGAAGGCTTCTCATTTTTTTTCAATCTCTCACTGTACATAAGCACTTCATTCATCAGAAAGAAAGGGGAAAAAATCCATTCCATGTTGAAATAGACTGCCACCTGCACTGCTTCCTAATGTAAGCAAATCCCAGTGGAAAGGTTTATCACCAGAGTTTTATGCTGGACCAGTAAATCACTCTCAGAAATATCGTTTAAGCCTTACATGTGGTGTTACCCAGCAGGAGTAGCATGTTTTTTAAAAGAAATTCCAACAATGAAACAATTAATCCAATTTCCTGGAAGAACTCGCGTGACCACTGTGTATTTCAGGGTTTAGATCAGCCACAGATATATTAGCAATACTAACAACACTGTTACTGCATTTTAATAAAATAAAAATAACTAGAATAAACTGTGCAGTGAGACACTAACATAAAAATTAAAAATGTTCCAGAGACTTAATCCTTTTATAATTTTGTGTGTGATCGTGCGTGCATGCCTGTATAAAGACACTGGAAATGCTGCTCTTGAAAGACATGGGACTATTAACCTGTGAAGACACTGTGGTTATCTCCTGGAGTGCCAGTATCCCATCTATTTATCAGCCCAGTTGTCTCACAAAGTAAAAATAAAACGGTGCTTTGAGTTTAACAGGCTGCAATCAACTTAGGAAGCAGGGCTGGGCTCTGCCGGGCTGGGCTTGGGAGTCTAAAAAGTGGATTAAGAGAGTAGCACATAAAACAGCATAAACTCCCAAATTCTTCCCTGGAAAACTTGCTCTCCAAATATTCATAAAAGAGAATAAAAATAAGTGCACTTTCTAACAGTCTATTCTCTATTTAATAGGTAGCTGCAATTTCTTTTAATTACCTTGCACAATTTAAATGGCTTAAATCCTAGAGCTGGTTCCCTTTAAATAATGTCTTCTTGCAAACTTTGATTAGCTCCAGAAAAAAAACCAGCAGATGACTTTAAATGGCACAAAGGTGGATTTATTGGCAAGTATGTTGGGTTTGCACTTAGGAAGGAATTGGCAGATAGCAGAAAAAGGCTGGATGGGATTCAAACTCCAAGGACTCAGAGCTGAAAAAGGATTTATTTGAATAGCAAAGTATTGCAGTGTACTTAGTGCAGCTAAAGTTATTAAAAGCTTTTAACTAAAAACACGAAGAAATTAAACCTCCAGTGAAAGGCAAGCAACTGCATTGCTTCAAAGGTATGGTCATGGGGATATTTATTGCTTTCCTCCCTCACTGTGTCACTCACTGCTCCTAGCAATAGGAAGGTGTATTGATCTTCTTGATTAGGTGTATGTTCAAAAGCCAGATTAAACCTGAAGCTGCACAAAATTACTTAGCATTCAGGAAATAAAATGCCTTATTTTTGCCCTGAATCAGCTGTAGAAAAAAAGGAGCCTATTCACTGCATGTGAAAGGCAGGGAGCCTGAAGTCTCAGAAAAAACAGAGTAGCCAAAGCAGCATGAGCTGCTTTGCACGGGTGAAGAGGCTTGGCCATGGTCTGCAGCAACAGAACTGGGGGCTGTGCTAGGAGACGTTCTCACTACTGAAGGGTTGCCAGCTGAAACTGTAACTTTATTTGGGTTTGGGGAGATTTTTTTGGTCCCAATTTTCATGCTTGCTTTACAAAAGTCATAAAATTGCTTATGACAGTGCTTGAGGTATCAGCTGCTATCCCGAAGCCTTGTTTACACTCGTGACCCCCACTGGCGATGGACCAGCAGGACAGCAACAGAAATGGCTTCTAAAAAGCCAAACCACTGCTCTGCTCCTGGGCTGCTGCTAAGCCCTACTTTGGGCAGGAGGCTGCTCCAGCTGACCTCTGGGATCCCCTGCAACCAGTGTTTTCCTGAAACATTCTCCAAAAGGGTGTTCACAACTACTCAGTCCCTGGGTTTGGCTATAACAGCAAAGATGCCAGACACAATGCTGACTTTGCTGAACCAGACATTTATAAATTGCATTCAGTCAGAATGGGTGCTGAAAAGGTAGGGTGGCTAGGAAGGGAAAAAGGAAAAGAGGGGAAAAAAAGAAAAGGGGAAGGGAGGGAAGGGGAAGCGAGGGGAGAGGAATCTCAGTCACAATGTCTCTGAATTGCTGCTTTATACCATCACATCTGCATGAGACACTTTTATGGAACTTCTCTGATTCTATTATTCGATTCTAACTAGGTGATGGAACATTCTAGTTTTTTACAACGGTATCTAAATATGCCAAATCACCTTTAACACCTGCTTTTTCTTATACCAACACTTCACTTTTTTTTCCTACTACTTATCAGTTTTGCATCTGAAGGAAACTGAGTAAGCCATTTTCTTATTTTGTTAAGTACAGATGCAGCTTTTGATTTAATTTTTTCAGACTAAAGCTAAAAGATGTTTTCCTCAGAAAACTGAATGACCACATTTCAAGTCTGGCAGCACCTGCTCTCAGCAGCCAGCATGTGGATCACCTAACTACAAGTAACTGAGATACCAAAAGAGGAGGACATCAGCTATGCCATTTGGAAAAGCTCGTTCCCAAAGAAGCTGAGGGTGCTCCAAACTGATATACCTTAAATTAGAGCAGAATCTGGAACAATGTAACCAGAGGGGGGTGAAAGGGAGAAGTTTAAGACTCCAGGACACTTCCATCAAACGCCAGTCATACTGAAGCTTAAACGTATATTCAGTAAATTGTGCCAAACTCCATCATTACTGCTTTTTCTCACATATTTCTTCCCCTTTCCTCCATTGAATTATGCTGTAAGTCCCTTAGAAAGTGTTTGAGTATCTACAGGCCTTGGAACACAATCTGTAATGGCATAACAGCAGAAATATTTAACAAAATTCAAGCCAAAGAGAAGATATGGATATTTTTTTAATTCTTACTTTCCTTGGCCACTCTAAGTAACTCTGGATAGGAACAAATTGTTTGTACATATCAGTAGAAGACCCATCATCTACAGACTTCATCTACAGTGGTGTAAATATGCAGAGAAATACAGATATGGAATAGTTTGCTCACATATCTCTTTCCAATAGAATTTGCTTCTCACTGATTTCACCTGTTATTCTAGACTAAAATGGGAAGTTTCTGCAAAGTAAATTCAGAATAATGTTTCTTGACTTGTCAGCAGCAGAAATCATAATTCATCATAACTCATCTCATAATTTTTAATTCTTACACAGAAAAGCCAATAAAATGAAGAAAAAAAACCAAACCAAACCAAACCAAACAAAAAACCAACAACCAAAACAAACAAACAAAAACAAAAAAGAGAAAGCTCTTTCTTGGTACTCCACAGCACCAGCCATATCATATTTTAGAACACCTCTGGTACTACTACGTCAAAAAATTGCCAAACACAGCACAAGTAGAGAAGTATGCTCTTCTAATTTTTCAGGATTTCTTGAAAGTTTGTCAATAAGGTATTAGGAATTCACTCAACTCTGAAAACCAAGTTATTTTTACACTCACATTTCTAGTTTCTACTTTGGAACTGCAGAACAGTCAGCCTCATGAAGTCACACTCCAAAGCCCAAACCTTGCATGTTTCCCCACATTGTGCATATACATCCAAGCCCACCAAGACTATTTTGAGTTCCTGGATGTGTCTACTTGTACAGAAAAAAGAAGTGAACACATTTTTTCTGGAAACCTGCTTGCAGACTCAGGTCTTCTTCCATATTCCTAACCAAGGAAAATTATTGCAATTTAAAAAATGTGGAGAAAATCCTGCAATGTGACAGATCAGCTGTAAAAGCACACACTGAAATGAGGACAACCTTTAAGCCATTCGAATCTTCTTCATGAAACCAGATTTTTTCTGTGTCATACTCAGCACACAGAGATTTTCATTTTTCAGAGCTATAAGGAATTTGACAAGTAAACCTACTACAGTTAATAGCATTTTAATCTTTATGCATAATAACCTACATTGTACAGGTTTGGTAATAATAACTGACAGCTGAATTTGAAGTATACATTTTGTTCCAAAATAGATGCATATGTAGGTGGATGTGTTGTAGAAATATAATATACTACGCGGCTGAGCCCAGATAAGCTGGTGATTCTCAAACATCACTATCATCTGCACAAAGTCAGGGTAGAAATCTGCTCCCTTAAGTACTTGTTCATCCTTCTTATGACACTTTCTTTAAAGGGCTCCATGAATAGTAGATAAAATAAGTATCTAATGAGATATGACAGAAACTCTGATTGAGTTAAACAGCATATATTTGAATTCTAATAAATAAATAAATGAAGTAAAACATTTACTGCCAGCAACTATGTCAAGTTAGCCATAGGAAACTGTAGCTCTGCAGCTGGAGAAGGGCAATACTCTGCAAGCCAGAAAAGCAATGGAACTCCTCCAGCTTTGATTATTTATGGTGTGATGATGAAGGAACAACTTTCCATGTGAGGAACAGCTTTAAAGTCAAACAGTGAAGCTGAAACAGAGATTTAATGAAAAATCAGAGGGGAACAAAAGTACAGCTACAAAAACAATAACATTCGGTTTAACAATTTAAAAACATAATTTATGTGCAAAACCAGATGTTAACTTGTCCAGCTTCAAGGTAAACAGCAAACTGTATTCATAATAACCCTTCTGCTGAACAGCAAACATACACTACTTAATGTTGCTGTCTATAAAGGCTCACTTCCTACCTCCAAATGTTATCAAAATGAACAAAAAAGCAAAACAAACACATCTTAAACAAAGGACACATCTGTATTTTATGCAAAGCTATTTTCAAAAATCCCAACCTTTCATAATCTACTGTAGTCGTAATAGCCTGAAACATAAGAATGCTTTCAGGCTCAGAAAAAAGGCTTCTAATTTTAAACATTTATGAGGACACTGAGAAGTGGCTTAGAACCATGCTTTAAAACATGTTTTCAGGCTTTAAACTGCTGAAAGCTGAGACCTTTACCATTTTGCCTGGACTAAAGAAAGGGAAAGGAGCACAAAAACATGATGAAAAGAACTGTACATGAAAATTTCTATTAAAAAAAATGCAACTGACTCCCTCTTCTCAAAGCCCTTCCTCTCCTCCCCTCCCCACTGCACCTCCTTCTCACTGAAAGGCACTGACTCCTCTTGCCTGATGACCACGACCAAACAACTCATCTACATCACTGGCTCTGATGCACCACTGTTTTTAATAAATACTTTTTGAAACTGTGCCATCACTGGTACTGTTCCTGAACAGGAGGGACTCTGTCTCAGCACTGCATTCATGTCAGCTCATTTTAAACTATACCATGGGACATGTGATTATGCAAGAAAGGTGATTTGATGTTAATTCTAAATAAAGAACAAGATCAAATCTTTTAAATGTTTTTTTTTCCCAACTCTTAAAATGCATGTTGAGGGAATGAACTTCCCTTTGATATAGTATAGCTACATGGGAAGGAGGCATTGTTCTCACATTTCTGTTTCAGCGAAAACACCATGCTATTTGATTTTTAAAGTTGAAGGATTTAACTTCAATTTGATTTTAAAGTTGGGGGGGTAAAAAATGCTTCTAAATGCAACACAGTCTACTAAGTTAAATATGGCTTCAGTTTGATATCAAACACTGACTTTAAAATTAACTATTCCTTTCCAAAAGTGCCCATGAAAATAAATATGAATATATTGTAGGCATTGAAAATGGGTGTGTCAAGAATAAGAACAAGTAGTATTTTACAGTAACTCAGCACAAAAAAACAAATATACAAAAGCAAAGAAACAGCACAAATATGTATTAAAACAACACAGAGTAGGAAGGAAGTTTTGAGAATCCACAGGGATTCTTCTACCTTACCAAGCACCTGTATAGTTCTATGAGCATTTTCTTTCTGTCTTTTATTATACTTGGTTCCTGCCCTATAGTTCATCTCCAGGGCAAAGCACCATGAAACAAGAAATTGCATTCAAAACTATTAGCTCATCAAAATTGCCTTTCTTGTTTAAAAACAAAACACATACACAAAGTATTGCAACAGCTTCTGGAATCCTATTCAGAAAGTCCAACATTTTTAGATCTCTTTTCATGTTCTCATCACCATAATTTTTGCAAAACAGTGAGAGGCAACCCAGGACATTTTAAGAATGACTCTTTCATCATTGCAAACCCTCAATTATGGTTGACCACAGAGATGAACAGAGTAGTACTGTAGGGACAGTACTGGTGTATTTTTCAGCTTGCCCTCTAATGTGCTCTGACTTCCATTGAACAGTGATGTAGTGATTTCTTAGACTGTCTCCTTTATTACTCCCAAAATAATTCAGTGGTACATAAGGCTTTGAGTAACAGCAGTTCAAACACCAATTTCAAACTAGATTCAATGGTTTCAATGACCTTTTCATCAAAACTGAGCTCCAGAACTCCATCCCTTACAGCCTGACCAGACTTGCCCCCTTGGAGATGTGCTGCAATGGTCCCTACCCCTGCCTGCCCTGCTGCCAGGGATCACAGGATGCACTGCTCCTCTGCCACAGGCTGCTACAGCTTTGCTCCCTGGCAAGGGAATGGTTACCAGCTCCTGATATTGGAAGGTTAAGGTGTTGCACACAGTTCCTCCAGCACAGCAAATCTGGCAACACAAGTTGCCACAGATTTACAAGTGAAGGAACAATTTCCCTTTAGAGCCAGAGACTGGGTCAGCTGTAGAGGTACAGAAGTGACACAGCAAGAGTGTTAAAGGCAGAGTGCTAACAATGTTGGCAGTGGTGTTGCTGTGACTGGAGGTGCAAGGAATACACTAAAAGTCCACTGTGAGACATGCAGTCTATTGCAGAATGTCAGACTTCCCACAAGTAACCAATTCAGATCACTATTTTTAAAACAAACTTGTTCTTTTTCATAAAGTAGTCCAGCCTGGAGAGCTTCAACTTCATGGCCAGCAAATAATTCATCTTCAACCCAAAAAGCTACCGGCAAATAAATGTATGTAGAGTTTTTATTTATAAAATACAAAAGCTTTCCTATTTCCAGGACGGAATTGAACAACAAAAAGGCCTGCAAGCAATAAACATGGCTGAAGACACTGAAATCAAGGAAACCAGAATGAAAAGTTGTGAAATTACAGATCATAAAACTCTTGGATGCCAGCTGCATGTATGCACAAGTGACCAACAGAACTGCAGGGAAATATGTATTTACCACAAAATTTGGAAGCACGATTGGGGCTGAAATTACACTTACAGTGGGTTTTGTCATTTCATTCAAGATTAAGATTGCTTCATATAAATTGATTTATTTCTGTGTGTACAGTATAATTTAACTCTAAAATCTTTTTCTTTGATGTTAACCATTAGTATTGGGTATTTGCTGCTATGAAGTTCCTTAAACACAAATATTAAGTACAGTGTTTCACAATCAGCTTCCAAGTACCCATCTGAAATGACACTGAATAAATATATTTTCTATTCACCAAAATAAAGATTAGCATAACTTTAGAAAAAAACCAACAAACCCACCC
This sequence comes from Manacus vitellinus, assembly GCF_001715985.3. Lineage (NCBI taxonomy): Eukaryota > Metazoa > Chordata > Aves > Passeriformes > Pipridae > Manacus > Manacus vitellinus. The sequence continues at coordinate 40,939,435 of NW_021940535.1, forward strand.
AACAAAACTTTGAAGTGATACTTCTGTTGAGTTAGTTTAGCAAAACAGTGAAAAAACTTAAAAAATTTGCTAAGGTAGTTGATGTTGTTCATAGCATTGCAGAATTGAGCTTCAATATTCACCATTATTAGAAAATTCATTAATCCCTTCTTTTGATACTAAACTAAAAATTGTCCATAAAGTGGAAGGGTCTTCACAATTATGATGACTCTGCCAATGACTAAAAAGATCCTCTTTTTTTCCAAATAACTGTTTGCATAAAATGCAGTTATAACCTGCTTTAGACCAAAATTCCATTTTCTTGCTTGCTGTACCAAACCCCATATTTTGCATCTCCTTGGTGGTTTCACCACTTCTTGCCTGAGTCACTTCGCCTTTTGGTAAACTATTGACATTATTTTGATGTTGAAAGTATATCTGTCTTTTCAGTTTTGGAAAAGTATAAAGCTCCTCCTCACGGGCACTGCATTTTGCTAAATGTCTTCTCTCATTGTGCTGTTTCCAGAAGTGGGTTGTGTGTTTGATCAGTTCCCCTTTCGCCCCTTTATTTCCTTGCAAACCCCCTTCCTTTACTCTTCCCTGAATCTCTTCTCCATGACAGCACAGTAAGTGGAACTTCATTTCACCAAAAGACTGTGCAATAAACTGGCATCGGCCACATTTGACCTGTATTTTCACTCCTCCCGGGTTATGAAATAGGTCCTCGAGATTGCACTTATTTCCCCTGTTAAAAAGAAAGGAAATACAAACTATTTCAGTATTAGCCAGGCACAGAAGAGGGATGGCGATTTCTGTCATAAGTCCCAAGAAGAGATGACAGTCATAAAACACTTTTAATTAAAAATAAGCATTGTCTTTACAGTATCTAATTCATTTGGAAGAGAGGGAAAAAAAAGAAAGAAAATAATAGTAAGGTTGTTTACGAAGCAACTGAAACCAAATGTTATTTGACACTTCCGAGTTTCAGAATTGCCTCCAAAATTTGCCTTGGTAGAAATAACCTTTTAACAACATTAGCCTTTTAATAAAAGGTTGATAACTGTTTTTAAAGTTCTGATTCAGTGAGATCAATCCAAATACTTCTAGTGCTGTGCTGGAAAAGTGAAAATGACTATTACCTGTAGTGTACTACTAAGAGAAACTTCTTTGTTTACAGTGAGTGTTCTAAGGTCAATTTAAGGCAAAACCACATGTCCCACCTCCCTTTCCAAGATGGAAACAATGAAACTTCAAAGTTTCTTGCTTTTTTTTTCTAAAAGTCTGTAACATGGTTTAGAAAACTCTGAATACCTAATTCACAATTAGACAGCCCCTCTCCCTGACTCAGGACAGCTCTGCAGTATAAAGGATACACAGTCCCTGGTAACCTAAGCCAATCAAAACAAGATCTCCTCAGAAATCTTCTCAGAACATCTAGGAAAAGGATAATACTGTATTTGTACACATTAGAGAGATTACCCAGTAAAACAGATAAACTGAATTAGTCACTTTGTGATGACTAGTAAGACTGACAGAAAAGTGCTGGTGTTTCTTAGGCTCAAGATATTAAAAATTTTTAACTGATGCCCCAGAGAGTGAAGCTACACAAAGTAAAACGAGTAAAATTAAAATGTAGTGTTGCAGTGAGGAGTCACATTAAAGGCCTGAATGTTCTTCGGTTAAAGTAAATGCACAGTGGAACAAACAAAAAAGCCAACATTTATATTGTGTCAAGAAATTTCACCCCAAAATCACAATGCAGTGGTAAAAGAAGGTTCTATCCATCCTAATATGGTAAATATTAACTTTTCTACTTGGTTGAGCGATGGCAAAAACAGCAGTAATCAACACACAAGATGGATTAGCCCACAACACTCCATAGAAGGAAATGGGATAATGACATTTAACAGGGAAAACAAACTATAAGCTAATAATGAAATATGAATCACTTCTTGCTTACTGCAGTTGGTTCACTTGTCTTTTAGGGAAACCCCCGAAACAGGCAGGACAGAAGACAGTGCAGATTAACAGAGTATTAACCAACTGATCCAAACAGCTCCAATGGCAATATTACTCGAATATATGCAAAATTACTTTGGATTTTCAAGTGTCAGTAATGATTTATAGTCAATAAATCAGCTAAAATATACTGGATGGTCTAATGGATTGACTAGATTCAAGGACAATATTTAAACCATTAGGAATCTCACTTGGCAGGAGGGGAAGTAACAATTTTCCTAATGGTGATGTTTATGAATTTCCACTGACAACTTGAAATCCTGTTTCCACTAGCATTTAATTAGTGAAAACGCTCACCTCTCTGTAGCTTCTTCTGTCTCTTTTATATTCGTGTCTCTCTTCTTTAAAGCATCTTGCATCTGTTGCTCGCTAGGAGAGGGTTCAGTGCTGATAACAACCCTGTGGACTTCTCTGAGGTGGCCAAAATACACTTTTGCATGGCCAAAAACTTTAGCACAGAATTCACAGCACACCAGCTTTTTGGGTTTGCTTTCATTGTGATGAAGCTTCATATGCGTGCTGAGCCTCCCAGAATGGATATACGCTTTCCGGCAAATCCGACAGCTGTAGGGCCGTTTCTTCGTGTGTGAGTTCATGTGGTCCTGGAGATGGTGCTTGAACTGGAAGGTATGGTTACAAACAGGACATCTGTGCAGTGGCTTAGGTGTGATTGAACACGCATTTCTACTTGAATCACTTGGTTTAGCTGATGTAGCATCACTTTGCTTGTAACTCAAATATTTGCTGGCAAGTGAACCATTTAAAGGAACAGCTTGCTCTGAATGGACACGAGGTGGTGTCTCTACTGTTGCTGGAGAAGTCAGTGGTGTGAAGGTCTGCACAACTACCACCGGCTTCGGTCTAATACTACGGTATTTTTTCACTGCTTCTGCTTTTTTGTCTTCAGGTGTCTGAATATCAACCTTCTCCCTCTCTCTTCCTTCTCTAAACTTATTAATGATGCATTTCCTTCGCTTGGTCTGAAAAGCCAATAAATCATCCGAGGCTCTTCTTTTCCTGCCTCTTTTTTTAGAGGCTGCACTGTTCAATTTTTTAAGACTGTCGACATCCACTTCACTGGATGGAGAGAAGGTGTTTTCTCGAACAGTTTGTTTGGGGACTTGTGTAGATGATACAGCTAATTGCTTATCAAATGCTTTGGTTTTTGTCAAAGCTGGTGTCTTTTCACATTCAGATCTTAGTGAAGGACCAGATACATCCATAGCATTCATATTCTGCTTAGATTTACAAAATAGTGAATTTTTCATCCTTGAGTAAGGCAAAATAGGAAGTTTTCCTTTTGGTGCTGATGGATTCATCTGTATTGTGCTGCCAAGAACTGCTGGTGACAAGACAGCAACAGGATTTGCAGAATTTGTGGGTTTTTCCTTTCGTTTCTCACATGTCATGACTGACTTTCTTGTGGTTTCCGATGCTGTCTTCACAGAGCGCAGACTTAGTTTCGGGGGATTAATTGTACTTGATGGTTTGGATAAAGAGTCTTTAACTACAGACGGTACAGAAATCTTATTGTTAGCAATTTCAGTTTTGTTCATTAAAGGAGGTCCAGATTCCACACAGTTGCTTTTATTTACTACTGTGGCAACTGCAATTTCAGATGAGTCACAGTCTGTCAGCATTGCTTGCTCAGTTGAATCTGAACTAGAGTGAGTTTCAGGACAGACTTCAGTTACAGTAGTCACAGGGGAAGTCTGTGATGGGACCAATGCTTTCGTAGGAATCTTCTTATGTGCACCCAAACCAGAGATTTTCGTCAATTTTTTGTCACCTAGCAATTTATTCCTTACAGACTGGTACCTAGGGATAGGCAGCTTTAGGTTTTCAGAGGGGGCCACATTTGACTGCTGGGTTTGCTGTGTTAAAGCAGGAGCAACATACGGCACAGCCAGCAGGGAAAATGTCCCCTTCTGACCAGCCACCTGCATGACAGTGTAGTTCTGAGCTGGTACCACCAGTGGTTTAGAACCTGCAGCTGAAATCGGTGTGTTTGGCTCAGGCAAAGAAGACTGAAGACAAGAAACCACTCCAGGTGTTAAAATTTTTGGTACCATTTTTGGAGCAATGGTCCTAAACTGACTTTTCTTCTGAAAACTTTGTATTATATCCGAAGGGGGTTTGTGTTTATCTGTAAAAACAACACAACAAAGCTGTAATATGAAATATAGTATTTCTTTTTAAAAAATTACTGTCTCAAAACTAAAACTGCTTACAAAGGATACTATTAGACACAAACTTACTAAAAATATTTTGGCATTTAAAAGGCCACCATGTTAAATTTATTATTGAAAAAGTTTCGTGGACAAAACAAAAGCATTGCCTGAAGTAATGTGCTTGAACACAGATATGCAAAAAAAAAAACCTCTTAAATGGATGTTTCACTCTAGGTTAGAAGCTACATGGCATTTCAGAACAAATACCCCCATAAGCCTCTTCAGCCCTGGAAAAGATGGACTAGCATGCTGGCAATATTCAGTTGGAAGAACAGGGACAGGACACAGAACTTTTCTGAGCACCTACTCTGTTCATATCTCTCAAACAGAATCATGCTATCTTTCAAAATTTCTGTAATGTTTAGAATTTGTGGGTTTTATCAGATAAAGACCACAGTTTGCCTGATGAAGCCTTAAAAAATAACTGCTATAAACCACGTAAATAATATATAATAAAATCAAAGAAGACTTGAAAGAAGATGTACTATTGTTAAATATCCAATCACAAATATTGCTTATGTGCCATTAATGCTTAATAGAACTACTGTAGTAAGTTATTCAAACATTTTCTTGAAAGATCCCAACAATCTTGACCATTGAAAATTCAGCTACAAAGATCCCAAGCAGTAAGGCACCTTGGGAAGGCAAAAAATCACTTTGAGGGAGGAATCACATTAGAATAGAATACATAAAAGTAAATGCTGGAACCTTGTAATATTGCAGTAAGGTAATTCCATAGGAAAATTTCTATTCCCTGCCATTTTAAAGACTTGTATTAAAAATGCATTTATATATGGTTCTGGACTTAAAAAGGTAACTGTGAATTACTAAAAAACACTGGCAACTCCAGAAAGTTTATTATCTTAACCCTGGATGCTCTTCTCAGACATCACACACTTTGCAACATGCACTGAAAGTTACAGACATATCCTGTTTCATCACCAGAACTCCTGGACAGATATACATGCATGCTCATGGTATGCACATGTGCAGTAAATCCACTGCCTTCAGGACACAGAGGATTCACTGAACAATCAAATATAAACTGTATAGTTCATACACAGTAGGTCTGATGCTTATCAAAACTCTTCCATCCACAGCAGATTCATAGAGCAATAACTACGCAGGGCATAAGCCTTTGATCCTTTTATTGCCATCTACAGCATCAAACCCCAAGTCCATTATGTACCTTCTTTATCCTCCAATTAAGTGAAACTACTGGGCACCACCAAAACTTTCTGCTCAATGTCTGTAGAGATATTCTATATTTCTAGACATTCTGTGCAGACTGGGTTACTGTACCTATGGAAATCCTACACAAATATAGAGATCCCTGTACACAGGGATAAGTCCAGGCCTACAGAGTTTGTGAAACCTGGAAAAAAATGAAACATGGCACAGTTAAAGTTGTTTCCCCACAGCTCTTTTTATTCTCCTTTTTTTTTTTTTTTTTACAATCTACAGTCACTAAGTATATAGAAAACTTTACATCTTCAGCTGCTAAGATTGCTATTACTATTCAGATGATTATTTGATTCCTGCAGGGTATCTTCTTGTTGCTGCTTTTGAGTAAACACTTTTAAGAACCTCTGAGAAGAACAATAAAATGATGTAAACTATTGCAATCACTAACCAAACTAGCCCTGAACTTCAATGGTAGTTACAGGTCAAATAGTATAGCTCAAATACAGCAGATGACAGAACAAATGTCCTTTCCTTTTAGGGACAGAGTCAGCTCTTATTTTTCCAGATTATGCTTGCCATACGCTTATAATAAAGACTTTCTCCAAACCAGCAGCTATTCAGCTTGCCACTATATTCAACATGAAGCTGTTTCCATTCTCTCTCCCATTTGGTTTGTTCCCCTCTCTTTGTATTTCAAAATTTCATTCATTGATTTACATAAAATTTTTAGGAAGGCCAGCACACCTGTGCTACTCGATGTTACAGGGCATCTGCTCCCCAGCCAATGGTAACAGGAAAAGGCAGATGTTTTGTTCTGGACATGCCACTTCTACAAAGGTGCCCAAAGGCAGTCAAAGCACCACAAAATAAAGGTTAATTTGAGGTTAGGAGGAAATATTTGTAGAAATAATGCACGGCACTAGCTTTAAAAAGAACCACATGTTTCTCAAATGCATTGACTTGCTTACTGTAAAATTAATCAGTAGAATCACTTTTCTATAAAGAGAGTATCTCCACATATTTTCTCAGTATTCCACAAGAAACTAATGCTTTAGAAGCCAAGACCTTCATGAATATCAACCACAAAATACTCTTTAAAACAAGGTCTGTTTAGATCAATATCCTTCTTATGCAGCTAACACAATACTAAGCATCAACGTAACTGTTTGAGAAGGGGTTTTTATACACCTTTTTTCCAACTGGTGTAGTTTTATCACAAGACATATTCCAGGCAAGCTGTTTGGTATCAGCCTTCAATATAACTTTTTTTTTCCCCCCCAAAGTTTACATTAGACAGTTTAGTGCAGAATATTCATCACAGTGCTCTGAGTAAGCAAAGGATACTCAACTCTTTGAGTTCATTTCCCTCTCATCCAACACAGCTACTGTAGTTAAGCTGCTTAGCCAGTGCCTAAATATAGGGAAGGGCTAGATGCAGACTAGCTGTAGGATATCCTTCAGACTTGTTTAAGATTTTGCGAGCAGACTGGGAAAGCTAATTGGAAGAACTGGTGGAAGACTATTTAACATCTTGGATCGTGACAAAGTAGCCAGTTAATTCAGACTGAAGGTTCTACTGACCCCACCCAGAGCGTGCAAGTATCATCAGCGACCAAAATTATGCTTGCCATTTACAGCTGGTGAAAAGTTTCAACAATTTCCTTTGCACAAAGACAGCCCTACAGTAATTCATGTCTTCACCACACTGGAGGACTTGGATATGCTCTGGCTGTCTGGCTAGTGGAAAGGCTGCTTGGAAACTTCATATGCATTTTTCAGGGACATTCCACTTCTCCCAAAGTTTTTCTGTCTCTGATTCAAAGGACTCACTTTGACTTGACAGCTGTGATCTGAGGAAAGGCCTTTGTGCCTATGCAATCCCATGGCGTCATGCACCTAAGAAGGGGAAGTTTCAGTTAAGGGAGGCTCTGCAATGGCATTTGTGAAGATGGCCTTTGGTTTTGGACAAGATTCTTTCTTCAAGTCATTCTACAGGTCCTTCACTGAAAGGCAATGATTTTTATACTTTCTCTAGAATGAAAAGATTAGCATTAATATCTGAAGGACATGAAGTTTATTTTTAATTGCTGTGTCCTCAGTCTTTCAGACGGGTGTGGATTTGGGGCAACAGGTACACACTTTTAAATAATTAAGCACAAGGCTAAATCAAATGCAATTCAACCCATTTACTTTAAAAGTCTCTGTTAAAAGATTAATGGTTACTATGATAGGACCTGCAAGTATCAAATCACTCAGAAACTTGCAGCATGTCATAACCTTTCATCCCTTCTAAATAACATTAAACTTGTATAGGAGTGGACAGTGACACACCAATAGAAAAATCAATGACGCATCCAATTTTCTGATGTAGCCATGCTGGGAAGGGTCTGCCAGAGGAAAGGGAGTCTTCCATGGGGCTGCTCTTCCTCAGTGGTTCCCCTTCCTTCCTAAGTAATCCAAGTCTAGTCTACTCCAGTCTGATCTGCCTTATTTCTGTCCTTTCTTCAGTTTGTTTTCTCTGTAAAGCACGTAACATTGCTGAACTCAGACACTCTAGAAAGCATCAGAAGAAATTTAATTTTCACCACTGTCTGGTCTATTTTAAACATAACCACCAAAATGCCACAAACCACTGGGTAACAGTGTTAATTTTTTTTAATAATCCTTGTAGGTCCACCTCAGTTGTGCAGGTATGCATTTAATTTGTGTATGAATTGACAAATGGAAGGCAAATAACACACAAAAAGATCACCTTGTTTTAAAGGAAAAGACAAAATATAGATAAAGAAGGTTATTGAAATATTTTATTAAATGCACATTTATATTGCTGAGTCTTTTCCTGACTTTGAAAGGAAGAATCTGCTCTATGGGAAAGAAAAAAATTCACAACTTTCTAACAGACAACACTAGATCTTTTTCTGCCAATGACAGTTAATCATTCATTTTGCCAAATCTCCATACACGCTAAATACCTGTGGATACTGTCTTTCCAGCACAAGTTTCTTGCTTTTGCTGACCCAGCATACTTTGTTGGACACAATGTTTCTCTGCAGGATTAGCATGCAAAAAACCACCACCTGCAAAAGTGCTTCAGTCAGTTATAAATAGATTCCAGGACAAAAAAAAAGAACCAAACAACCCCCAAAACCAACAAACCCCAGAAAAAGACAATATAAAATGACAATATAAAACATTAACTTCCAGTTAATGCATTAGAAAAGCTACTGCTTCTTGCTCTTTGCCATTTTTCTCTCCTCAAAATATGTTCTAAAATCCAATATATTACATGCCAAATACAAGGTGATAGCTTAATAACTGAGTAAAGCTGGTTAACGTGGCAAACAGATGGGATGGTTTAGTTTCAGTGTCATGGCAGACAGTCAACAGCAGCAAAATAAAAAGCTCAGAAAAGTGAAGGTTCAGTAGCTTTAGTGAGGGTTTTAAATACAGCAGTTAAATTCTATACTAATTTACTTTGCCATAAATAATTTCTATGCTAATTGCCATAATTCCATATAAATCAATGAAACTGCAGATATTCTAGAAAACAGAATTTGGCCTTCTATGTTCAAAACTAGTTTTGCCACACACCTATACAAAATAAGATTGGTAATAAAGCCTATAAACCATGAATGTCCAACTCCATACATTACAGCAATTAATTTGCAGTTGTTTCTACCTTTTCTAATAATAACTACTTGGGTGGAATGCTCTGTTCCGGGTATTTGCATCAGATAATTTTCTAAAATTAATTTCAACAGGAAATGCCAGTCATTGCCACGTATGTCTGCCTTTAAAAAAAAAATAAATTAAAAAAAGAATCTAGTAACATAACTGTACATTAGGTAAAGACCTTGATATGTGACACAGCAATGTCCCTCTGGTCTGTGAAAAGCTGCCAACATTTGGCAAAGTTGTAAGCTCTGGGCACGTGTTCAATAGATACTTTAAGCAGCTAATTTTTCCAATGATTACATTCTATTGAATGTGCCTCTGCTTCAAGCTGGGCTGGATTTTCCCTGAGCTATAGCTTTAGGTCCAAACACCCAACCTGGAACAAGGAAATGGCCTCTCCTTATCTCTGAACTGCAGAACTGACAGTGTGGAAGAGAAACACGGATATACACAGGGCAAGCAGAAAAAGGACAAGAGGACTAGAAATGAGAACTGAAAAGTGTCCAGGCCAAAGAGTCAGGGTGGGATATGGGAATTACACACAGACTTAAGACAGGCAACCAACATTACTATTACATGTGATTTGGAAAGGAAAAGCATTCAAGCCAAAGGGAGAATCACATTTCTTACCTTTTTAGTACTTGATTTTTCAAAGAGTAATATAATTATGTTTGCATAAGAGCGCTTTTGTGCAATTTAAACTAGTTTAGAAAAATAAACAATATAACAGTACTCTAATGTGAGACTGGAAAATCACAGTACATTATTCACACAAACACTAAGCTATAGAATGTGCAAATACACTTAGAAAATTTATTCTTGTAAACTACAGGAGGAACAAGATCAGTGTTAAAATTCTAGACGGGAATATTAGACCTCTTTGAAGCTATAGATAATTAATTCTGATTTGAGCATAAATGCGATTTGCTAGTTGTGCACTAAGTATTTTATAATTTAGAAAGGTCTTCTCTATTTTACGGTCTCTGCAAGTTTATTATCTTGAGGGATTAGGATTATAGTGCATTTCAAGAAACTCTGTGAGCAGTGGGATGCTTCCTGGATTCCTTAAATGGTCTCCAAAAGACTCCTCTTAGCAGAATAACACATTACAATAACAAAGGTACACAATAAAAAATTTTTTTTTACATTAACTGGACTCCATTGAAGCAGATGTTCAACATTAAAATTTCTAGTGACATTTTTTTAGTGTGGGAATAAGCTAAAACTATTTTTGGCATAAACTGTCACCTTGCAGAGATAAGTCATACAGTAATCCACAACCATGGGTACATAGTTCATATTTCACAGAATCACAGAATCACGCCAAGTTGGAAGGGACCCACAAGGATCATTTAGGGACATTCTTCAGTTTCCTGCCTAATTCAGTCTTCTGGTTTTGCTAGAAACATCCTTAATGCACTATTGATCATATAATGACATAAGCCAAAGTTTGCACAGATCTAACACAATTTATGAAAAAAAAGATTACACCACTTTACCAATTTCCAGAATTGCTTTTCTCTGTTGTTTGAAAGTATACATAGCAGTTGCTTCATTATTGTGCTGTCATCTATCTAGACTTCTGTGAGGTCTTTAATATGTTCCTCCTCAACATCCTGTTCTCTGATTTGGAGAAGTACAGATTTGATAGATGGTCTATGGAATGGATAAGGAAGGGGCTGGCCGGTTGCAGCCAGAGGGTAGTGATGAACAGCTCAATGTCCCTATGGAGATCAGGGATAAGTGGTGTCCCTTAGGGGTCTGTACTGGGACCCGTGCTGTTTAATATCTTCATCAATGACAGAGACAATGGGATTGGATTGAGTGCACCCTCAGCAAGTTTGCAGGCAAAACCAAGCTGAGCAGTGCAGTTGACACATCTGAAGGAGGGGATGCCTGAGGGACCCAAACAAGATCAATAAGGTGGCCCACAGGAATCTCATGAGTTCCTGCACATGATCAGGACAGTCCCTGGCATCAATACAGGCTGGGGGATAAAGTGATTCAAAGTAGCTCTGCCGAGACCTTGGGGGTACTTGTGGATGCAAAACTGAGTATGAGCTGGTAATGAGCACTCGCAGTCCAGAAAGCCCATCGTGTCCTGGGCCACATCAAAAGCAGTATGGGCAGGAGGTCGAGGGGGATTCTTTCCCTCTACTCCGCTCTTGTGAGACCCCACATGTATCCTGCTCTGGGGTCCTCGGCACATGAAACACATGGACCTGTTGGAGCAGGCTCAGAAGAGGGTCACAAAAATCATTAGAAGGATGGAACACCTCTTCTATGAGGAAAGGCTGAGAGAGGTGGGGTTGTTTAGCCTGGAGGAAGCTCCAAAAGACCTTATTGTGGCTTTTTAGTACTTGAAGGGGGCTTAAGACAAGACAGTGACAGACTTTCTTACTGTGCCTGTAGAAACAGGACAAAGTACAGTGGTTTTAAACTAAAAGAAGGCAGATTCAGACTAGATACAAGAAAGCAATTTTTACTATGATCTGCCAATCAATCTCACCAGCATCTTGGTTTCAGTATCTCTGCCCTCAGAGAAAAGTGCAACATAAAACAATACCCATACAAAAGGAGACTTGTTAAAAGAAAGTTAATACATCAAGATATCAATGCATTTAGTCACTACATTATCAGCATTAGCAACAATAATACACAAGGAGGTAATTTTTGATTTCTAATAGATTTAGATTTCATAGATCTCTGCACTGTCCCGATGCAAGTAACTTTTAAAATATGTATGAAATACCACTTCTATAGGGACTAACAAGTGGCCAACAGCTTTGAGGTAACCTTTTTGAGTTGTAACATCAGATGTATTAGCCACACAGGTAAATCAATATTCAAAAATAACATCCTATATAAAATGTGGGCAATGCAAGGCTTAACGCAACCTCCTATTAAAAAAGCCTTTTTTGTGCTACTGTATAAAGGAAGAAAGTCTTTAAAGTCCTTCCTAAGAGACAGAACATATATACATAAGAGATTTTTAGACACTTTTGCTATGGATTTAGAATACATTTATTAGCAGATCTACATGTTCTCTTAACACCTCTCATGCAGTGTTCGTGAACTTTAAAAGCTTTCCAATTTTTTTGAAGGGAAAGTCTTTCAAGTTATAAGCTACTCATTTCTTATTAAGGTCAACAAAATTAATAGGTCTTAAGCAGATCAAAATATTTTCATATCGAGAAAACTGACATAAAGAGAGCTAGACATAAAGCATCTGTAATTACTAATAACTTTTTCCACCTTTACAGCTGAAATCACACACAGACTTTTCCCACTATGGCACTAAGAGAACTTAGGAATGAGGTTTATGTAGATAAATCTATGGGCTCAAGATGGTGTCTGGCCTCTGCGACCACACAAATCGCTATTAAATTTAATTTCTATTTAAGCCTGAAACTTCTGTCTAAGAGACATTGTTTGATACATCATCAAAGACTGTGTTTCAGCTTCTATATGCCTCTGCTAGTTTCAGCAACCAAATATGTCAACTTTCAAGTGGGCATTATCTAGAAACCATGCTGCCCTGAGAGACTGCAATGGAGAATAATGCAAATCTGGTGGTTATTGTTTTTGGTTTTGGTTTTGTCCAGTCATTCTGTTCCATAGAGGACACAATCCCCTAAGACTTGCAAAGCAAGGCTGCAGTGATGCAGCCACTTGGGGGAACTAATTGTTCAGAAAATAGCTGAAAGGAGGTGATAGAAGCACTGGTCATAAACTCGTAATTCATAACCCTCCAATAGCGTTGCAAATATAAATTAGGTACTTTAGAAGGTGGGGATAAACACTTGTAATTGGATTTTTAAAAATTATTTCCTGGGAGAGTTGCCAGTTGAAATTTCTTTTAGTGAGCTTCAGGAAAGATATGGACCTAAACAGTAATTCATCCACTGTAAAGTCAATGTCAGTGTAAAGTCACTTCTAAAGGGCGTGTTGATCAAATCAACCTGGATGGTATCTCAATATGCCTAATGTAAGTGGTAATTAATAGACTTATTTTTTCTTAAGTGCAGGAAACAATAATGACCAAGTCTGCTAAAAAATGACAGCAGAATTCTTCAGAAACTATGCAGTACAAAAAGGTCAAGTAGAAACATTTTATGAATAAATCATAAAATATTTTCTGATTAGATTTTTGCTCTCCTTTCAAAGAAGAGAACCTATCTACATCTCTACCCTCCTTAGGACAGAAAACACATATGTCTTATTGCAGTAAGAAAATTATGCTTCTTACTCCCCAGATTAATTTTTTTGCAAACACTAATGTGCAATTAGAGAGTACAACAGAAGAGCAGAAGTTTTATTCCTTCCATAGAGTACCACTTTTTGGTTTTTGGTGAAAATCAGAGCACTTCTTTCTAAAGAAAGACTGTATGCAAGAGAAAACAATTAATTTGCCACTTTGGCTCAATAGAGCAAATATATTTTACCTGAGGCATTAAAAACCCATAGTACGAACCTCAGAAAGTGCTCTCTCATTCAAGATGAGCAGAGAATCAGAAGACTGTCTGGCTTGGCCTGGCCTGTTTTGAGTCTTCTGTTATGAACTATACACAGTTTATCACTCCCCAAAGAAAGGGCCAGAACAATTGTTGAACTTCAAGGATAGTTGGTATTTCCTGAGGGATTTTGTAAATAGCTCATTTCTCTTGAAAATTACCTAAGTGGTGTAAGTTTTGAATGGGGAATCTCTGTCCAAGGTTTCTGTTTGCTCTAGTTGTGCCCCCTTTTCTTTCTTCATGACCCAGATGTCTTCAGAAAAAGACTCTCCAGCTCTGGCTGAGGTATGCAAAACATTGCCACCTGTAGTTAATTCCACTGAAGATTAAAACAAAAATAAAGATTAGAGAATCTCTACAGTACTTCAAATAGGTACGTATATTTTTTCAAATACAGACGTGGTCCTGTATAGCACAGGAAAATTAAAACATCTTCTCAAATACATCTCCTGGCTAGGCAGACATTAGTTTTCAGAACATATAAAATTATCACTTGCTGCTGAACCCAAACATAGCTAGGTCTTACTGACAGTAGCATGTAGCAGAAAACAATTTAAATTACAGTATCTGACTGGTTTTCCTCCCCCTGTGCATAATTACAATTATTTGCAAAGCTTATTGGCATTGCTAAGCTTGCTAGTCACTTTGCTGTTTAAAGGCAGCACTGGTTCTCTAAACAAAGCAGTAGATGTGCTGTAAAGGAACTACCGAATATACTGCTGAGAGGTGATATTGTATCAGCAAACACTGGCAACGGTGGCAGCACACGAGGGAATGGAAACAGGAATGTAGGCCAAAGATTATATCCTTAGCTTGATGTGTGCCGAAATATCAGTCCATTTCTAATTAAATTCACGTGTGTCCGGCGGGTGCTGGCAGACAAAGGAGCCCCTCGGTGCCGAGTCCAGCAGGGGGAGTTGGGCGCCCATGGCCGCAGCCTCCGGCCACCGCCGCGCCCGGCGAGTCCCGCTGCCGCCGGGAAGCCACTCCGGGCACCTCCTGCTCCCCAAGCGCCAGCTCAGTTTGGATCTGCACCTCGCGTCGACTACCCTACGGTACTTTCCAAACAACAGACAGGCTAAACTACTTCTCTAATGGTTTTGTAACGCTAAATATGGCTCGTCCTGAAAAATTCACGAAGTCACGGAATCTTGTACAGCACCGCACACAACCTCCGAACAGCTCTGTGATGAGTTCGGTTAGTATTTCAAAGCATTCTACCTCTGCAAACTTTTCAGTCAATTCAATGTTTTCTGTAACTTGAGAACATCCTGAAGCTCATCCAAGTTGAGCTTGCCTGTTTAAAAGTAATTACTCCTATTAGACTATTCAGTATCTTCTATAACTGCAGTACAGTTATTGTGCAGGAGATTAAAAAAAAATCCTTTAGTGATTCTGTGTTAATCTAGTTGATGTCCTAAATGGTATGTCCATGTTACTAGAAGCACCAGTATTTATAATAGATGTTCTTCTTTTGGCAGACATATGAAAGCAAAGCACTGTTACCAATATATTTTCCCATCCCAAGGAATACCCCGGAATCTTTGTGAAACTTTCTCGCTTTCATCACTGCTCAGCTCATCACACAAACCATCTGCATAAATAAAGATGTAAGCATCTGCTGTATGGCAAACGGTCTCAGGGGCAGATGTTTTTATCCTTGCATTCATGTCACTGGCTTGGATACATTATTTGAACAGATGTACACAATCTGAAAGTGTCGTGTCCCACAGTGAAATGTCTCCAACTGCTTTCTATCAAAGTACATAAATGCTATTTGCACCTGCATTTATGTTAATGATATAAAGGCAGCAGGGGTTCCAGCAACTTGAGAGCTGATGCTAAGAAACACATTTACATGGCTAATTGAAGTTTGAGATCTCCCAGCACCAAATGACCATACTAACATGGATACAAAATGACTGAACTATACATTAACTTTAAAAAAAAGCCTATGGATTTAAAAAAAAATTAAAATAAACATACTCAAGGAGAAAAACTATTACTTCAGCTGGTGATATCCTCCTCTAATGTATACTCAAAAAAGACAAAAAGTATTAAATAAATTCCTAGGTAAATCAGGATAGCCTTATATTTTGCAAAATATTTGTATAAGATACACAATTATTTCATGTCAGAGTCATTTTAAAAAACATTTCATAAATCTGACAAGGCCAAAGGTTTTTCAGTTCACTGAGGCACACTGGTATTTTATGTCATTATTGAGCATTGTAAAAAAAACCCATCACTTGTTCTGGTAAATATTTAACATGAGTGTGAATGACAGAATATGATGCTTCAATGATAATTTCATAATTCCTAGGAAAAAATAAAATCTGAGAAGTTAGATATTTATCATTATTCAGAAAAGTGCATCTATTTGAACATGGAGTTATGACTGTTTGTTATATAAGAGATAATCACCTTTCTTATAAAATATTTTAAATTGAGAAAAATACAGATGTCCTGAAGGAGTACAGATCCAATTACAGAACTCCTGCTCTTACATGACAAATCGCAGCAGTGAAGGGTTTATGCTGTCACTCAAAGAACTTGCACTAATCATTACTTCCATACTTAAATGAAAAATAACAAGCACTTTTGAAGTATGGAAACACTGACAAAAATGCTATAATGCATGTAACTGATGGATAGGTTCTACTGTGAATATCATTTATTTTCAAACCTTTTATTTGTAAGGAACGCACCAATGACATGTACATAAACCATTATAAATTGCTAATAGCCTCCATATTTTCAAAGTGCCAAATTTAAGAAACAAGTGGTGTTTGATGCAAAGACAAAAAAGTATGAAAGTAAAAGAGTAAAAAAAATATAGATACTAATATATTTGTAGAATATCATCGTTTCACAATGATATAGTTCTGGGTCATGATCTAGTTATGACTTCTAAAATGAACGCTCACTTCCAAAGTCTACCATTCACTCCTGGTGCAAGTTGATAACACTGGATAATACTGACTGGAATGGATTTTGGTTTAGGGGAAAAAAAAAAAAGCCTTCGAAAAAAACCTCAAAGCAAATGATTAATCAGTTTCAAGTTTGCAAACAGCTTCACAGTCTATATTCTCCTCCTATTATTCAGAAATGGCTTTAACATAAGACTGTAACCAGGGTCAAATTCCTGTTACTTAAAGGAAAAATTAAATTAAGGCTTTTAAGTGTTCAAATGAAGTACTTCAGTCACAAGCATACAGATGTAGAGCACACTGAGGGGTGGACAGCTTTACCCAACAGTAAGTACTATCTCCCTTGAAAGAATAGTCCCATTAGACACAGAACTCATCAACTAACATCAATTTGCATGACATGCTTCAGGAACCACTTCCTCGGAATTATTACAGCATCGTAAAAATACTCAGTCTTCACAAAACAGGAAAAGTATAAACTTACATGACACTAAAAGCTCGAGGCTTCAAGTTAAGTAATATATAGTGCTTTTCTTAATTAACATAAGTACTAACAATGGAAACTTAACTGACAACCAGCAATGGTTCTGAAAGATCCATTAGAGCAGATGTTGTATCCATCAAACATTCACTCACATTTAAGAAGCATCATTAAAAATGACACTCATGTTAAAAATCATATTTAAATGTCAGCATTGTGACAGATCAAAAGGGAAAGGAAGCTGAAGTTACAGCTACACATTTAGAGGCTTGGGAATACACAGTTCAGCACTAAGATCCTTACTAATAATGGAAGGAAAAAAATCAAGACACTAACCCTACTGAAAACTATATAAAACAAAAGTCGACTTTTGAAGAGACAAAACATGGAACAAAGAGTTAAACACAAAAAATGTTAGTAAGGATAGGAGTGCTGGAGAAAAGGCATTCAAAATAAAAAAAAAAGGTCTAAGTTAATGTTTATTTTCTTGTTTCTCCTAGTCTTGTAGCACAATTTGGAGATAGATTTGACCCCATATTATATGGGGATCAAATATAGCAATGATTTTCTCAAATATATGAGAATTTAAAAAAATGTAATAAAACTTGAACACAATTCTGCTGAATCAAACAAGAAGCAGATTTATGCTTTTCAAGTTTCACCTACAGGTGGTAACAGTAATTAGCAATGCCCTAAAGAAGAAAACAATTCTAGATATTGCAATTGTTTAAAGTGATAAACGCTGCAGTATAACAGCTTTTTTTTTTAAAACCATACTACAGTAGAATAATAGACAAGAGTCATACAGCAATTACTAAGGATGAAATTTCTTCCACATTTTGAATCACAAGCATCTAATTTCCAAAAGAAGTATAGAAAGCATACTATACCTGCAGAAATTGTTAACGGATTCTGCATTATATCCTTTAATGGTTACGGCAATGTTCCTGGAAAGAAATACAGATACTCAGAGGCTCTCATAATTTTTCAGAAACTAACCAAAAAATTAATAGGACAATGGCAACAGTTTCCAGACTTGCATTTCAGAATGGATATCAGTATGTCCATACCTCATGCAAAATCACCGCCACAGTTTTAAACCAAGCATTTTTTGGGCTCTTATATGCACTCTCCATACTTCAATACTGTGCACTACTAACTTAGGCTTCTTGTAATTAAAACCCCCTGTTAAAGCCAGGAAAGAGGGAATGTAATGAATTCCAATGGGACAATGCATTCTTAAGAATCACAGACAATGTATGGTCATTTCCCTTTAAACACCTGTTGGACCTGTTGGAGAGGCTCCCAGAGGAGAACCACTAAGTTGATCACAGGGCCGGAACACCTCTCCTATGAAGACAGGCTGAGAGAGCTGGGGATCTGAAGAAAAGAAGGCTCCAGAGAGACCTTAAAGCACCTTCCAGTACCTAAAGGCAGCCTGCAGGAAAGCTGGAGAGGGACTTTTTACAAGGGCACATACAGATAGGACAAGGGGTAACGGCTTTAAAGTGAAAGACGGTAGGTTTAGATTAGATATTAGGAAGAAATTTTTTACTATAAGGGTGGTGAGGCACTGGAACAGGTTTCCCAGGGAAGCTGTGAATGCCTCTGGAAGCATTTAAGGCCAAGCTGGACACAGCTTTGAGCAGCCTGGTCTAGTGGAAGGTGTCTCTGACCATGGCAGGAGGTTTGGAACTAGATGGCCCTTAAGGTCCCTTCCAACCCAAACCATCCTGTGATTCTATGTGACTGCATGGATCCCACAGAACTGACTGATCAGCAGAATCTTCTGTGGATACTACAGTGAAGATATTAATTTGTTCTTGTGAACCAAATATTACACTGCCATCCTGTATGAATCTGATGTTGGTACTTAGAACAAGATCTGATGCACTACATTTGACAAAATGGCATTACATCACATGGTTACCCATGGCTAACTTAAGAATTAGCTATTTCTCTCCAGTGCAGTCAAGTGCGTTCTTCAAGCTTTGGTGAAGTGTGATTCAACAGTCAGGTAAGAAAGACATAGTAGAATATAGTGACAATATAGAACTGTGTTATTATCCACTTAGATTTTCTTTTACATAAAACGGCCTAGCTTTTGGAATGGCTGCATAATAGCTTGGGGTTCAAATGACCACCACTAACATGTAAGAAGTCACAAAGGGTATAAAGCTCTTGTTCTCCTGATGCAGTTGGAGGCTTTGGGAAGGTAAAAGATATGTCTATTGACTAACATAACAACTTCTTGGGGGTTTACCCAGATGCAGGCTTTCATACCAGTGCACATCTACAACATTCCCACAAACAAATCCAGCCAAACAGATGCAGAGATTGCTTACTTTCCCAGTCAATTTAATAGCCAAGAGAATCTTATGTAAAGAATATGCCAAACATGCACCCAAGACCCACACAAAATACCAAAAATTGGTCTTGATTAAATACAGAAACAGTTAGGACAAATGCTGATGCACTTCCCAAACAAAATAAGTCCTGAATATATTTCTGTACCATCATGCAATTGACTCTCGAACAGCCATGGTGAGGTTCTGGGAAGGAGATGGTTCTGTAGGTAGCAGTGAAGTAAAAAAGAGGCAAAGCCAATTCCATCTTCAGGAGTTCAACACCAAAGAATAAAAGAACATTAAGTGTGGCTGCTGTGAGGAGACCTCTCAGTGAAGCTCTTTGGTACCTGCACCTACTCTGCTGAGCCATATGTAATAAGCAGCTCTGGTACATCAACCAGCACCTCCTGGCAGAGGTTTGCTGATGAGTACCAGCAGGTCCCAGGCTCCCCCAAAGAGCCTCTGTCCGTGGTACTTAACCCTGAGCTGTCAGACCCAGCACACAAACACATCAGCTCATCCAAATGTAGCTTAACACCATGGGAACATATAGACAACTCCCTTAACATACAAGAATGGAACAGATCACTTTGATGTAATTTTGGAATGGCAAAACACTTCTAGAAACTAGTGTTGGGTTACAACTTCTGTGTCACCTACACTGTAACACATCCTTTTTTAAGACTGTATTGATCAATAACATCTCTTAAGAGAATCAAAGTCAGTCAAAGTTTTCCTTCTGCTTTAGTATTTCCAGCACTTCAAAATGTACTGAAGTGGTTAAAGAAACACATATTCTTGTAAAAACAATGTAAGAAATGATGTTCAACTGAAGATTCTCAAAATTATTATTCTGAAGTCACACTTTTTAGGTTTTCATGGTCCTTCCCTGTGTATGGCAGGATTATATTATGTAAGAGGGCCCCACCTGTTTTACAGTCTTACACTCAGAACAAATTTTAGGTCACCAACTAATAATTCAGGATATCCAACTGCTTTTACTGAATACTGAGGAGGCAAACGTTCTTACAGTTTTCCCTGGTTATATTTGAGTCCAATACTGGCTCTTTCCAAATACTGGAGATGACATTGATTATTTCTATCTTATATTCTCATAAATTCTTCTCCACCTGAGAGACTATCCCAATGACAAAACTCTTAAAATTCTATATAATCTTAAAATTTGTTTTAATTTCTTTGTAACCCTAGCATAGGACAGTAAGTAAAACCATTCAAGCCACAGTACTCCAGAAGGAGTACTAGAAATCTGCTGCTGACTACTCAGAAATGAAAAGAAATCTATTACAAGAATTTCAAGTGAAGTGGAGTTGAACAGAATTAGAAAGTAAAATCTATCTTAATGACATAAAATAAGCTCCATCATGCCTATACTATTCCTTATGTTACCACAGAATGAAAGGATAAACTAATTTTCAATCAGAAGAGGCAAAAATAGCAAATAAACTGGAAAAAAATCCTACACTGTAACTTGGTCTCTAACAACCAAAGAAAGCAGAGCATATACATGCAATAATTTAAAAGCAATTTTCACAGGACGATACTCACAGGTCTTTTATATGAAACAGGTGTCCTGATAGACACACTGAATCTGAATATCAGTTGAACCCAATTAACCTAATTTGATGCTTGTCCATACTAAGACATTTATCTTAGGTGTTACACAAAATCCTTTAGGATATTACACAGAAAGCGATAAATAGGCTGTAAAGGTTATGACATTAATTTTACTGTCATTCTCATGCTTTAAGCAGACATCAAAACTAAAAACCTCGTCCTCTGGGGAAGAACTATCTGAAAGTAATTATAGGACTTATTATCATAACAGTATTAAACTAAACCACTATGACCCTAACCGAATTTATTTTTGGTACCTTTTGTTAAAAGAACAAAGCTTCTCAATGACGACTGCGCCTTCTAACGCAGTGAACATTAGTTCAGGTACCGGAAGAAAGCATTAAATCAAATCTTATAATTTCATACTAAGCTTAATTATGAATTTTAATTTAAAACTAAGCATGCAAAGAACTGTTAGTCAAATATTATGTAATTTAATTTCTGAAGGAAAACACTCAGCTAAAAGGAAAAATTAAATACTTAGAACAGTTAAGAAAAGATATTCTCCTGACAGAAGCCTGTGAAATGCCCATTTGTGTTTCAAAAGCAAATTTATTCACTTCATTTTTCACACCTGTTCTTTCACATACTGTGCCACCTTGTAAATGAGTGCCATGCAAATATTATTTCCCTTAATTTAGAAACTTTTCAACTGAAACCAGGTTTCCCTAGAAGCATGAAAGTATTGAATCAACATAGCTTCCAGGAAAGTTAGCAAAATCCATTGGTATATAAAGGCCAAGTTAGACTTGAAATAAAAGATTAACACACTGAAGCTACGTGAAAATACTGAGGAAGATAAAAATGACAGACACAAAGACTGACTAGTGTAACACACAAAAGCATTTGTTCAAGCAAGTATATTTGCCAAAAGCCTGCAGTGCTTGGCTACTTTATAAAATCAAGCACAAGGCATTAAGCCAATTTGTTTAAAAAATGAAAACCCCTCCAAAATCCCAAGCCCAAATAACCAAGCAATAGCTTATCTGCACTTCCAAAAACCTGCAAAAACATTCTGCATTTCAGTATCCGCATCTTCAGTCTCAAATGTCTGATTTATTCAAACTTTTCTATTTTACATTGTATTTTTACACCAGGATTTCATCCTGTATCAGTAGATCCTTTCTTCCTGTCCTACACCCAAAGAGATATGGATGTAGTCACAAAGAACAGTTTTCTTACAAGTGAAATAATAGAGTGCTTATGATTCCATACTTAGATAATTAACCAGGGGGAAACG
The DNA here is from genome assembly GCF_001715985.3 of Manacus vitellinus. NCBI lineage: Eukaryota > Metazoa > Chordata > Aves > Passeriformes > Pipridae > Manacus > Manacus vitellinus. The sequence goes on from NW_021940535.1 coordinate 40,961,672, forward strand.
TGTGTCCACGGCAGAATTCTTTTGGCTGAGCCCATTAGATGACTTCAGCAGAACCACAAAAAGAAACAGAACAGCACAAACCCAGCAGACCCTAAAACTCAGGCTATTTTTAAACTTTTGGTCATCCTGTGAGATGGACCAGTCCGAGTGCATTTCCTGAAGTTCAAGCCTTGCATGCACTGAATGCCACAGTGGCAATCCTGGACAAAAATGCTTCCCTTCATACTCTGTTGGGTGAAGTGGGGAAGGGTTGGCTGGCATGCCTACCCCATGCCCATCTGTCAGAGTGGAACTGTGCCTACACGACAGGTTCTATGCTACTTTCGGTAACGTGTTGCTGAGAATAAAAGCTTATTTATGAAACAACATAGGGCAACTTCAACGTTCAGCTTAAAATAGAAAGCAAAGGAAAAATGATTGCTTTCCTTGAGATTAGTCTTTCAAAATCAACTTCTAAGGTTTTTCAATTGTATGAATAAAAACTAGCACATACACCGCAAGAAATAAGGCTTTTCCACACATTTTCTACTATTGCATCCAGCCCAGTATACAGTCTCAGTAATTCCTATTTTACAACTATATCTCCAAGAGAGCAAATTCAAGGACCTGTGAAGAAATGTATAGGAGTGAAATTTCTCAAAAGGATGCTGGGAGAAGAGAAGGCTAAAGAAGGAGCAATATTGATTCTTCATTCTATGAAATGTATGTGTATTAAACAAATTGCAGTTGAACAGTTTTTACAACTATAAATAACTCCAACTATTTTCCACTTAAGAAAACAACTTCTTTCTGAAAAACTAAAAAAGAGCAAGGAACAGCACAACCACTATTATGCCTAATATAAGACAATGCAGTGAATGCCAAAAAATACCATATTTTTTCCAAATTTCCAATTTAAAAGGAAATATTATCATTTTATGTTTTCCTTAGTAAATATCTTCTCAGTAGTGGTGCTTTAAATGTCACAAACTGGAGACCTGCATAAGTTCCACATCTGTATTAGACACCTTTGCCATTACTCTGCATTAAAAGGTCAAAGCTTCTGATTTAAAATATAGTCTTGTATATTACTGTTGTGAAAGTAACTGTGAAATGATGAATCAATATAAATTGCTACATTTTGTTCTTGATTCTGAGGGCAGCTAGAAACAATAGTTCTGGAAAACACAAACTAATTTCATTTTTATTACATACTACATGAAATCTATGCTGTCCATAGTTCTTACAATTTCAAATTAACGTAGTGTTTTTTAAAAAAAAACCTAGAAACAAAAACGTCCTGCATTCTTATTTGGTAATGACTAATCTAGAATTTACTTTAAAATTCAAACTGTGCAATTCCTTCTACTCCTGTTCCTTCCCCTGCCATGCTGTCCTGGTCCTTAATCAAGCATTAATTTATTGCTTGGGTCCAAATTGGTTTGAAGCTCTGCCGGGATTCTCAACAATGCAGTTTCACAAGACACAATCTATGTACCTTACACTTCTGTAAGGAATATGTTATGTCATTTTAGTGGAATTGCAGTACACCATTATGGTTTTCAGTTTGCAATGCCTGATTAAATTGGGAGACTTTTTGACTTTTGTTCAAAAATTAATTACTGCTTTAGTCTAATAAGAACAGACTACATAATCTATCTTCCACTATGTATCTGCTGCAGTACATTAGCTTTCTTTCAGAAGACAAACAGATATCATTCAGATAAACAATATCACAAATACTAAACAGCAATTTCAGTGGAGTTAAAATAAAACTTCACAGAAGTAGACAAACATCTACAATTGTGTACACAGCTACTCACACAATCACTCAGGTTGGCAGGGACCGCCCAAGGTCATCCTGTCCAACTTCCCTGCTCAAAACAGGGTCAACGCTGGGCTTACAGCTTTGTCCAGATGGGTCTTGAAAACCTTAACAATTGCCTTTCAGAAATCAAATTATATTTGATTATATTTTCAGGATAGCCTGAAAATCACAGAAAAACTAGGTCTACATATATAGGACAGATTGCTCCAATCCCTGTTGCAACGCTCCTACAGATTAGCTAATCCTTCAGATTAGCTAAAGCCCCCATGTTTCATGTTATGCTGCAGGATTAAAGAGGATTTCAAAGACTTGCAGAGAACAAAGACATTTTGTAATAAATTGCCATATATACCTTTTATTTACCTGTTTTTACGCTACAGAAAAACAGGTTATTTCAAAGAGTAGGATGAGGTTAATGTACAAAGGCACCAACCAAATAATTAAAGATGACTAAAGGAAAGACTAAAAAAAAACAAAACACATTACTTGTATATTACTTGGGCTTTTTCATCTTCCTCAACTTTGACATCTGAGGAATAAACTATTACATGTAGTGTAACAACAACTTCCAGTGAAAATCTTAGGATTCTGTTAATTAGTAATTTAGACTACAGAAATAACCAGTCAGGACTGCAATGCTGAAAGTAGAGCAAGTTTTGTTTTCTTAATTTGGTAGTCCTAACACATTTTGGAGATACGTGATACCTCAGAACTTAATCACACATACTCAAAATGTATTTGAATGTGTCAGATAACACAGCCATTAATAATTTAATGATTAAGACACCCGTACAATTTGACTGATTTAAGTTTGAAACATGGCACTGAATTCTTTACAGAATCACAGCTGGCCCTTAAATTCTGGAAAGACTAAACAACAAACAATCAATCGCTTCTTCTATTTTGACTAAAATATTTCAGGTTATTCAACCCTAACCTGAATCCCTCTGATAAAACTTCCTGTGCCATTCAGGAAGGATTTTGTACAGGGTTTCATCATTTTCATATAGTCTGGGTGTGTTGTTAATGTTCTACTTAGAAGAAAGGTAATCAACAGCTGACAAAAAGCAAAAAACCACTCCAAGCTTTGCAAGGTAAATTGCTTTTGCAATTCTGACTAAAATAATGGAATTATTTATGATTTTATACCTTCAAACTTGAGCATAGTGCCAAATTTTGCCATGGTACCAAATAAGTAAAGTGAGCATCATCTACAGCTGTTTCTATAAGAATTTTCATTACAGAGTTTTTTAAAAGGTCATCAAGAAAGCTACACTGTGACATTTATAAAGTTTGTGCAAATATCCTCCATAATTTATAAAATGCAGTGTATATTTTGTGACTTCGATGTATCTTATTCAATGTACTTTTCTCTATAGGCCTCCAGATCCAAGAAAACAAGCATTCAAGAACTGAAAAATAAAAATTTTAAAAAAATAAAACAATCTTACTATCACTATGACTATGCCCGATGAAGCAATACATGAGCTAGGCCAACATGGTATGTATTTCCAAGATGTTAAAATCCAAATTGCCTATGAAGTAACAACTTTCTCTTAAAAGTTCCCCTCAAAAGGACTCATCTGTAACACACACACAAGCTTCAAAGACAGAAGTTAAAGAAACAAAGAACAGAAGAATGGTATTGGTGCCAAAAAACTCCAAACACTGCCACATGCCTAAGTATTCAAAGCATACTAAATTCTAAGGCCTAACTTCTCTCTACCAAAAAAGGTCTTAATGTGAATTATACACTGAAATATTTAGTTACTTATATTGAAGGAAAAAGTCTATTTTCTGCATTTGAACTCAAAATAACCTCTAAATGAAGAAGTAGAATTCATTTGAGCATGTGAAACCGTTGTGAGGCACAGCTGGTCCTCGCAGAGATCCCTGTAGTAAAAAATATACCAGGCAACTAATCAGATGTTGTACTAAGAACTGCTCTGACTGGTTTGGTGCTGCATGGATTCTGCCTGGAAACTTTGCCTTTAATGCTGCTAGCCCAGACTGTTTCACAGCTAAGGACATCTTTTTTCTGGATAGTTTAGTGCCCAGTACACTTCAAGAACACATACGCTTTTAAAACCATAGAAGTAAATAGTTGGATTTTTTTTAATGATGTTGAACATTAAAAACATTGCCCAACTACAAATTATATCCTATGTTTCCCAAACATGATCCTACTCACTAGAAAGGAATATGTATTTAACAGGTCATACCTAAAAAAAACCATAAAAATCTAATGACTGGCATAAGCAACTTCAATGTTATATTGAAGTCAATCTTATATTGACTTCCACCTTTACTGTCTCCTAAGCGTATAATAAACTATTCTGCACTGGAAGAATCATCAAACAGTAAGTTTACAAATTAGAACATAATCTCACTGAAGCACCCTCATAAAACTCAGAGTTCCAAATTTAGCACAAAAATTAAAAGGTCACATTTTATATAAGTTCTCTCATAGAAGTTGCCTTAGGTGTTAAAGAATACTGCATAAATTTTATACTTGTAGATAGAAAGAATTCCCGACACACAACTGACACAGTCAAAATTATCTTGCACAACTAAGGGCAGTTCAACTCCCTCAGCTGAAGAAGTGAACTACAGCTGTAGAGCCCTTGTGAGAGCTGCAGCAAGAGAAGTGACAGCCCAGTTGTGTGCTGAGCACACCCAGCAGAGGCAGCATCTGCCCTCCCTGCTGCTGCTGTGTCCAGTCTGTGTCCAGACTATTTCATACAGACCCTGGTAAAGAAGTTCAGCTGTTGGTCAGCATTCTTTCCTCGGTCATATCCCTCTCATTTTCTGGGAAAGGACTGTCACCACTTCAATGGATTCTCCTGCATGGAATGCCCCAATTCCCCGGTTGGGAGCTCCCGGACGTCTGACCCAACAGACAAAGCAACTGGTCGGTGGAAGTGACCAATATATTGCTTATTTTAAGAACAATCAGCACATAACAGAGTATATTTTCTAGTCAGTCTGATATAAACACATTTTTTAATACTAATAGTAAAATTTAGTAGGCAAAAGTATTCCATAGGCTTATCTAGTTTTGGTGACGATGGATTACCATCAAGAAGCACACAAAATATCAGCAGTTGTTCAAACTGGTACACCATTCACCATGCAATATACAGGACATTTACAAGACAAGGTGTATGTTCATATTCTATGATTTACTTAAATGATTCCTTTTTTCAGGGATTTATCACTGTCTTTCAGCACAATGTTACTGATGAAACACGTACTTATTACAAAAACCTTCACACAGTTAAACATACAAAAAAGGAATAAATCAAAATCTAATCTGTCCTAGTCCATTGCCTTCACTCACTTAGCTGATGTTGTTCTCATTGTGCAAATAGTCCTTGCCAGTATAATTTTCATTTTTGTATCCATCACCCTGTTTGTTGTTTGAAAAATGTTAAAGGCACAGAGCTTCAAAGACTATCAGACATATTTAATGAAGTGTCCTCAAAACATGTTCACAGAGAAAAAATGTGAAATAAACATGTCAAAATTATTCCTGGACACTGTCCAGCAACCAGCTGTGGCGTGCAGACTATGCTAACCCTGGGAACATTCTTCTTTCTCTATGGGCCTCCAGCTTTGTCTTCTGTTCCTACAGATATTTGTATTCCTAATGCATTCAGTTAAATCTCAAACTAAGCAAGACCAAACTGAATTAGTACTTCAAGAGAAAAACAATTAAGCATGACCAAGCTTTTAGAGCAACTAAGTTTTTTAGGTTTGACACACCTTTTCATTAATTGCCCATAAAAACCATGCTGTGGGACACCTACACTGCTTGAGTCACGTCAAGCCTTCAAATCCTAACGTTAAAGTGCTGCTCACTTAGGGTAGTGAAATAACCAGACATCTATTTTTTTAATAGGGGCACTAATTCCTACACTAGGGCCAAATCCAAACTTTGCTAGTCGTGTTCAGTGCCTCTAGATTTCAGTAGAATTTTAATTATTTAAGACACTGCTCAAGCATGCACAGAGAGAAATAAGAAAGGCAAAGGTCACCCGGAGTTGTAAATAACAAGGGATGGGAAAGGTGACAAGAGTTCTGCAAGTACACTGGCAACAAAAGAAAGGCTAAGGAAAAAGTGGGCCAAATGCTTAGCAAAGAAGGGGAAAGAAGCCATGGAAAAGGTTGAGGTACTAAAATAGAATCATAAAATATAATATTACCAACAGTAGATAAAGATGCAGTTATACAAATCCATAGGATCAGAAGGATGTATCCCTGACGGCTCAGAGAGCTGGTCAGTGTCACTACAAGGATGCACTCCATAATCTTTTGAAGTCATGGCATCAAGGGAGATTACCAAAGACTGGAAACTGGCACATAGCACACCCATCCTCAAGAAAGGCAAGAAAGAGAATTTGCGAAACTACAGGCCAGTCAGTCCAATCTCGGTTCACAGAAAGGAGTAACCCCTTGCAGCTGTACAAGGTAGGGTCTGGCTTGCCCATCCTGATCAGCATTAATTATGCAATTCTTTAAATCTTCACTGGCAGCCTAATACTACTGGACTTTTCAAGGTGCACATATTATACTTTCTAAATTTGGGCACATTAGTTCCCCTTCTCCTCCAGCCTTCCAGAATTTCTCCACTGTTCCACGATTTGTTAAAACTCAAAATGAATAATTCATATGGCTTCTAAGCTTTTTTTCTTTTTTAGTATCTGTAGGTGTCAGTGCAGCAGATTTAAAAACATTTAACATTAATAGTTGCTGGTACAGTGATAATACATTTTTCCCATCACTAATGATGGAGGTGGTGAGATGTAAAAGCATCATCCAGCCTCTTTCTGAATACAGAACATAATATTTATTGAATATTTATGCCTTTTTCTGCACAGCAGAAATTTATCATCCTTGCCTGTTATTGGACTTCTATCATTACTGAGCTTTTGTATCCTTCAAGAACACCCTCTATATTTAAAGAGCTCCATTGTACTCTACTGCCCACAGATTTTTATTAATAACTTTACCTCCTTAACCACCTGTCTCCAAGCCATATAGTGCTTGCCATCATCAGCTCCTCATTCTTTAAAACTGTATTGCTAACTTCACTCCCCTTCTTACCTTGTTTTAACCAAACAAATCATGTTTCCTAAGAGAAGAATTGCTCTGGGAGTAACTAAATGAGCAAGCAGTTATCAAGTTAGTCACATTCTTATGCTCTTTGCTTTTTAAGTTTGCTCTTCTTTTAAAGATTAAAGTAGAAGATACATGCATGCAGAATTCGTTCTTGGCTCTCAACACAAGTTAGCTCGCAGTTCCTAACACATCTGCATTATTTATTCTACGTGCATCAGAAAGAAAAACCTGTACAGAACTCAGCAGAATAATGTGGCTTTTATTTGATAGAAAACTGTCATGTATGTAAGTAGGTATGTATACGTATACATACGTATATATATATACACATATGTGTGTGTGTATATATTTGTGTGGATATATATATGAAGAAGTATTTTAGAAGCTTCAGAAATTGATCAGTGGCCAATTGATTTATCAGCACAAGCTTCCAATACCTGCAACAGGCTGAATTCCCATAATTTTCCTTTATTGAATACAAAAGGAGCTTTAAGAAACTACTCACGTTTCTAGGATATGAATTACATTTACAAAAAGCCTCTAATATATTTTTTTCAGATAAAAAAACCTGGCACAGTAATACTCATCTTCTGAATGGTGAGAACTGTTCAAGGAGGCAGTACAGAATGTTTAATGTACAAGACCACAGAAAAGTCTATACAGTTTTGATGAGAAGCTAGTTTTCACAGAGGTCCTCTAGAAAACACTCATTAAACATGTTTTAACATATAAGTTATTTGAGTCTGCTATCATTTTCATTACACAGCTGTGATTTGGGTTTTTTAAATTTATCATTTTGCTTTATCTCAAAAACTAGTGCTAAATAGAACAAAGAATGCAGTACCCTGAAAGATTTAGATAAGACTTTTAATATGGAAAGAACATTACCAAATGCATTTCTGTAAAAATAAAAATCAATGCTTCCCTTGCAGCAAAGCAGAAAACCCTTCATATTATTTCTACCATATTCACTTTCTCTCTGTAAAGTCCATTCACCTTTCACTAACAGTGAAATAACATAAGATCTGTGCTGTAAACTTTGCCGTTTTGAGATGTGTGCTGGGTGCGTGCCAACAACCTGCATCATCTTTTGTATCAAACATTCAGTCATCCAGCTCTACCACTTTTTTATAGAGCACTGGCACAGAGGAGTGGAGAGAAAAAATAATAGTTATAACTGCCAAAGACATTCTGCACTTTCCTTCTAAGGTATTTCTGATCTGTGTGAATTCACTTGCTGCATGCAGGCCTCATGACCTATAGCATGTAAATGTCAATGACCATGATACAAGTGGGAACTGAATTAACCTTAAAAAAGAAACATGAAATGGTGATGACAGAGAGTTCCCTTCCAACCCACAGTCCTTTGATTAATCTGAAAAAAAAAAAAAAAAGCTTTTCCATTGATGCCAGTTATCTTTAAAGATAAATAGGTAACTCATTTTTTCAATATTTCTGGTTACATACATATACAATTTGAAAGTATTTGCAAAGCTGCCCACTGCAATAGCTGCAACACCTATAGCATTTAAAGGTCATGAAAATCCACAGACTGGAAACCAAATTCATTTTATACAGATGGAAGAATTAAGCTTTAAGGTTTTGCAATGCAAAGTTTCAGACAGGATTTTTAAAAGAAACCTCCAATAAGTAACAAATTTAGGCAACATATATACACTTAACAGATCACATAGACAGCACAGAACTGCTTCAGGCATCAGATCAGATGATAAGAATAGAACTCTTTTTATACAGCAGAAACACAGGTATAATAAGGATACAGCGTATTCTGTTTCCTAACATGTTTCAAACTGTTAAATACCTTATAAGGTTCTCTGCTTTCATGACTGTTCACCTAAAACCATACAGTTAAAGAGCCCTAAAAATATAGACAGAACTTCCAAAAATTCTGGGGGATACTGCATCTCAAATGTTAAAAATGTCATGATACTTCATTTTCTCTTGGCACAGAAAAAAAATGCCAATGCCTCTATCACTACATTTAATATTTTCTTCATTTGCTGAATAGTAGTCTCTGAATGTGGTAAACTGGGCAGTGAAATTCAACATTAGCAAAGGCTATCGGTATCTTTTGTTCCTGTATTTATCTGTGGATCACAGAAAACGTTTTAACTAGCCAGTAAGAGCTGCAAACAAGCTATTCCCATCACTGAAGATGCATGCTTTCTTTAAATGATCAGAAGTAACAGACACCTCAGACCTTGCTTGCACCACTGTAAATACCAATAAACTGCAGAGAGCAGGGGTGTTCAGTTTTTCTCCCTTAAAAAAAAATCACCCTCTATTTTATTTAGTAAAAGTCCAGTGAATAAATACAAGCTGGATGCATGCTTAGTGAACTTCGAAAAGAGATACTTTCAAAAATATGTTAACCATCTAGAAACAAAAAAATAGAACTGTTAAGCATGAGGTGTACTTGGGAAAATTATCACCCCAGTACCCCAATCATCGTGTTTCTTATTCTACAACAAAACAATGCCACCTGAAATCCACTTACTAATACAAACACATACACCAGTTTCAGTTATTTCAGGAAAAAACAACAAAATTCTTTTTCTCAATGGGTATGATTCAGAACTCAAATGAGTTTGTGCACATCACCAGGTCCAAGACAACAGCTCACTAACTAACTTATTAAAGTGGTAGGGATTCTCACCTAATCTGAAATTACTGGTTCCAGTGCCAAGCCTTTAACACACAGTTACTTTTGTCAGTTGACTATTATCTAATTTTAAGCTACAGAAATCATGCCCATTTCAGTTTTTAAACAAAAGATGGTAGTTTTACCTAGAATACCTATTATTTATCCTTACAAGCATGGCTCAAACCAAGAAATTCTGAGTGGGCAGTGTAGTAGAAGAGGAATTTTTGTCTCAAGTAGCAACTATACAGTCTGAACTGTTCTATTTCTCTTTTCACCCTGGAGAAGACCAAAGGGAGACCTCACTGAAATCTAGAGCTTCCTCACAAGGGGAAGCGGAGGGAAGGCACTGATCTCTTCTATGTGGTCATCAGTGACAGGGCCTGAGGGAATGGCCTGAAGCTGTGCCAGGGGAGGTTTAGGTTGGATATCAGAAAAAGGTTCTTCACCCAGAGGGTGGTTGGGCACTGGAACAGGCTCCCCGGAGAAGGGGTCACAGCACCAAGCCTGACAGAGCTCAAGAAGTGTTTGGACAATGCTCTCAGGCTCATGGTGTGATTCTTGGGGTTGCCCTGTGCAGGACCAGTATTTGGACTTCAATGATCCTTGTGTGTCCCTTCCAACTCAGGATATTCTGTGATTCTGTGACTCTTTTTGTGCATCAGTGGTAAACAACATAATTCTATCAGTGCTAATCAACATTTTAGCAGTACTTAAGACTCTGCTATATACAGTTCAAGTAACCCAAAAAAGCCATGGGTTCATGGAGATAAAAACTGTACTTAAAAATCTAGTCAAGAGGCACTCTGTGACCAAACAGCTAGTGAACACTGAAAGTGAGAAACCACTGCATTTAAGAACAAAGTGCCTGTAGTTCTACAAAATGTGCTATTACACAGGATGTGTGTTAAATTTGTTTATATATTACTTCTTATAGCCAGTTTTAAACTGAGGCACTTAATCTTTCCTTAGATAAGTGAAATGAACTAATTAGTATCAAACCTAGACATATTTGTGCATTTTGTCACAACAGTAATTTACATGTCTTCTCTAAAAGAGAACTTGTACAACTCTGAATATAAAAATACAGTTGACTACATTTTCTGAAAGCTTAAAAGCTCACCTAATTCAAATTATTCCTTATTTCTATAGCAGCTTGTTAAAAGTGAACAATTTCTTTCTCTGCACTAAGGTTAGGTCCAATTCTTCCCTGCTTCACAGCTACATGCATCGCCTTGCCTTTAGTATAACAGAGACATCTAAGTCCAAAAGAGTTCTAAGTTAAGCCATTGGAAGATCAACCCGCACACACACAAGATCAACAGAACCAGCTGACATCCTGTGACATGATTTCTACACAAAAAAACCCAGGTAATTTACAAAGACCCTGAAACCACAGATTTTTCACAAAAGAAAGTTCATTACCACTCAGGGTACCTCCCACTGCAAAGGTGAAATTTATAATGGAAAGTCTGGTCAGTTACATTCTAAGCACTTTATAAAGTAAATTCAAAACAGGTTACCTTTAATTACAATATAACATGTAATTCTTCTCTGTCTTCATTTGAGCAGAAGCAAAATTTAATCAGATAAAGAAAAAGGCAAGATGATCTATAAATCCTATTAGATGGAAAACAGGCTTCAATACAGTTTTCCTCTCAACTAAGTCTAAATTCATCAGTGTTTCATTAATAAAAAGTCAAAAGTAAGTGGTTTTAAAAAAAAGCTTTAACCAAAGCACCACCCTGCTGCAATTTGTTGCACAGGAAGCCTATCATGCTTGCAATACATTTAACACATACCCAAGTGGATGTGCTCAGGTAAACTCTTTTCATATGAAGTTTCCTACAAAATCTCAGATACGTGGAGATCACATGCAGGCCACAATAAAATGATTATTCAAATTATCAGCAGTATCTTCTTCTGTCCAGTTATACTCACTTGGTGCTTCACGTGTTTTTTTCACACGATACTTTATGCCAGGACTGGACTTTTGTGTGTTGAATAATATTCCAGTAAGAACACCTGGGTTCAAAACCAAAAATAGGCATATCTGACAGCCATGTTCCCAATTACATGATGGAGTATGCAATTAAGAACTGGGCAGCATACTGACTGCATTCCTATTATAACTAAGCCATCAAATTTGAGAATACTTCCTGAAAAGATTAAAAAGACATTTTCATTAAAATATATTCTTCCTATCCTTCACTAGCATAGCAGTACAGTTAACAACAGCCACACCAACTGCTCTAACTTCTATTTATATAGTAAAGCGCAGGCATCGGTACGCATGACAATTAAACTAAGAAAAGGGCTCAAACTGCTACAGTTTATTACCTACAATCTGTTTTCTTCCAGGTATAAGTGTATAAGCCTCCTGAGCTCAAACTTATGCATTCACAAGACAATCAGTTACTGGGAAGACTTTTTCTGAGTATCAGTGTTGCAAGTTCAGTAATACAGCTGAACAAAATAGAATTACTTGCAGCCTGAGAATTTCACAAAGCAGCCAATTAAATGCACAAGGTAATAAGACTAGGATTATGACCAAAACAATTATCTCTAAAAGGATAATGAGATCGCTCTTGAATGAAGCCCAAATCAAAATTTGGGCTGCTTCTTGAATTAACAGTATACAGAACCTCTCCAACTACTTCTTCTGACATAGGTAGTACCAAAAATACACCCACCAATGTCAACGTATCAGCACATTACAACTCCTCACACCCTAAAAAAACCCTGCCACCACAATCTTGCATCTTTCTTGGCACTGCGAGAAAACGGCATAAAGGTCATGGAAAACCAACTTCACTCGCATTCTTACAGGTGTCTCCTCCACATGAAAGCTGAAGAGCAGCTGAGTGGTGACACACAGGACCTTTCAGTGCCCTTGCAGAACAGAACACTTCAGTTCCCACACCTCTGAAGTCAACATTTTTCAGTAGTATACAGTCACTTCTATTTAAAAACAAAATAATACCTTGGGTTTACTGTTTATATCCCGAAACTGAAAATCAGAAGAAATACAGGATAATTGAACTACGTGGGAAAGACAGACTTGAGTAAGATCCTGTCTTCCTCTTTTTTTTTCTTAGATATTTAAAAGAAAAAAGAATCCTGAAGGCTCAGCTAAGTAGTTCCACATTCAAACAAGCTTAAAAAGATTTGCCAATTATATGGTCAAAAGTAAGAAGCTACAGTCAAAATCTGTCTTTTTTATATCTTAACCTATTTTCCAAATGTATTAAGAAAAAATAATCTTTCATGTGAACTCATAGTCATTCAACCAAGATTCAGCAAATTCTAAACCCACACACTTGATTTGTCATCTATTTTGGCTGCTAAATCTGACTCTAAAAGAGTGATGTGTTACCTTATTATTATTTTTTAAAAGATTTCTCTTGGGATTGCACAGCAAAGGAATGAGTATATAGCCTATCTTACACAGGAAGGAGAGATTTTTATCCTTAAAAACAGGAGGTTCGCCCACATGATCACCTGGGACAAACTTGGCCAGTGCAAGCAAGCTAGAAGGTTATAGGAGCCTGGGAATGTTTAACATCAAGAAAGTAATTACAGCCCAGCAAGATCAGAAGGAATTACACAGGAAATGTGAACAGTAACCCTTTCATGCCAAAAAAAATCATGAAAAAGTGAGCTCTCAGCTGCTAAACTATGAGGCTGTACAAACCAATTGCAAAACGCAGGAATGGAAAAAACACTATATATTACTAGGCTATAAATTCCCAACGATGTGATAAAGCTACACCTCCACAAAAAGAACAAAACCCCTGGTCTTTCTTCTTGCCATGTATGTGCAGTATAATTAAAGCCCAGAAGAAACATGAAAAAGTTGCAAACACCACACAAGAATGGTCAGTTGTCTCTTCCAGACTTTTTAAATTTATGCTGACCAAACAGTCTCCTCTCTAGAAGATGGCCAAACATCTTGCTCTTATTTAGTCATGGGAAACATCCTTCCAAAATATATAGTGCATTATTCAAGCAAGAATGCTAACTCTCTCAGTTACCTATTCCATGAAAACGAATCTCCCAAATTCTGAAATAAACCCCACAGCTCAGCAGAATGGGCTCAAGCTACCCTATGTATTTGTTGGTGAAGCAATTTCTGTTCTCTAGGGACATGGAGGAATTTGAGTAATCTGACTGGACTTCAATTTAATTCCAAAGCCTTCAAGTGTCATCTTGCAAAGTGAACAGTGATCATATACACATGCTCTTCACACAGAACTGGGAACCATTTTAGTAACACATGAGACTTTTTTTAAGCTCCTCACTAAGGAAAACTGCATTCCTTTATATCTACCAAGACATAATGCTGTACATAACCCCAGTAAGACAAGAGATGAGCAATAAAGAAATCAAGTACTAGTGTTTTTATTAATTTATTGATGAAAAATACCATGAATATATTCTCATTAAACAAAAATAAGCTCCTCTAAAAAGTTGGTGTATGTCTGATCTACCAAAAAATGAGATAGATAGAAAGATACTTTTACAATTAAAAATCAGTAAATTATCTTATTTAAGCACCATGCTTCTTTAGTTGTTCTTAAAATTACAAATCAGAACAGCATCATCACATATTGCATTGCCAAAACCAGCAGATCATACTAGCACTTTAGCTTCTTTTCTTTCACCTTGTCACTCAGGTGTTCCCCTCTACCTTCCTTTACTAGCAAAGTCTTCCTTTTCTCAAGTCTTCTGTTGGATTCTGTTTTGTTTCCTTTTCCTTGCCTTCACATCTAAGGTGGGTGAGCCTTTGCCATCATTAAAGCCACATGCACAACCAGCTCCTGCATGACTGAAGTCTACTCAGCTACCTGCTCACTGGAATCTCTAAATAAATAAAATTGACGGAGGAAAAAAGAAAAAACAGAATCAGGACATGAGAATTTCAAGCATGGGCACGCAAACAGGGCAGTTATGGTGTGGTAAAGAAGTAACAACCAAGAAGGCCAAAAAGGCATTGCTTTTATTATGGCCTGCACAAGTAACTAACTCCCATTCTTCAGGAGATAAAACTGAAACTAAGCAATTATAGTTTCTATTATTTTACTGAGATGGAGGCTGAAAAGAGACATGCACCATGACCTTGTTCTGGAGACAACGAGAAGGTTCCATTTTCTCCTGCACTAAACTTAATCCCACTTCTAAGGGTTGGTGACTTGCAAAAACAAACTGAACTAACTCTCCCAGTCAATACACGTTCTTCAGAGATTAAAGTCACTTCTCCTAAATTTGTCTGTCTCCACAGCAGATTAAAGATTCAGCAGTACAATATCCATACAAGATGTCAGCCAAAAAAACCCACAGTAGAAGATAAGCCACTAAATTTTTGATGGCTATAAATGCAATACAAATCCACTCACAGCATATAACAATGTTTGTTGATTGGTTAGAAAAATATTTCAATACTGCTGCAAGATATTCTGTCTTCAAAGGACTTGTACATGTAAAGCATAAATACTCCAGTGATACTGCTATGGCTTTTTCAGTTCAATGTGCTTAAAACCACAGCCTTTTTTCAGCAAGGTGAACTGACTCAAGTTTGTTAGAAGCCAAGAGATGGCTACAAGGACTATGCCCATGCAGATGAATTGGTGGTAACAGTAACCAGGAAGTGTTTCCTGTACCTCCCAAGTGTAGGTAACATGTCAGAAACTGAGCATTCCATTCAATACATGAATTAGTACCTGATTCATCTGCTGGACCCTGAAGCAGCACTGTGGCTCACAACAGTGTGCACAGCTAACATAGGATATTCTAGTCTTTTCATTTTTATAATGAAAAAGTAAATTCCAAAGATACTAGCTTTGAAAATTAGTAAGCTTCTAAGTACAGTTATTTGTATATGACCAGAATTCAACAGAAATTTAAAACTTCCTCTTTTGGAGACATCTATAGTCAGTCAACTTAGTATGTGTGTTAATGTTCCCACCCAGTGTCTTCCTCACTGCAAGGATATACATTAAACATTTTCTCCTTTCCAATACAGAGCAGCTTTCTAAAGATAATTGCCAAAGACTGAATTATCAGGTAACTTTCCTGAATCACAGGCAAGTATTGGAGAGAGAGGTCACTAAAGAAAACCTGAAACTCTTCTTTGTAAATATCCTCCAAGAAAGTAAGCACAGTTATTCTCTGTCAACCAGTACTAACCTATAAAAATAACTTAAGTTTATCTATTACCTTCTGATCATTAATAAACATTTTGGAAATAGTCTTTCTAGTGTTTCACATATGAAACGTTATAGAGACAATTCAAGTAAATCGTTTCCATTATTGAACAGCACACACTTTAAAACATAATTCCACTTAGACAAAAAAAGGCTTACACTGTCCAAGATTATTATATCTCCCATCACCGAAATCCCTAGGGTTAAATAACACCCAGGATACTTAGCCTGTCCTATTCCCTGACTAAACAGGACAGTTGCAATAGTGTGGAGGTACAGCCTACTACACACATTATACTTCTTTTTTTACTTTTTGTTTTCTAGGGTGAAGATGTTTTGCTAATTACTAGATACTACCATCAAGACATTGTTCTGTTTCCTTGGCTTGCATTTTTGGTGGTCCAATTAAAGCCCATTATTCCACAACTTTTGTAATAAATATTTTGTAGTTCTTCATCTTTTTGTTTTTTTCTGAAACTAATAGCTTCCTGGAACATGCAGAGACTTATGCAGAACAAACCAATTCTATAGTCAGGAGTTTCCATCAATGTAGTTAGCATTATTCTTAGTCTAAGGAGTGTTTCTGCTTCCCAAAAGCTGCTTGGTTAAATCTTTCAAAGGTATCTGTGTTTCTCTAAGTGTAGATAAATTTTAAAATTGAAAAAGAAAAATAAGAGTTTGCTCTACTTTAATCTTGAGCATGAAAAAGAGTTTTTTGTCTCAAAATTGAAAAGAAATTTTACTTTCCAACACCACAGTATACAAATTAATTTGACAGCCAGGTGAAAAATACCTACAAGAAATTAAGTATATGACAAAACATAAATGATGCTAATCAAACACATCAAACTCTCACAGTTCCAGCATCTCACCTTAAGCAGAAGAAGATGCTCTAAACTGGTCAGAGGTAGAAAATCCTGCACTGGATTGGACCAACTCATCATTTGAATAACCCTCCCAGCAACTATTGATCAAACCTGGCTTCCTTTACATTCAGGAAATCAAAAAGGTTTCACTCAATCCTCTTGGGAGCAGCTCTGGCCACAATTATTTCCAGTCCTGTCACTTTAATGTCACTGAAATTAGCTACCTAACCAAGAACTCAACATGCTACAGCCAACAGGGAAGATAGTTTGTCCTGTTTTCTTTCAGCAGTGCCTTTACACTGTTCATTAGCACAAGAGATGGAAGATTAGTTCTCAAATCTGAATAGCACACTCCACTCCTACTTTGTAAGAGGAGAACAGAGCAAGTACATTACATACCTTACACATATGATGCTTTTGTCAATTCACACCATTATACTAATTGCTTCTTTTAAAAAAAGCCAGACTTTACATTCTTAGGAAGTGCACAATAGCATACATTCCTTCTATTTCAAATCCCATCTCCCCAGAAAATGATAAAAGCTACTACTGGAGTTAGACAAAAGTGTAGATTCACCACTAAAATACAAGACCCAAAGAAGGAATCAACATGGTTTACTAAAACACTAATACAAGATTAATGACAATCTTCTCAAGGAAAAGCAGATTTATTACTGCAGATTATTGTACTTGTAATTATTGTAAGTAAAACCTTTTCATCATAGGAAAAAAAAAATTCCTCCAAAAAATATTAAGTACATCTTTCTACATGTAAGACAACAGAGAACTGGCACAATTTTCAAATACAGCAACCTGCAATCAAAATTACATAAATGTAAATATGATGTAAATTACATCATATTTATGTTTCTATAAACTATACTGTGGCAATATATACTCTGGTAGTGTAAGTAGATGATGAATGAAAAAAAAAGATGTGAGAAAGATAAACAAACAAGTAATCATTCTACTAACTAACAAACTACACCAGGTGTTTCAGAAATGGCCCTTTAATCAAAGCAAAGAAGACTTTTTTTTTAAAAAAGCCTCCACTGACTTTTGGAGCATTCTGCTCATTACAGAAGTGAAAAGAAATAATCCAAAGTAACGAACTTTCCAAGATCCCACATACATCTGGCACCCACCTGCTTATGTAAAGACTGGCATAATGTAGTGGTAGCTTTTAAATGCATATTTTTCAAATAGTGACAATCCCCAAGCAGCAAAGCTTACTTTTCAGATGTACCAAGCCTAAATAATGTTTAAAAGTTGACCATTATTTTAGGCTTATCATCCCTGACAGAGTACCTCTCAGTTACTGAAGTTTGTCTGCCCTGACAGGGGAATTCCATTTCTAAGATTCATACAGAGAAAACGTTTCAGTGTAAATCGTGGCTATTCTAAGCCAGGAAAATGTCCCACAGATCGCTAAGTTACCATCTTTCAGGCAAGTTCTCCATAATTAAGGTATCAATTATAATTTCACAGGCATATTTTATTTTATAAATAAACTCTGTTTCCATAATTTGAGCTGTGGGAAAGAATGTCTGCGTCAATGCAGCAACCCTTACAGCACAGCAAGTTTTGAACTGAATGCCAGCTCTAAATGTTATAATATGGATTCTAGCATGGAAAAAATAGGAGGAAGACTTCCCCTTCACCCTCAAATTCCCACAAGCTTTCTGAACTTTTTTATTCCTGTCACGGCACCTCCCTGACATCTGCTCTTTGCTGCTCTAGAGCCAAATACAACAAATTTAAGTCAATCTGCTGCTAAACACACCAAAAGTAAAAACTGCAGCCTCTCTTATACAGAGAGAAAAGGGTATTTCAGTGGGAATGAGCAAAAGCCAATTCTGCAGTCTTTTCCTGCTGAACACCGCTTTTGATGCTTTTATCACAGAGTTTTATAATTGAGTTTGATAGAGACTGAAAGCAAACAGTTTCTAGGACCTGAACCATGCCAAGAGAAAAGACTGGCAGAGCGACAAGCATGCTCATTTAATTAAGATACCCCCACTGCTATTTTTATGACTTTTTACATACTTGCTGGGAGTTGGCTGGGTGACACAGAAGGCCAGCGTTAGCTCATCTCACCCTCCCTAAATATTCCATCACTCTAGGTACAGAACAAACTTGTGTACTGACTTGGATTAAATTACTGCAGGAACACCTACTTAATGCATGAGCCCAGGCAACAGAAAAATCAAAGCTGAACAGAACAGCGTCTCACTAGTGGCAAGTCACAAAAGCAACTGCCCTACATAAGTTCTTTCCAAGTTAACAAGGATCCTGATGTTAATCCCCAAAACCTCTTCTTCAATGTCCCCATCTACCACAAAAATAAAGTAAATCAGTGGATACTACCAAGGGAACTAGACATAGCTCCTAGTGGGTATCTCATCTAGATATAACCTAATTCAGGGAATGAGAGCAAACAAATTAGTGAGATACCATAACCTTTTCTCCCATAAACAAACTAGGGATAGACTTAATTGCTTTACTCCCACCATCAATACATAGTTTTTAGATGAGCTTTATTAAAAATCACGATGGAAATAATCTTGCAACTAAGAAAAGATGAGGGATTATATTCTTTCAGGAGAAAAGGTAACCTGAGCCTGTGTAAATATTCTTGCACTCTAGCTTATCCAATCTCTATTACAATTTTCCTAAATTAAAATTACCCCTAGACTGCAGAGCTCACTGTCTTATCAATTTACTACGAAATATATCCTTTCTCAAGTTTCTTTATCAGTTTGCACCCTAATTTCACAGAATGTCCCCTTACTCTTATAGCATGAACCAACAAAACAAAAGCTTCTGAATTACTTCTTTCAAACCATTCATCATTCTGTGTATTTGTGTTATACTTCTCCATATTCACTGCCTTTCAAAGGGTAAACAATTTTTTTCCCCCAATTTCTCTTTATAAAAGCAACATGTCAAGACATCATTTGGGGCCAGGTAGTCTTTGCTTTTCTTCCTTGTATCTCACCCAATAAAGTCTGCAAATCATTGTCACATACCAATCAGGATACCTTCCCAAAAACAAAATCACTGGTTTACAGGAGAACATAAATACACACTAAGCAAAGGTAACTAACCAGGACTTTTCAGCTTTAGGCATTCAATGAGGCACCAAATATATCTGGCACAAGAGTGAGTTTGTAAAGTAATACAGCAGACTTGTCCTTTAAAAAATTAAGACTGTAAAAAAAAGATAACTCATAATATATGGAAGACAAGAACATTCTACATCCTGCTTACTCTACCAGAACTACAGAAAACATAAACATCTCTGAATTAACTTACTGAAATACCATAAAATATAACAGATAATATATTGGCCCTTAGGAGGTACATATCCAGGCAAAAAGGTTTCCAAGAACGTGGTGCATTTAAAGATTTGAAATCACTACAGCCTATCATTACTTTTCTCTGGAAGTTAAAAAAACAAGAGAATCTAAAGTTTATGACTTTTTTTTCTTGATGCTGAACAGTATTGGAAAGTTTACTTAATATTGCTATTTAGGGAAAAACATAGTATGGTGATTGATTCAACTCTCTGTTCTTAAACACTCCGCTAAAAGAACAAACTACTTGTGAAAATAACAACAAACAGCTGAAGGCATTTGGGTGGTCTCCATTTGAGTCCTGTAATACAGAACAGTTCCTTCTTTCTAAATCCAATACCAATTTAAGTTCCTTCTTCAGTAAAGCCTCAAAATCTGTTGAGGACAAAAGCAACACAACCCACTGAACATCCATAGTATTAATTTAGGACATTTTACTAGTAGGCCGGTAACTTCTTAAGTTCTTGATTCATCATACCCAGGTCATGCTTACATACACAACAGGTTTCCACAGACTGATCATTTGTCATTCTCTTACAGTATCTTGGGTGTTCATATAGTTTTATCTTTAGGACAGTGTATATAATTAGCAGTTGATGCTGGATATTTCAACTTTACAGCCTTGCTTCCTGAAATCATGGATCTACCTTATTTCTTCACCAGCAGCTTCTTTGAAAGGGCAGACTGATATAAATCTGAGATTACATGCACTCACAAACAATTGGCAGACTATAGCCTCACTTAGGGGAGGCCAAGCAGTCATGGATGGCAAAAAAACCCACCAAAATTAAGTTCTACATCATTCAACAGAAGACTGAAGTGTGCTCAAAACTACAAAAATGAGTAACAGGAACATCCTTATTTTCTCTGGTTCATCCAAAATAACCATAAACATATATATAAGAGAAGCAAAGTGGCAAAGAAGCACAAGTACAACAGAAATTACATCGGTCTAAGCTGTAATTTGTCACCATGCAACATTTTCAGAGAGTTGGCCCTAGGGAAAAATCCTCAGAAGAACAGATAGAGTCCCTTGCAATTGTCCCTTACAACAGCTGAATAATGCACCAAAAAGTAAGAAAACACACCCTTAAGCAGCTTTTTTGTTTGGTTTCTGCTTTTGAGTCACATAAACCCATTAAATACTTCCTACAGACATTTCAATGTTCATTTACTGGTACCATAATGCTTCATGTGGAAGACTGAGTATGGAAACATTGCTCTGACTGATCCGCGACCCAAACTCAACCAAACAGCAAAAATTCTCCTAGTAAGTCTGACAGAAGTAGTTTATTTCCCCCACAACTCCCTCACCTATCAAACAAATTTTCCAAGCTGTTTTTTCCATCCCTTTTGCACCTGCTCCTCCTGGCAAATACCCAAGTGAGCCAAAGAACACTCCCGCCTCCCCAGTGACTTGCTGTGACAGAGGCTCTTCAGCAAGGCTGAGACAGTGCTGCTTTAAAGCATCTCATCACATGACTTCTTGGCATTAACCATGATACTTTCTCTAAACCAACAATCCTGGGCTTAGATTTTCTGAAAAACAATAAAGAGCTATGCCACAGACAAACAACACAACACATACACGTGAATTCATATCTTACATCAGCCTCTAAAAGTCACTATAATCTTTATATGATGCCATGAAAAAAAATCTCAGCATTCTGAAAAAAAAAAAAAACCAACAAAAACCAACAAAACAAAACAAAACAAAACAAAAAACAAAAAAAAAACCCAAAAACTTATCCACAAATAAAGTGACCACAAAGCATTACAATTCTGAAAGATGCACTGAGCTACTTATTACATTCCCTCCTTTCCATTTATGCTACAATTC
Organism: Manacus vitellinus; assembly: GCF_001715985.3. Classification (NCBI taxonomy): domain Eukaryota; kingdom Metazoa; phylum Chordata; class Aves; order Passeriformes; family Pipridae; genus Manacus; species Manacus vitellinus. The sequence goes on from NW_021940535.1 coordinate 40,983,527, forward strand.
AAGATGCACTGACTGCTCACTACTAAGCCTGCTCTGGTATCAGGACACCAGCCAGCCTCCCTTCAGGCAAGGCTTTCAGTACTGCATGGCCTTCAAAAACCAACAATAAAGGGAATAGTTTGCTGTTTAGGTGAGGAAATTATTTTTTCCTAAAATGGTAAAAGACTCAAGTGACAAACCAAAGATAGTCTCTCCTTAATTTATGCACTTTCATATACGTGTTCAATACACGGTACAGTTCTACCACAGTTGGGTTTATGGTGTTTTGATTACATTCTTGATATTAATTAGAAAGAATTATCAGATTACAACATATTGCTATACAAACCATGATAACATTTCCTACAACATTTAATTACGTTATAAATACCCATGAAATCAGTCCTTTAAAAAAAGTAATGCTTGAATATTACTTACACTATGTTTCATCAGCTTATAAAGGACCAATCCATACCTGCAAATACAGCACTATAATATAGTAACTCAAAGACACATTTAATTAGAAAATAGCACATGAAGAATAGCATGGTTTCTACCCAGCTGTTCTTTGTTTTCATGAAAGGTGACAACACCAACAGTAATACAGAGCAAATACAAAGACAAAAGCATTCTTCAAATGCCATTTTAAGCTGACAGTAAGAATCTCTTTGTTACACCAGCAAAAGAAAGAATGAAATAAAAAAACCCACAGCTTTTTATTTTCAAAATTAAAAAAATATTTAAATCTATATTATATATTATTTTTAATGGTTACATTGTGAAGAAGACTGAAATTCATTCAACTTTGATAACAAGAACATGCAAATATACTTCATGAGAAAGGGCTCAACTATTACTCGAGCATCACTATTCTCTTATTTGCCAATGTTAGTCTTGTAAAAATATATGTTCATGTTTTAAATTTTGTTTAAAAAAAAATCTTTTTAAATAAATGCATGTTCTGGATCTCTGTAAGCAAATTATAATGACAACACGAAGCACTAAGTCCAAGCAAATAAGGACAATGTCTTAACTTCACTGCAGATGAGGATGAGGATCAAAACATCTTTTCCTGCTGCTAAACCACTAATATGGAAACTATGAAAACAAGTTTCATTGGAGTACAAACCAAATGGAGTTCACCCTCAGTGATGCTAAAGAATTTAAAATGAACAAACAAACAGCAATTCAAGTACAATGACAAAAATCATCTTTTTGTTCAGATACACACAGGATCAAAAATTAAAATACTCTGCAAGGATATTAACTGTATTCTTTCAACATACCCATGTTATGCATCCTGCTGCTCCTACAGCCAATGAAACATTTCATCCATCTTAATTCCTATTTCAAGGAAATAAAAAATGAAAACAACAACAGAAAGTTCCAATATCTCAGAAAATGTGTTTAGCAAAGGACAGAAAATCATATTAAATAAAACAGACAAACGTTTTAGAAAGTGGTATATAAACAAGAATTCTACTAAAACATATTTACTTTCAACAAAACAGCAAATCCTCTGAGGCGTACCATATATTAACAGTACTTCATATTAGAAATTGCAATAATAAATATTTGAATAAACATTGCTAAAATAACCAATAAAGTTTGAACATTTCTGATTTTACCATGTATTTTTAAAACTCTTAAGTTTCTATAATTCTGCAGTGGTATTTTCTGTCAACTTCAGATCAAAGCTCTACATTCAACATTTGGCCATTTCACTTTGACCTGACAACATCGCCTCATTAGGCGCAAATAAATACATAAAACCATCACCAGTTTCATAGACATTTAAAACATTAAACCACTTCCATAAATCATGTATTACCTCTGCACATACAATTCTTCGAAACAGCTCAAGTCACTAATGAAGAACACTTTTTTCCATCTAATACAACATAATCCTTGAACCTGTACATCAAAAACATATGTATGAGAGTCATTACGTGTACCTAAGGTTTCATGTGAGAAAGTCAGAAATACCTCACCATATGCTGTCACTGTCATTGCTAATTCTGATATTTTCACAGATGAGATGTAGGAAACATAGGAAACCAGTTTTCCTTCATGAACTGCTTTGAAAAACATTTTAATTATAAAACCTAAAAACATTTGAATCCTACAATAGTGCTGGTTTTCTTCTGACCCTCCAGTTATCAGTACCCGAGAATATTTTTAATTAAATGCTAAGAACATTAGATCATTACAAAGAATATTTTAAACGTATAATATAATTGTCATAAGCTTTTTTCCTTCCTTTTCCTTTCTGACTTTTGACAAACTGTAAGTTGGAAAGAATCCAATTCTTCTTGCTACTGAAGCAGAAAAAAATATGCACTCATCCCCAAAATACATATATTTTGCTTTGTATAAAAACAGTTTCTAAAAAGATTAACTTAAACTAGTACTAAAAATAACTATCTACGATAAGGTTATAAAAATAAACCCAAACCAAAACAAAAAAACAGCTTAGTATTTTGGTTGCTGAATAGTTCTGTGGGAAGAAAAAACTGCACACAAACTACTGTGATCCAAGGGAACTGTGCACTTATCCTATGTTATCCTCCTCTTTCCTTCTTATTAATGAATAACAGGAAAGATCACTTTTAATGGTATATTACAGGTTCAAATAAATACATACAAGCAAATTCAAGACTAATTAGTTTAACTACACAGCATTTAAGGGCTGGACTGTTGACTGATACTTCAATACACATTAAAAAGTTTCAACAAGACAAGAGTTAACTTGGAGAAGAAGAAAGGAATTGAGCACAGGATGTGTCATGTCAATTTTAATTCAGGTGTAGAACTAGGTAAACCTTTTAATAAAGCATGACTGCGGGGCAAAAGAAATTTAAACAACCCAATCTTACATATTATTTCATATCTGCCACACTGCAGACATTACCATGGTCTTTCCAAAACTCTCTTATGCTGCTTTCAAGTGCTTCCCTCCTTATGCTATCTATGCCAGACACATCAGAGCATTTGGAACCTGTGATATGTTCCTTATGTCATTAGCAATATAAAAAATTCTAATGGATTCAAAAGCTGGCAGGCCTCAGCCCCAGTTACACACAAACACTACACTCATTTACTGCATCCATTTCTGCAACTACGGGACAAAAGCCCTTCAGTTCTCAGTTCCTCCCAAACCGTGAGGAGCCTGAGAGGACTGCACATCGTATTTGTACTTTTATGGAAGCAGCAGCAAGGTTATGAAACATCGCTCAGGTCTCGGAGTCGAGAGCTCGGCACACAGCTCTGACTCACGCTGGGGCTGCACAGGAGCCAAACGCTGCCACAGAACCTGGAGGAAGCTACGGCCACCCCTCACAGATGACGCGCTTTATGGCCACCGCGAAAAAAACCGTGAGCTGGACAAGTAACTCTCGAGACTTGTAGGAACCTGTAATATACAGCCCTTCTGCAGGTCTTTATTGTAACATCACAACTGGTAATTGCATTCATACCCTATCGAAGGGGTGACAACCCCTAGAGCCGGGCTGGCACTACCCGGGGCAGTGCTGTGACACGCCCCCAGGGCAGGGCTGCAACAATTCCCGAAATTGGGCTCTGACACCCCCGGGGCAGGGCTGTGAC